>NW_018127943.1:1777795-1806807 GCF_001952655.1 Monopterus albus | reverse complement strand
GGCCCTTAGCAAAGGGCCCCGGACCCCGTACTCCCGGAGCACCCCCTACAGGGCGCTGCAATAGACACGGTTGTATGCCTTCTCCAGATCCACGCAACACATGTGGACTGGTTGGGCAAACTCCCATGAACCCTCCGCCACCCTGAAGAGGGTATAGAGCTGGTCCAGTGTTCCACGGCCAGGACGAAAACCGCATTGTTCCTCCTGAATCCGAGGTTCGACTATCGGTCGAATTCTCCTCTCCAGTACCCTGGCATAGACTTTCTCGGGAAGGCTGAGGAGTGTGATCCCCCTATAGTTTGAACACACCCTCCGGTCCCCCTTCTTAAAAAGAGGGACCACCACCCTGGTCTGCCAGTCCAGAGGCACTGTCCCCGACCGCCATGCGACGTTGCAGAGGCGTGTCAGCCAAGACAGCCCAACAACATCCAGAGACTTAAGGTAGTCAGGGCGGATCTCATCCACCCCCGGTGCCTTGCCACAGAGAAGCTTCTTGACTACCTCAGTGACTTCAGCTTGGGTGATGGACGAGTCCACGTCTGAGCCCTCAGCCTCTGCTTCCTCATCGGAAGACATTGTGCCATATTCATCTAACAGTGATGAACAATGACCTGGATGTGTCTTCCATAAATCCCCTGCCTCTGTTTCCCCTCCAGACTGAATTTTCCTTTTTATTTCAAGATCCTTTGATCCAGTCATACTAATCCTGCATGAATACAATAATCAATAACTCTAATGGATGGTCTTAACTTTGGTACAGTCTCCTTTTTCCACTGATATGAGAGTAAGAACAGTAAGTATAGATTATTTGGGCTTCATCACAAACATAGCTAAGTCTAAAGGGTATGCATAAGATAAAAGCAGAACTGTGAGCACTATGTAATTGACCGTGTTTTGATTTTACAGATTTTACCCAAGTAATTCAGGCATCAAATCGAGTAGCTTCTCACACCATCAGAATGCTTGGATGCCGACACAGTCCCGTGAGGATGGGTCACATGTTCCAGGGGAATATGTGTGACAATGCATTAGCCATGTTCCTTGGTGACTGAACTGTCATGGACAGCACATTAGCCAGTACAAAGTAGATTTGGTAAACAGGACGTTTCCAGAATATTCTTTGGGACAATCATGAAGTTCATCAGCAGCCAGCCTGTGGAATATAAACAACTTTCTATGGGTATAGGTACAGCAGCTAAACCGTATGAAATGACATGGTTTTCTGAATGAATTGGTTAAAAAACATTGTCTGATTTTCATCTAATTCATACTGCAAGTATAGAGAAACAAAATAACACACAAACAATAATAATCTTTCAAGTCTTTATGCAACACAGACATTGAAGATTCACAGTGCTGGTTGAAAAGGCGAGGAGAGGGAGGGAGACTCTGAAACTGAGAAAGTATCATCATTGCTGAGAGCAAGATTGTGGTACTGGTACTACTTCACAAATCAGTTTAGGATTTCAGAACAGATTTTCATCTTTTATCACACCAACTTCAGTTCTGCAAACTCAAGGCAAAGTTTTGTTTTCTATTCAAGTGTGAATACTGCCCTTTGCTAAAGTGGTGTATCGGCACCTTATCAAACACAGGGGCAGACAGACTGTCTCAAGTCTCCGCAGATAAGACTGCTGCGGTTCTTGCTTCCAACACTGGTTTACTAAGAGCCAGGTTATGCTAGAAAAGAGCTAGTTTCCAGAGTATGTTGTGCATCAACATCTGAACGTAAAAAGCCACAAAGGCAGGGTGAAAAGCCCGTCTTCAGAGACAGAGGAGAGACATGAACAGAAAATAATAAATTCATTCAATCACTTTATAAAGGTGAATGAGCTCAAACTGCCAAAAATGTATTTTACTAAAGCCAATATCCTTGAGCTGTACAAAAAAAGTCAACCTGGTTCCAAACTGACAGTAGTCCAATCCTGACTGAGCTATGCGATTTCCTGACAAATAATTTGCATAAGTTTCAGGTTGCAGCCACACACACACACTCTAATTTTCACAAAATGGCACCAGAGCGACAGCAGCAATTAACAAATCCGACAGGGTCAGGACAGCATTTCTATTACTAATACCAGCCCAGACAGCCAACAGGAGCGACATCCTTTTAGTCATCCACCAAGACAGAAATTTGAGAGCTCTGTCTGCTTGAAAACAGATGGTAAGGCAGTTGGTGGGAATTTCAGTAATGTTTCCATACATGTTTGGGGATAAGATTTATTGTCCTTGAGCTCAGTTCCATTCTTATGGTGTTATCACTGAGTCAAAGGCTTGAAAACATCTTGAGAGAATAATCAGTTTCACACACGAACCCGTTTTTGATGCAGGATAATGAACACGTTACATCTGCACTTGACAATTCATACCACACAGCCACTATGTTATGGCTGTTGAATGCAGTTTTAAACAGATCCCGACTAAATAACACAATCATACTTGACCTTGTCTGAAAATATCAGCTAGATAGAGCTGTTGGCTTGACACTCGTAGCTAGACATCAGCAACACGAAGCTATGTCAACCCTACGTATGACACCAAAGCTGAGTAGTGTCAAACCTACATTAAATCGTGGTCAGCAGAAGGATCACAAAGACAGGTAGAGTATGTGACCCATATTCAAACACTAGTTCATCATGGATGCGTCTCGTGCATCAGCTTGAAAAGGTCAAAATGAATGAATAAATACAAATAGGATAAACTGTTCAACCATATATTAAGGTTGCACGATTAGTGTGAATCACGACCTTCTCATTTAGGATTGAATCACAATCTCCTCACACGATTCTGGACCAATATCTATTGCATACAGCTCACCTATAGACAGACGTAGCTAATGGCCCAAACACCAAATCTTCATCCAATTTTTACAGGGAGGCTGCTTTCACAAGCTTGTCTGTAGTTATGCACATTAACTTTTCCTTCTCCAAACGCAAACTGGTAAGACCCACCTTCACTCCATGGAATTATGAGGGGGGTTTTGTATTCAAAACTTAATCATTATGTGTTTTGTGGTTTCAAATAGTTGTGCAAATTCATTATGTTACATAGATGTCTGAATCCAGATTGAAAAATGATTATTTGTGCAGCCCTATCAGATGTGCCGTCTGGCAAAAGATTCCAACTTGTTTAATTAGTAATTATAGAAACATGTGGTTTACAGCAAAAGATTAGGCTACATGCAGTAATGCATTCTACTGTTGGTTAAAAAAAAAGAAGGTATAATATCTCTTTAGGTCCAGCTATATCAACCTGCTGTAGATTTAATGTTCTTTACAATCTGCTGCTGGCTTAAAATCTAAATTTACTGGCACTGGTCAGCCAAATTTTTCCAGCACTTCTAAAATACTAGTACTACTGTTTACTCCCCACGAAAATAGACATATTGCATGATCTTTCTCTCATTTGTTTAGGTTGTAATAATATGCTTTTGTCAGATATTAACTGTCCACCTTGGCTTACACTGTTACAATTATTATTCCTAGCTAATGCTCACCACATTTAGCACTGTTCCCATAAAATCTAAGCTGTTGTCTCTCAGGGCTCTCCATCTGTACAATATGTTCCTTCTGTTTACTTTCGCATGGATTAGCCTGCCTAGTCATTGTTTCATGAGGTTTTTAGAGATTTTTTTTTTTTGTTCATCTGTCACAACTGAAATCTGAGCCTTTTTTTTTGTCCACACTGCTTTTATAAGCTATAATCCACTCATGCAGCCCTAATTAAGAAGCTTTTCCCCCAGACAGAGAGGAGAAAATGGAGAAAAAGAAAGTGATTCAAGGAATATTTAGCTCATAAGTCTCCTCACCTCGGGTGCAATAGCTAAAATTAACTGCTTCTCCTTGTGCTCGCTCTTTTATTCCCTTGCTGCTGTGAAAGGCCCTGACATATCCCGCAGAAAGCCTCAACAGGGTTTCCGATTTATCCTCTGCAGTAGAGCATGGATCAAAAGAGATATGCAATTTCACATATCAGAGGAAACACCGCAAGGGCTGTTTGTTAAGTGAAAACAATATGCTGGCTTGCACTTCAAATGTGTCAGAGCACACAAACCTAGGCTTTCTAACAAAGCCGAGCTCAAGTCTTCAGGGACACCGTTTTTCTGTTTACTGTATAAAATGTTTAAAAATACTTCCTGGATTTCACTGCCTCAGCAAACTGGCCTTGCCCAATTACCCACTGAATGAATAGCATGGTTACAAGTTCATCTGGCTGGATTATCATTCAAGACAGGTGGCTGTAGGACATTCACACACAGCCAATAATGAGAATCAGTTCTGTGGCAAAACGGACTGGTAACTTGGTGTCAGTGATCTTTGTATGATACTATGATCTCAAAATGGTTTGTTTTTTTCCATTCATTCTGCAATTCAATACTAAACTAAGAAACTAGTATAGGTTTAGTTTAATGGGAAAAAAAAAATCAGCAATAATGCCTTTAGAAAGACAGCTAAACTGACATCCTTCTAAACTGATACAAGTTGAATTAAAGTATCAAGGTTGTGAGTGTGAGGCTTTTCATTCACTTGTTTATGGCTGCCTGTGAGCCAGAACCTCTGTAGAATGATACCATCACTGAAAGAGGTGCTAGGAATCTTGTTCGAGAACTGCGTAAGAATCCAAAACAAACAGCAGGGGACCTCTCCGCAGTCAAAGTAGTCTGCACAAGTCTGGACTGTTTGAGAGAAAACCACGCAGGAAACCATTGCTTACTTCTAGCCTTAAGGCAGCACGTTTGGAGTGAAAGAGGAGAGAAAGATTATGTGGCCTGAAGAGACCAAAGCTGAATTATTTGGTCATAATTCACACAGGTAAGTGTGGCAAGAAAAAAACTCTCTATGGAGCCCTGCATAAAGTGGGAGGAGGAATGATGGCAGCTTAATATCAGAAGATTTGAAAGCAGAGGCTCCTACAATCAGCCCATCAATCCATCCATTAACTATACCTCTTATCCTAACAAGGGTCGCAGGGGGGGTAGAGCCAATCCCAGCTGACACTGGTACACCCTGGACAGGTCGCCAGTCTATCACAGCCACACCATCAGTCAAAAGGCTAAAAATGAAGAGGCAGTGGATCCTTCAAAAGGACAGTGATGCAAAGCACAGAGCAAAGTCAACTCAGGAGTGGTTTAAAATTATAAGGTGAATGTTTTACCATGGCTTAAATATCATTGAAAACCTGTGGATTGATTTTAAGAGGGCTGTACATAGCAGACAGCCAAGCAATCTGGTAGACCTGGAACAAGTATGCCATGAAGAATGGGCTAAAATTACACCTAAAAGTATACAAACGCTGCTCAGAGGGTGCCACAAGAGGTTCGAGGAGGTTAGAGAGAGGACCTAGAAACTTTTGCACTGCTGTGGCTCAGGAGGTAAAGCGGGTCATCTCCCAACTGAAAGATTAGCGGTTCGATTCCCGGCTTGCCCAGTCCACATGTCGGGGTGTTGCTCCCAGAGATGGCACTGGTGTGTGAATGTGTGAGTGTGAATGGCCAAATAGTGTGAAAGTGCTTTTCAGTGGGCTGCAATGCATAGAAAAGCGCTATATGAGAACAAGACCATTTACCTTACAAGTTTCATTATTTTACTATAACTTTCTTTTTATGTGTATTAAATATTATGTTGATGAGGGAAAAAAAAAACTTTATTTTACTCTTATTGCCATTTTAAAGTAATTAATGCAAATGTTTGCACTCAACTGCAGGTGTGCATTTACCCTCAGTTTATCTGTTTTCAACATGTCTTCATTACAAGCAACCGCCACTTTGTTCACAGGAAAGTCACTATCTGATCCATGACACCAGACTCCATTACATCATCAGACATTTCCCCCCTGTAACCTACTCCTGTCAGACCTTACAAAGTTAACATATCTTGTCTGCAGTGTGAATAATGCCTATAATGGAAAGTGCTAATTAGCTAGCATAGTATCATACAACCACCCTGGAGTGATTCCACTGTTGCAATTACTAATGCATTTAACACAACACTCTTAAAATAGGTGTTATTATGTTCAGGTTATGATACAAATATGCACAGCATTTGAGCAAGAAAGATGTCTTTAAATTTGATGGAAAAAAAATTTGCCAGGGTCAAGCAGTTTCATAAAGCAGCTGTGTGATCTATTCACTGTTAAAGAATATTTCTTGCTCTGTATTTCTCAAGAGACAGCCCACCCCAAATCCTTAGAACTCACATTCCGATCTCCAGCATGCAGAGAGACAGCAAAAAAGGGGAAGGAGACAGAAACATAAAAGGAAATGAAAAATGAAGGAAAAAATACAAAGGAGAGGGGTTGAAAGAAAGAGAGAAGCAGCATTAAGGTTAGTGATGTGGACAGAAATGATGAGAATGTCAGTCCTGGCATGCCTTCAACAACAGGAAGGAAGCAAGACAAGAGGAAAAGGCACTGTCACTGATGGGAGAAGGGAGGAGGGAATCGTGGGAGGTGGAAAGTGAAGAATTAGCAGCAGGAGGGGAGAACAAAGCAGAGATGCAACAAAGTCGTTGGGGAAGGAAGAGAGGCATAATGTCGCTTATATGGGAGGTCGTAACCAGGTAAGACCTCGTCTGTCACTGATACACTTCATGTAGACAGTGAAAATGCAAGCTGGCCAGCACGGAGACTGAAATGCCCTCTTTTTCCTGATTTTGCATTTGCCAGATTTCTCTCTGTGTGCACTGCCAAAAATCTTGCCGGTCCCAGACAGGCCTAGGCTACACATTAAAGGATTTTTGAAGCGTGACCACATCCCAATCACAGTGTATCTGATACAAATTTCTACCTAGAGATTTTTTGTTTGCAACCAGTAAATAAGGTCCTGGGTAATTCTTCATTTGAAACTCTCAATAGGACCTGCTAGTGTGATTACAATGAAGAAATGTGAAGCATTCCTAAAGACAAGTTTCTACCAAATCCATCTGACTAATCCAGGAAAACCTAGAGAAATGTTTCAGCTGCTCTACATCACACAAGGCCTTTGATAACCTTTTAGCTGCTCATCAGCAACACTGACATTTTTCTTTTTCCCACCTCCCCTTTAATTCGACAGCTACGTGTTACAGAACATGTGCGCCTCCATCTACACACTCGATTTCCACAGCCTACTTACTAGTGTAAATGCGGCACAGCCTCCAGATCTGTTCATCCTTGGCATTCACAGGCACCGACATAGAAGGGGTGACGCCATGAGATGTTCCACTGCTAATACATGATTTTGGGGGGTTGGGGGTTGTTGCAGCAGCAGCTGCATCAGCCAAAGCAAAGCAGACAAAGTAGTTGAAACGCCATCTCGGAGGGCATTTATTTCTAATGCTGCTGTTGTGTTAGAGGTTGAGAATTTGACCCTCCCTGGTCACCTGATGAATAGAAATGGGATCTCTTTGACGTGTCCATTTAGGACTGTCAAAAAAGGAAGCACAGTGTTTATGCGTGTGTGTATATGCCCCCTGGAGGACAGATGCTGGTAGGCTGTGGGCAGACTCCACAGGTGGAGATGGCATCACTAACTGAATATAGAGCAGCTACAGGGGTCCATTACAAAAAACATCCCTCTCAAGGTGTTATTAGGGTAGAAGGGAGCTCAGGCACAAGCACTTGGGTATACACTTGCATATAATCCAACTTCAGGGAGTGCTGGGAGTTGTCCTAATCAACCTAGAGTGTTATTGGTTTTACTTAAATAATACAGTTTGCTCATTCTGCTGTTAAATTACTTGATGATCAAAGTATTCATGACACTGTATTTAAATGTGGCAGTGTCATAATATATTCAAACCTGACTAGACTCCAGAAACGGCCATTTTGATTAATGAGACTGGTTTTGACTGGTTTAGTTTGACGTTTGACTACCTGCAAACTCCTATGTGTGCACTGTTCACTTAAGCACCAGAACCAAGGTTTTAAGACAAAGAAGTCAAAACTTTAACTGCAAAAACCAACACATGGTCGCACCTCCATGAACGATTTCTAAGAATCCACACCTTGCAGAGCTTCTGGTGAAGTATTACAAATATCCAAACAACCCCTGGAAACGACAACAATGCCTTACCACAAAATGCACTCAAAGCCTCATCAGGAAAGATAGGCTTCAGGAGAAATATGACAAGATTAATACATTCTGCATTGATCACAGGAAAAAGATGGACAGTGGGGTCGAGGCGGAGAGGAAACCCACAAAAACGGTAGCAACTAGCCATCCCAAATTACAAAGCAGCCAGGGGAGGAACGGAACTAAACAACAATTACCTTTATCTGACGGTCATTTTGCAAGGTTTCCTGTTTCTGACGCTGAATCGTGTTATGGAGAACCACCAAGAACAAATTATCAGCTGAATGGTGGCTAAACAAAATGAAATGTTTAGATAACGACAGTGATTGATAAGAAAGAGCTAACTAAATGAGACAATAGGAGAAATTAAGGCGCTGTACGAACCGCGAACATTTCTGATTAACGTTACCCGACTGCTAGCTAAACTTTTCATTGTAGTTTTCTCTACGGGTCGTTACCTTCAGTCCTTGTGTGGATAACATGAACGTTTACCCAGATAGTAGAATTCATAGATATCGAATGAATCATTATCATCAGGACTGCTGCCCACCAAAAACTAACGGTGTTGATATCGACTGAGTGTCGGAGAAGAGAGCGCACTCACCTTTATTAATGTCCACCTTGTCAGCGTTTTCGGGAGGAGATATAACGCTCTCGCTGTTCAGTCGCCGACACACACAGAGCGTCACGGTCAGTAAAGGTAAAACGAACCGGGGTGTAAAGAGCTTGCAGCAGAAACCCTCTGGGGGTTTTCGTCTTTGTGCCCGTTGTTGTCCGTGCACTCTGCCCAGCGCCTCTCGGCTCGTTCAAATCAGAAGTTCATCCAAACTTGCAGCCGTTCGCTCCGCCTCGCGACGACGATGAGGTCACCGGCCTCGCTCAGCTCCTGTATTACTCTCGCGATACAAATCAAAGCGGTCGTGCTCGCGTATGAGTATACTCGCGATACGACTGAGACGGGAATGCAAAGAGTTTGCTGGTACATTGCTTTGAGAACAGAGGGGAGAGGGTGAAAGCGTTGCTCTGGCAACAGAATCGGGCTTTTCAGCGATGGATTTTCTCCTCACGCAACTGGTGTTTGTGTGGCAGGTCTGAGTGCTGATGAGCACGGCAAATGACGAAACACCGGCAGCTGGTGTCGCGTCATCTATTAGAGGTTGCATCCAGGTGCAGCAGAATAACTGGACAGCCATTTGTCCTGATCAAAAAACATAGCCTATATTCTTGATTTTTGAAGTGAAAAGAAGAGAATACAATCCCTGCAACAACCAGACATATCTTCAAATGTTAATGCACGGTTACTTCTTAATGAGCCTGGGGGGGCAGTAATTTCAGCATGTGGGCACCCTACTAATTCAGTACTTGATATCCCCCTTGTTTTTGCAGTTATGCCACTGCTTGCCAAAACTCTTTTTATAGCCAGCTAAGAGTGTTACTAATCTTTATAAATTTTCACCCACTGTTCATATAACTTTATGTTCTGATATAGGCTATTTTTAGGCTGTCATACACACACAGCACATTTAACATCAAGTAAGGGAGGAAAGTTCCAAAAGCTTCTAAAGCATCTTTTTAGCTTCTTTTTTCTTCACTGACTGCATAACATTATTGCCATTGCAGGTATAGTGCAATGAAATAAAAATGACCATCTAAGCACCGCCTCTCGACCACCAATGTCAGCTGGGATTGGCTCCAGCCCCCCTGTGATCATATTCAGGAATAAGCAGTATAGATAATGGATGGATGGATGGATGGATATTGCCCTAACTATAGCAGCCCAGCAAGTACCAACATCATCGTGTTAACAGTATGGGAGTCACAGGAATTCATCTCATGCTCTCCTACATAATCACCAGTGAATAGTTGCAACCCTGTTCACTGTACTCTCTGTCTTCAAAGTCAATCTCTCTTTTCTCTTCTGTATTGAATATTTTTTGTTCCAGTGACAGTATTTCATGTTTTCATCTTCTTTCACTTATTCTCTCCGCATTTACTTCTGCCTTCCATTTTTCCACTTTCAGTCTATGTATCCATTATTTTAAAATGTCATCCAGGGTTGCATAACAATCTAATAAAGACAAAGGAAAAAAGATTACTGTCATTAAAACCACTCTATTCCTGTATGGGTCTGAACACCACCCACCCCATTCTGTCACGGGGCGGATATGCGTGTGGGTGGTTTATATTGTTCTATGGTGAAAAACTGTTCCCCCAGGATTAGCTCAAGTAGTCTAATTGAGTTAGCCACAGAATGCAATTCAATATGGATTAAAGCACAGAAAGAACACCTCACTAACCATCAGTGATTATAAAACTTTCCTGTTTGTTATGCCAATAAACTTGTGAAGTATCAGTTGCTTGGATAGCAGAAAATAGTCACAGCTTGTGAACACTGAATTCATCTAGTGATGGAATTATGAGGTTTACACTGCCTGCGCTGTGTCCTGTGTCTTCAGTTAGCTATAGTCGGTACTAGGATCTTTCCAAACACCCTAAATTACTGTAATATTATTGTTAGATTAAACAATGGCACAGCTGTCATAGTCCAGAGAAAAGCCTGTTCCTGCAGTTTCTCAAAATACTCCTGATTCCTGATGCAGTGGAGCGTTTGTGTTTTTCTGTGTTTGTACACACACTGTACCAGCTGCTGTCATTTCTTGCTGTCAAAACTCACTTTCCAAAGTTCTTACAGTAGAGTGGGGAAATGAGCCAGTACAATACTGATAATACTGACAACAGAAAGATTTATTTTTGTAGTTACATTGCCAAATACAAACATTCTGTATTTAAGGTATTTCAGTCACACCGTGGCATATATTCCATCATCTTAGTGACAGGATTGGTGCAGAGGCTAATGTGTTTTCCTAGCATAGTCTCTGACCCTTGCACCATCACAGCTTCATTCTCACATCACAGCATCAAGCACATTGTTACAGCATCTGATGGTGACACTGCACGACTATTACGTTCTGTCTGAAAAATATTAGGCTGTCAAGTAGCGACATGGGGAAACCACACTCTGAATACATGGATGCAATAACCCAGAAAGGGAGAGCGGTGGAATTCCTGGTCATGTTGCTCTAGGTCGCAGAGGAATGAAAAGAATGGGCCCCATTCACAAAGTTTGACTCAAGCTGTGCTCCTACACTAATGGAGCCTGGCATGAAGAAAGGCTACAAATTGTTTTCGCATACACTGGCGCTTTTGTCCCCTTTAACGCACAGTGTGCTCTGAAAATAGTATTTGATGTGCTTGTTCTTCATAAGTGGCAGCGAGCACTGTCTTGATTGGAGTGTGTGTGCAATTAGTGTTTTGTTGCACGTTGTTATTGTGATGAAAAACCGCTGCGGTTATTTACTCAGCTGAGTGAGTGGCAGACTTTTTAGATAGGAGGGGAACAACAACCAAGGAGATGGACAAATGTTTTCTTTTCAGCCCTCACATCTTGTCAAAGACTGTGGGACACGCTGAGCCAACTGGACACTTGCCCCATGCATGCTCATGAGTGCAATCATCATTCAGTGAGCCAGCTGCACATGAAAAAGAAATCACTGAAGCATCAGTTTTCAGTGTTGGTATACTAACACTTGCTAAATTAGTACAACTGAGGTCATTAGTTTAGCAGGTATTTCGTTAGATATGTTGATGGTTTTACCTGATGATGACGCTAAATGATGGGGGCATAATTTTATGGCAACAATCTAATAGTTTCCAAGATATTCTATACAAAAATGCCAGTTGCTAAAACAAACATAGCAAAAACAAGACAAATGAAGCATATATCATCAATTATTTACCATGTGTATATTTTTTGGGTGTAGCTTCGACAGTATGCCAGAAGCATAGTAAATCCATTGAATGGAAGTTGGAGATAAAAGTAAATAGAGATGCACCCTGCAGTGGGTGAAGAAAAATCATCTCCATATGCAAAAAGAAGTTTTGTTATTTGTTTTCTTGCTCTCTATACATAGATGGACATTTTAAATCATGTTTATATTTTCCGAAGATTAACTTTTAAGCTCCCTGTCAAAAGCTGCATCCCAACCTCCTTTTGTAAAGTTCAGGAACTTGCAGAGAACTCTTTCGAGATATGTTTGAAAATGCAGAGGCATAGACAGAATTCAAGTTGAAAATACCTCCCATGTGTTACTGTATGTACACACACACACCTCCCCATGAAGAGAGCTGGAGCGGCGTGACTCACGCTGGTGTGAAAACACAGCGGAGAGGTGGGCGGATGACATCACAGCACCCTGCAAAGAACAAGAGATTTGGAGTTGGCCCCTATTCAAGCACGTACATAGGGGCATGTGCACACACACTTATATACATATGTAGGCCTAGACACACTCCTCCTCCTCTGCTGCCTATCAGTCACACCAACCGCCCTCGCCACACGTGCACACAAGCACAACCTGAACATTTCCTCACCAGAAATAACAATTGTTGTCCTGAGGAAACGCTGGATTTGTTATGTTTTGATTTTTACCTTCATGCAGGAGGATGTGGCGAGACAAGCCAGTGGTTTGCCAGGATACACACATGCTCTGACAGGATTTTGGGGCCAAGGTTGAAAAAATAGACATGGAAACGGATAAGGTGCCATCTCAGATACTGTGAAGCTCCACCATTCTGTTGTATGTCTCTGTATAAGCACCCTCATTCATATATACTGTATGTTCACGCCATCCTATCTTGGTCCAGCTCCAGCTTCTGTGATGAAACCACAAGTGGAAAGGAACTGTGTTGTACTGTCACACAAAAATCCCCCCATACATAATGCATTCAGATGCAAGAGCATGTGAATGCATTTCACATGCTCAGTGTTTCTCACACAACTGAAGGAAAAAGATAGGATTAAAGTTTGATTTGGGAGACAAGTTGCTGATGTAGTGATCCACCAACAATAACACATTTCACCATGTTTACGACAACCACTGTGTCTTCCTTTGGCAGTGATTAAAAATAGATGTCCAGCCTGACAAATACACACTTGACTCATACAGACATGGTTGCTTTTGACAAAACAATCTCATGCCAAGGTCTGGAGCTTTGTATCATATGACACTGTCTTCTTTAGCAGATAGAAATGCAAAATTGTCATGAAATTCAAGATGTTCACTTTTTTCTATATTCCCTAAGCACTTTAAAACTGTATTAACAGTTTTTTTTCCCCAGTTCTTAGTTTGGAAGACATAAACACAAGTGCATTTGGTCTGAAATAACTACCCTGAGCCCTAAGTGTTACTATGTGTTGCTGTTTTATTATCAGCACCAAGCAGCAAATAGTTTCTTTAAATAAGATGCAGAGCTAAATCAAAGGAGGAAAATATAATGTGACTAATGTTTAAAGTAGTATTAATAGATTTTTAGGTGCATTGGGGCAGTGAATCAAGCTATAAACACAACACTGAACAATTATAACCTTATAAAGTTGCCAAACATACAAACCTGCAGCATTAATGCATCCAGAAGCCGGAGCATCATTTTCATTAGTCTGGAGTTGTGTTTCTATCAGTCCAATAACTATAAACCTGACATTCACTCTTTTGCTCTATTTTGGTCTCAGCCAAATGCTGCTGGCTGCTGAGATGTATGCAGCATGAAAACATACATGTGGTTGCAGCTGTAGCTGTGGTTGAGGGGAGCTCTGAGAATGAAGCAAATCAATAAAGCTGTGGTGCCAGAAAACCAAAGCTGTGAGCTGAAAGATGCTTAACTGCAGCATCATGTGGTAATTCTTTGTTGCTGGGTTGGTTATGAGGAGTGTCACCTTTCAGATTACACAGGCAGTTGATCCATTGTCAATATAAAATATAGTTTAGTGTGTCTTTAATTAATCTGTTTGCTAAAAGTTTCTGTTATGTGTTAAACTGTGACAAAAGAATTCTGCAAAATTTTATTTTCATTGAGTAAGATACAGTATTTGGTTTTGAAACAGCAGCTACATGATTTATATAATCAATCTACTTTTCTCGTTGCAGGTTTCTCCTAATTATACTGTATGCTCTTTTTTCTAAGTCATAGCACCAAACATGAACAGCAAAATTACTAAAGCATGGACGATAATAAGAAAGTCAGGCATGTTTTCTCTGTTGGAGAGAGGTGTTTCTGCAGCAGACTACCCCCTTCCCACTCAGTTTGTTTTTTAGATATTGTTAAAGAGGATAGATGGGGGTGGTTCTCAGGAACATAGGTAGCTTTAAAAAAGCACAGTACAACCATGAGTGTCTTGAGAAGATGAAGGACAAAATGATTCAATGTTAGATCTGGCTGTACAAGAACCCTTCCACCTACACTGCTACATCTGAATGTGTGACTTAGAATCTATTTTCTCCTCTGATTTTCTGGCTCACTGTGACCATAAAGCTACAGCTCCATTTCGAATGGAGGCACTGGCCAGGATACTGGGTAGAGCAGAATGGAAGGAGGGGGGAGTTCTGGGTTTGGTTTGGCAGGGTGCTAGAGCAGTTAATTAAAGCTGCCGGGCAGGTATTTCAGGATTAGTTGTGGGAGTGCAGACGGGGCCTCTGGTGGCCTTAGCACGAAGTCATCAGCTGATGGGAAACAGGGGCTGTGAGCACTTCATTATGCTGATGATGTCTCTATGGTCATTTAGGTAGGATTCTGGCCAGTAAATCTTAAGTTACATATTCAGCTAACACCTTTTTGTAATGGCAAAGTGTGGAATTATTTGTCATGTTTTGTTTTCATCATAAATAACGTCACTATTTGGCTAAAGCAGGATTAATGATATTTCATGCTTCAGAGAAAATGGTCTGCGATTCAAAGTGTCTTTATCAAAGAATTTGCTTGCCTTCCCAAATGACCACAGAGAAATGCAGTTATATCATCACATCGCCCCAGCAGTCACTCACTCACATGCCATATGGCTCAATGTCACATAACTGCATGACCTGGAACGATGTGGTAAGGAATTCCTTTGCAAAAAATGTTGACAATGATGACGACGGTCTGTGCTCACAACAGCAACGCTTCTGTACATATACTGTATATATATACATATATATATGTATGTACATGTGTGTGCGTGGGCGCTAAGTGTCAGTGTGCAAGTTGACTTGTTATTCTCTAAGTGTGTCACTCGGCCTTGTGATAGATACTGAGCTGTCATATCTGTCAAGCAGACAGCAGTTCTACATGCATATTCATCGTTATGCCAGTTTCACCCCAAAGACTTTAGTGAGTTCACAAGATCAAGAACCCAGATGAAGTGACGAATAAAAGGTCTGCAGAGTTTTGTCCTGTAATTCTAACTGCAGTCACTGACCCATCACTGACTACTGATAAACTGATGTTACTATAACTTTTATGCATGCTGTAAATTATTGTGTAGATCACTATACTGCGATAAAACTGTCAGGCCGTAAAAGTGTTAAGGACTAACACAGGCAGTGGGTATTTAAACTTCTGTTTGCATAATAAAAGTGGCCACTAGATAGCAGTTTCATTTATGTCCTAACTGGTGGTTTTGTTTACTCAATGTTGAAGATATTTTCTATGCAACAACATAAATAACCAATAAGTGTCTCATCGTGTCAGGTTCGGACAAACGGATGAGCAGCACATCGCTGGACGAATCTGCCCTCTACTGGACAAATTAAGGTTGTGTCATGTTTTGTTTTCAAAAAAATGTCTGTCCACAGTATTGTTTACATAGCTTGTGTAAAAATAAGATTGTTTCCACTGAACATCAGGATGATTACTTAATATGTGATTTAGCAGGTATCAACAAGGCTGGGCCATGTGAAACTCGCTGCAGTAAGACAAGAAAAGCGTGTTGTGAGTTTTTCTGCATTTCTATACATTAATATGCATTCTTGACCTTAAGGTCTTCCAGGGATTTTAACCACTTCTTACAGTCATATTAGGCAGGTGGAGTTTTCCCATGTAGCTATCGCTTTAATATTTAGTTTTCATTAGGACAATGTGGACATGTAATGTATCCTGAGAAAAACTCTTTATTGAAAGTAAGCCTGTAAGGATTTTTTGCACCACTGTGATGAAATACCTTAATATTTTAGCTATTTAAACTGGAAAACGCTATTGCAAGTTTCAGTCCATGCAGATCCAACATTATTTTGTCCACTAAATGTATGTGCAACTTACAGTTAGAAACCAATCCACTTTGTTTTGTTTCTCCACTATTTAGTTCCCTTTTGGTCTGCAGTCACATAACATTTATACTGCTAAATACAAAATACAGGCATTATTACAGTGGCATGGTAGACTTGACAGCTGTAATCGTGATTATCATGCTGTAGGAATATATAGATTTAGGATGTTTAAATGTGGGGGATGTTCACATTCAGGTCATTGTTTTTTATGCTGTGTGTTTATATTGGTGATGTTCAATACTCAGTAAACCAGCATAGTGCTATAGTATGCGCTGTACCTTTGTCTTATACTGCGGGAAGCCTGGGTCTCATTATAGCCAAGAAGACAGCCTGGTACAGAGTCATATATCTGCAAGTGTTTACTCAAACATCTGATATTGTTTTTCCAAGAATAACATGTTGCTTTTTACATGATGCATGTAATATATGTCCACAAATACAATTGAAGTAGTCTAAAAGAAAGAAAGAAAGAAATCAGCTTTTGAAAACAACACAAAAACATTGGGTATCTAGAGCAGAGTCCAGAGCGTCATTCTGTACAATACACTGCCATTTCAGATTGCACAAATAAACAGTTGTTTTCAGTAGCACTTAGTAAGACTCATTTGCAAAAACTGTAGCCAAAGTTCATCCTATGATGGTCATTCTGTGCAAGTCTCAAACGGGCAACTCTGGTCAAACGCTATAATTGTATTAGGGTCAGTTTATTATTAACTTCATTGAAGTTGCAATAAAAAAAAAGAAAAGCAAATTGCATGCAAAACTCTCACTTGTCCCTTATTAAATGTATGTGTCGGGGGGTGGGGGGGAATGCATCGCCACTGGACTGTGTACAAAACGGTGACGACAGAGTGACTAAGACATTATATTCACACAGGGAATATTTCGGACCATCTAGAATATCACTGAGGACTTTTTATACAGCCCTAATGCTGACACATTAAATCAACGATGTCTCCTTGCAATTCTATCAATCTAACATTCTTTGAAAAACCTGGTATTTACAATGCAAGGGATAGTTATTAAAGCATTTAACTATAGAACATTTTTACCGATAAAATAAAAATAGGATGTAAAATATCTTCAGTTTTCTTACAGAGAAGTCAAATCATTTTACCCTTAATGTTTCCGTTTCTTGTAATGCCTTAAACAGGTACTGCGAATGTGACCACTTAGATGGAAGATAAAAGTTGCATTTTTGTGAAGGCATTAGATTAATATAACAAAATGGCTGCATATTTAGAATACTTTCATTTCATTAAAGTTAGCCTTTTCAAGTGCCATTACAACCAAAGTCAGACACAAGAAGAGAAGCAACTGTGTACTACAGCAACCTGCCACTTCTCCAGTGTGTGCACGCAGCCCCCTCTTCTGGTAATTTCCTACACTACATCTAATGCAGTCAACAGTAGAAAGGCTACAGGTGCATGAGTGCTACTACCCACATAAAAAATACCAAAGGGGGGAATCAAGGTCAAATGCAACCAGTTATACTGTTGATTTGCAAAAAAATTAGAATTCCTAAGTCAGTAGTGGGCAATTCCAAGCCTTTTCTCTATCCTCTACATCTAGACCGCTGTATTAATTCTATAAAGAAAGCATGATGACATCTTCAATTCAGGCTCTTTTCAACTGCGTGTCACCTGCCAATTTGCAGTGGATAGGAGTCGAGTTTGGTTACGTCAAAGACAGACTAGACTGAGCAGAAATGTGTGCTCATTCTGTCCTGCTGAGGGAAACCTTGACATTTAGATCTTCATTTGGTTACTTCACCACACACTTTATGGCAAAATGTTTCCCCTTTTGTCCTTGAAACTGCTCTCAAATGGCATGTTAGCATTTTTTACGTTGCTCCGTGACATTGAGAGACATGTCTGTAGCTAGGTATGCCTCTTTATTTCAACTAACAACAAAAGGAGAGACATTTTTTCCAAAGATGTGCAAAGTATGTAGTGACATCATATATTCAACTAAAAATTCTTGTTTCTTTAACACCAGCAGCCTTTGCGTTGGTCGCCCGTCACACTGTCACAAAGCCCCTCTTCTTCCTCCAGAGCAGCAAGGTTAAACTCATCATTAATGGACATCCAGAGAAGATCCAGGTCCTTTTTATTGGCTGCCAGCACTTGCTCAGCCAATCGTGTGAAAGTCTTAGAGAGAAACAGCCACAGGATAAGAAGCACTGTCATTTATCTAGCATTTTCCTCCCATTACATAACTGTCACTGCATGCAATAATTTGATCTTATTCTTGTATGTACATGTTCATGAGTTCCTGTTGAGCAGTGGCTCCTCAGATCATCTCACCTCTGTTATATTATGGTTGGTGAAGGCACTTGTCTCAAAGAAGTCCATTCCATAAGCCTCGGCCAGCTGCAAGACCAAGGAAACAGTGACACATTTTATTTTCTTGAAATAAAACCTGCCTCTTTTGGTTTATTAAATTAGGAGCAGATACAAGTCATTTGCTTTCGCACAGGTGCAGAATGTAAGTGAATAATTGCCTGCTGGCAGTGAGAAATAGTGGTGTGTTCAAGTGCAGCTTCCAATAGAAAGCATGAGTCAATGTGAAATAACAGGAGGTGACGCATCAGTCAGTTGTTGTCTGCACTAGGTTTTTGAGGTCCGATTGGTGCCTTGTCTAACCCTGGTTTCAGAAATGACAAATATAAGCATTTGGTGAACTCAGGGACCACTTCTATGGCCCAAAATAAACTCATGACCCATATGACACAGGTTTCTGGTTCAAGCAGAGCACAGTCCAACTCATTGTGTCCCAGCTTCTGTCCGTAAACACACTGCATCACTGCAACTAGTGTGTTTTGACTTGTCACACTTTGTCCCATAGTAGATAAAAATATGCACACACACACAAACCTGTTCAGAGTAGTCAAGAGCTTGAAACCAAAGTTTACCAAAACCCAAATAAAAAGAGCTTAAAATCCATTAACATGCATTTTTCTCCTTTTGTTTTCCCTTAAGTAGCTGTACAGTGTTGAATGTGACAGACCCACCTTGATCCCTTGCTCTGTGGCCACCTGCCTCTTGTCCACCTCATCTGACTTGTTCCCAACAAGGATCTTTTGGACCTTATCAGGAGCGTACTGTAGGGGGTTTTGCATGTGAATATGAATGGATATTTACAGTTATGCAACAGGAATGAAAAGCAATTGAAGAGATAGAGAGCGAGATTTCAAATGTCAAGAGAAAGCAGAGGGGAGAAAACACAGGAGCAACAGGAAATGAGACCTAGATTAAAAGTAAATGGGAAGCATGCCAAGATCGATAATGTAAATATTTAGATAGAGCCATAGAGGAAATTAGGCCCATAATGACTAAATTAATAAAATAAAATCATCTGGGAAATGACAGGGGGAAGCAAAGCAGCCGAGACTGCGTCATGACAACTCAACAGCCGACAGAATTGACTGCAGGAGGAAAAACCGGCCTCCTTCCGACATTCATGAGTACACACTGACATAAATATGACGGCAGGTAGTTGAAAATGAAGAAGTAACACAATAAACACAGCACAGCTTTCAAGTCAAAGCATTTGGTTTTCATCACACTATGACAGGCATCTGTGATTTGGCAAACTAGGGCCGATGCACAGTAAGTAGCTTTGTCAGCTTTGCTCTGTTGATTTTCCACTTTGCCTGATTTATCTAATTCCTAAATCGCAGATCTCTGTGACTCACCTCGTCCACATCACTGGCCCACTTCATGATGTGCTGGAAGGACCGCTCACTCGTGATGTCATATACCAGGAAGATTCCCTGAAGGGAGATGATTGAATATTTAAAAAGCAGATGAGAGCCAGTGCATGTTTAAAGAAATGTTCTCAATTACCAGAACCTTAAAACCATAAAAGTGGAAACACTGATATCATTACTGTAAACAAACCAGACCACCACTCGGAAAACTGGCAGCATCTCCCAGCAAGGCATTTTATAATGTAAGACACAGGCCGGGTGACAATTCAGTTTCAGCCAGGTTAGCCCAGGCAGCGAAACTAAAATTCATTCACAGTGATGTGCTGGTAGTGGTTGTGTGTGGCCACTGAGAGCTAGTCACAACATCCTCTAGGGAGGCAAAGAAACATGTGGCCTGTTTAACAGAAGAAACACTACACTGACAACACTACTGGTGTGAGACCAAATCCTTTTATAATACTGATGCGTTACAGCTTCCCTCTGTAGCAACTTATTATCCATGAGCACGTTTAGGACCTAAACTGGTGCTCAGCATTTGGCATGAGCTATTCTAGTTGTAACAAATTTGATTTCAGAAATAATTTAGACTTACATTTGTTATGCTACTCTGTAGTTATAATATCTAATTAATCCCCCTGTTTTGTAAAGTTAAAACAATCTAAAAACAAAATGTTAGTCAAAATTTGTGTGAAATGTCTAAAACAGTTTAGAATGTTTTGGTAGAGGCTGATATAAATCTCCCTTTATAGACATAACTCAGCACTGCAGGAAAATGCCTTCTTCCTTAATTCTCCTGTTATGTTGTGGGTGAAATTGTCCCATTATAAAGTTAAAAAGTCTAAAAACAATAGTTAAAAGTATTTTATCGGTATGAAACTTATTCTTGGCTTAATAGGTGTAATCAACATATAAAATGAAAATGGTTCATTTCACATATATGCAACTTCCCCTTGCAACTTCCCCTTGCAAGATACTGTTTAGGTCAATTTGACCCTGAACAGAAGAGGTGTCTCATGTTAGTTTATCAACATCACTTCATAAAAACCATAATCTGTGAGAGGTCCATTACACTAAAAAGTGATTGAAATGGTTAGTAATGGTAAAATGAACCCAGGACCATCACTGCTGTTCCTGAGAAAGGAACAATAACAGGTGGGTTAATATGTGACAAATCCCACTGCAGTGGCAGGAAAAACTGAGGAGACGTGACGTCCGCTACCTGTGCTCGTCTGTAGTACTGCTTAGTGATGGTCTGGTACCTCTCCTGGCCTGCAGTGTCCCTGCACACACAACAACACATACAAACACATTTATGAGATTGTAATATGACAACATGTACCTGTAAAACACTAGTCAGGATGTAAACCATACTGAGTCTAATTACTATCAATAAAAAAGTGTTTTTCTTGCAGAACCTCAAATTACCCCAGGTTGCTAAAATGCCAACATTTCCAGAAAAAATACAGATATAACCTCAGTATTCTCAGTATTTCTCATGCACAAGACCCTCTAACTTTGTGTTTCATTCTAATATCTTACCATATCTGTATCCGTACTTTGATACCATCTATTACTAGTGTCTTCATTTTAAAGTCGACTCCTGTAAGGCAGAGAAGATACGGTTAGGAAATACAATATTACATTCACAGAGAAGCGCTGGATTTATTTGATATTTCTCCAGATCTGAGAGTGCTGTGCTCAGACTAAATGTTATGAATGTTGTCAGAGACATCTGCTCCTTCCACCCAATAAGTTACTTAAATAACCTGGCAGGTCTTTTACATTTTAGTAGAGCGGATTAATGAGCCGGTGAGTCCAGTGAGAGAAGGGCAAAACATTAGCCGAACCGTGCATAACGCCACAGGGTAGCAGACAAGAGAAGCAGAGCTGAGGGAGGGAGCGGCTATGTGAGTCGTCTCTCACGCCTCAGTGATGTCTGATCTACTATCAACTGAGTGCAATATTGTTCATAGACACAAAATCACAGAGACTGTTCTTATTTCTGTCATCTTTCATTTTTGAAGACCACAACAGATATTAATATGCCTGAGGAGAACTTTGTTGACTGTTAATATTTTGTGTTGAGGAACAGAATTTGTTCATGTAAATATCTATATCACTTTTTTTTTTTTGCAACTGATCCCAATAAGTAATTTAATATTGTGCATCTGCCAGTACTTTAGTTAACGGAACATCAAATTCACTGCACCTTTAACCACATGGCTCTTTTCTCCACAATACTAATGATATTACGGTGCTAATATGTGGATGTGTTGTAGGAAAGGTCCAGATAGCTCATCTTTATGATGAAAAAAACTGGCTTGCAGTACTGTATTGTTGAAATGTCTGCTGGTTTCACACAAAACCATACAGTATTTATGTCCATCTTGATGGGATATAAGATGAATCAGATTTTTTTAACTCTTCTCCATGACTGTCTCACAATAATATATTCAAGTCAATAAAAAAAAACAAAACCCACAGGCTTCTATAGACCCTGAGAAATCAATTCAATCAAATAGCTCGACCCAATTAATATGACACTCAACACCCATGTGTCACGCTCAGAGAAACAGCTGCTGAGTCTGATCAATTCCCATAACTGAAGGAACTGCTGTTTGTGGTTTCTATAGCTGCACTACTCCGAGGTTAGTTTTCCAAGAGATTGACATTAGCTGAAAGATGGATAACAGAGTTTGTGTGTTTGCTAAGAACAAGCTGGAGTCAGGCAGAGACTCTGCAGAGGTAGGAGCTCACAGGCTCGACGGCGTGAGGCTTCATTTAAATCGCGTGGCAGCTCGTGCCTTTAACCAGAGACCATTCAGACCAAGACTAAGTGAAAGGTCAGCATAACAATCGTTGGCTTGCCTTACCTGCAGCTTGACAAGAGTGAGGAATCTCAGGAAAATGGCCTCAATTTGAAATGCAGATACAAGCTAATGGATTCTGTGGTTGTACAGTGGGTGTGTGCAGCAAGGGGGACGCACCAAACCTGAAAACTTGAAAATAAATCAAGATGACTACACAGGCAATTCAGCAGTAAGCCACTCAAACACTGAAACAGTTCTTCAGCCTACACTGTCTGCTTCCAGCTGTTAAACAAATCAGTGGCATGGGCGCCCATTTGATTGTTCTGTATTGTTTTAGATAGCTGAGCAAAATGAGACAGACGCTCTCCCAAGGTGCAAGTAAGATCATTCACAGCGCAAACAATGAAGGATCTCATACGAAAAGGGCCAAGGCTGTATAAAACAGTTTGATATTCTGTTCTGAATGTTCCCATCACTGCAGCTGATGTCTTGATGTAACCAGGATAGAATGAGGGTGCACGCATGTGGTCTGCAGCCTAAAATGCGTGGTTCAACAGCAGCCTTCAGTGCTGTGGTGTCAGTATCTGGAATCAAGTTTACACTAACACACAACTACTACAATTTGATATTTTAATTTACATGTAATCAGGACTCAATGGAAAGCAGTACCGGCACAGAGTGGACTCTCCTGGTGAAATTAAATAAACTGAATTTAACTGAATTGTGCTGGTGCATACCAAGCCTTACACCTTTTGTGTGTGCCAAGAATAATTCAGCTGCAGGCTTTACAAAATGTTACATCCTAAATCGTCAAGAAGAGCTTGGGAAAAAAGCCAGTCTACAACTTCCAGTCTTCCCTCCAGAAAGCACTGTGACAATGGTAATGAACACAGTGTGCACAGTGTGTGAGACAGCAGCTAATTTAACATGGCAGCATTTCACAATCGGCACTAGGAAAGCTATGTAAAAACTAATAGGTACAACACCTAAAACTGACTTGACTAATTACCAGGATGACTGTGTTCGACTATGCAAGACGGATTAGGCTGTAACACGTGCCTGTGTGTTCTACTGTCATGGTGACAGGCTCACTAATGGATGGATGGATGCTCCGGCACTGACACAGGTTCACTGGGGAACGGGCCCGTCATCCACGACTAAGATTTCTGTCAACAGCTGGTGTCTTTAGGGCAAAGCAGCATAAAGAACAGACCTTTTTTCAATGACGAACTTGTCATCAATTGAACAATTAAGGTTTGTATTGAAACATCACATGGATTGAGACATGTATAATAAACCCAGTGACTGATTCCAGAGCAGTGTAGACCAGGACCAAGTATACACAGCATTTAGATGAATATTTAGAATATTTAGATGAGGATTTTAGTCAAACCTATAACTGAAAGTAACTTGTGCTAACCATTTTAAAATCTTAGAAGAAAAGATCAATTTTGCATTTGACCAACAAATATGCCAAACTATTATACTGATTAATGTTACCACAATAAGTAACAAGAAATGACAGTACAGAAATGCCAATTTTATACATATGAATATGAGTAATTATATAAGTAATATGTTTGTCTGTAGGTTTCACTGTCAAGTTTATTTATCAGCTATAAAATGTTATTTAAGAGCACCATCTTAGCTATGGTGGGCATTATCTTTAGAGTGATACCATGGCCATTCATGGGCTCTAAAGGATTTAGTTATTACGACCAGTTAAAACTGAGCATAAAAATACAGGCAGAAATGCTCATGTACACAGTCATGAAATGATCCATAACATGTTAGCTGCTACTAGCATAACACATCTGAATCTCCAACTGAACTGTTGGCTGTTGAGGTGCATTATAGGAAATGTAGGCATCCGTACAAACGAAGAACAAATGGGGAAACGGGGAGAGAGACATGCAACACGAGTTCCCACCCAGGCAGAGACCATAACACCAAGTCTTTTCTTGCAGGACAGTCAAGGTTCACAGCCTGCACTTTAACGGCCACATATTAAGCAATTTTCGACATGAGCTGCTCTAGAAATAACAGTCTAACACACCGGGAGCATGACAATTATCACAACTAAGAAAACACCTTCCATGTTCTTAGAAAGTCCAGAAAAGGTCAAGGAGGCCATGAAAACAACATTGATTTCTTTGATAACCTATTTACAACAGGACAACCATCTGTGGTGGCTGTGATCCATACCCGACCCTTCAGATGAATGAGCTCATCAAGCAGCAGCGGGCTCAGAGTATAACCAGGCCTTGACCATAACACCGCTGGGATCACCACCATGAGGACAGCTACTTATTGAGCTGTAATGCAGAGCAGGCCTGAGCTCAGGCTTTATAGGTTTTTTGACAGGCAGGATTTCCTAGGAGTCCACTGAAGAGACCACTGAGGTAAAGGTGAGGATGATTAAACTTGGCTGTGTGACCGAATACCATTACTAAGTCATTTCTACAGCTGTTCTTTGCCACAGAAATGTGCTCTGTGGCCCAGGTGAATGCTTTTATGAGGAACAAAATAGGATCAGTGAGGGTATATCAATCGTTGAGGTGGGATCAGAATTCCTGCTACTCCAAGGATTTTACACAAGTGATCTTTGTTGTTTGAGCTTTTATTTTATAGTGATTTGTAACCAGGGAATAAAATTCCACTTATTGCCAACAAGGTTTTTGATGGATGAAATCAAAGACAAAAATCTTGTCTCAAGTTTGAACGAAGGTCTCGCTCTCTGGTTTCCACTCTCTTTTGTGTGGGAAATTCTTTAATAGTGTGACTACTAAGCCAGGCTGTCCTTCAACATCTTGAGGATTAATGAACAAAACTACAAGGCTAACAAAGACAGTAACCTGTGTGTTTCTAATGTCGCAGCAGCTGTTTGGGAAGTTTATCCATAAAAATATTTTCTAAGCTTAGTGTGGGAGAATCTAACCACCCAATAGAGAACCCCGTCCCCAGCCTCATCCACCAACTTTGGGATGATTTTTAACCACAACTTTGAGCCAAGCCTTATCATCCAGGATCAGTGTCTGAAATCACTCGTGCTCATGTGGTGGAATGGGAGCAAATCCCTGCAGCCAGGTTTCAGAATCTTGTGGAACGTTTTCCTTGAAGAGTGGTGGGTGGTGGGAGCAGATGAATGCACATGGGATCAGCAGTCACTTATGGGTGTAATGTTCAGGTGGCCATACACTGTATCAATATCTAGTCATTGTCACACTGTCTGCTGGGTGCTCTTTGTCTGAATTTCAGGGTTCGCCTAAGTTTTATAGAATAAACTTGAAGAGCTTTGTTGAAAACAGTCCTCTGTGGGTGAGAGGTAAGTGGACTGTAACGGGAAGTGATGAAAAATGGAGCTACTCATGTGGGGGAAGGGGGGGGGGATTATATCCATCAGTATTAAGGTTGAGAAATTATTTATTGATCTTCCACAGGAGAGGACCGAGGGTGGTCACTCGCTCTCTCTCTCTCTCTTTCACTCTCGCTCTTTGTTGGACTTCTTTAGTCTCAGAACAGGATTGTGAAAGCCCTCCCAGTGGCCTGTAGACACTGTCTGCTGCCCACAACTATTCAGCCCAGATCAGGGCTCTACCTCCTGCACCAACACAAGAGCCTGATTGCTAAGCATCCAGCTGTGGATGTGATGTGCATGTGAGTACTCAGTACGCTGTAACAAAAGTACAAAAAGATCATTACAGTCGACTTTTTGCAACATGCACAGACAGGCTGAACTTTTTTTTATAAGAGACATCAGAAGGGCTTGTGATGTACAATATGAGCATGACTCTATAGGGTGAATGGTTTCTATAGAGCAGTATAGGTGCATGGTTTTAAATAGCATAGTGCAGGCTTTGAGCATGTGTCATAAACAGCAAGACCTGGCAAAACGACAAATTAATTTAAGCAAATGTCAGCAAATTTCAGCCTCATCACCAGTTTCATCATTAGACAAGATGTTCTCTAAATCTGTTCAATAAAAAGTCAGTTATCCATCACCACCAAGAGGAACATTTCCTAACTTGTACTTCACCCTCAGGCCACTGGGATCTGTATCTTGTACTCCTCATATTATGGCCAATTACTGCGAACAGTGTCAGTTGCTACCTCAAGAAGCAGGAGTTTTCTAGGAGATAAAAAGCGAATACACTCATGGGAAAGACAAAACAGTTACAACAGAAGGAGAGATAAGAGGCTACACCACAGCATAAAAAAGTACATCCTTATTACCCTCATCTCATAATGAACCACAGTAATGTGCCTGTCGCGGTCCACACTGAATCCTAGCTATGCTGCAAAGCCCATATTAACTAAGAATAGAGGCTTGTTAAGAGTCATAACCAAAAGCAGGGATATGACCATTCCCTATAGAAATGGAAACTTTTAGTTTGTTCTGCAAATAAAGAGGTGGCTGAGTATGTCAAAACATATATGATGGTACAATGAACCATCTACACATTAATTAAATAATAATAAAAACACACACACACACACACACACAAGGAATCTCTTAGAACCAACAACAGGATACCCATGGACCCCCCAGATTATAGTTTGGCAGATGCATGGGTGCCTGATGCAAAACACAGCCCATTCCCATATAGAAAAGTATGTTTTTAGTCATATTGTGTGTGACCCATGGGTTGTAGTTAGCACAAGTGCTGATAGTTGGCAAACTCATCTGCATGGCTGCCAAGCGTTGCATCTTTCCTCCCAGGGCTTCCCCAACCAATGCAATGACGTTGACTGAACAGTTAACACTCTTTGTTCCACGTGAATTTACTCTTCTAATTAAATCAAGACATGGCATCTTTAAATCCAAGATGAACTTGTGTAATTTAAATTAAAAAAAATCTGTGGCCACAGAGAGAGGGAGATATGCAAATGGCACCAACAGAAAACGACGAAAGACCATCTAAATGAAGGGGAGCGCCAATTAACATAAGTGCCGAATGAAACTGAGGAAATAGCTCCTGCTGGTAGTGCACAATCTTACCGATGGTGGAGATGTGAGACGGGTGAAACTCGTTGTCCGTGAATCTGCATAACAAACATGTTTTCCCAACCCCAGAATCTCCGAGGAGCAGGAGTCGGAAAAGCACATCGTACTGCTTAGCCATAGTGTTGGATTAAAATAGCCCCAGTCAGCTAACTCAGCGATGAATGTCCAGTCCCTCCCCACCTGCAACCCATGTCTGCTCACATGGTCAGCGTAAGGCTGTGGCTTCTTTTTGTTCACTGATGCTGGGTGGGTGGGTGACAAAACAGGGATGCTCCAGTTTCCCAGGCTGCCCCCAGCTTCCAGTGGGTGCGGTGGACCACCGTCAAGTAACACCGAGTCAGAAAATGAGACTTCCGGTTGCAGACTACTTTCCAACATAAACGCCTCAGTTACTGGAAATGTTGTTTTTTTTTGTAATAGAAGTTTATACAGATAGTCCACACAGTAGCAAATTAAAGTACACTTTTGTGATAAGTGTAATTTACTTGAGTATTTCTATTTAATGCTAGTTTATACTTCCAATCCTCTACATTCCAAGGGGAAATGCTGTACTACTTTTTACTGCACAACAATATTTGACAGCCATAGATGCTAGTTAGATTAAGAATTAACATTTATATAAAAACATATGATGCATTGTCATAAATGAACATATACTACCAAGCAAAATATAAATGAGAATTATAATATAATTTGATGAGAGCAACAAATAATAATTACATTGCTGTAGTTGTTTTTTTTGTGTGTGTGTTTGGAGCTTAGACTGAGAAACTGCCTAAATTTGACAACTCTTGGTGATAATTAAAATTCTTTATTTTTTATTTTTTTGTAAAACCTGTAATAAGACAATGGGGGTGTGAAGGGTACAACACTCATATCCAGTAAAGCAATAAACTTGTACCAACTATAATAGCAAAATGATACACCTTAGCCTATGAATCGATGTATTAATGATGATCACTTTTCCTCAAACACCATTTTGTTATTTTGAAGGTCAAATCACAGAATTCCTGGCACTTTATGTTTAGTGGGGATGATTTGACTCGGGTCAACGGAAGTAGTAATACGCGTAGTTGCAACGCTTCTTTCGACATCAATTCAACAACATGAGTAAGAGAACAGAAATGGAATAAAACATGGACATACATCCAATGCATATACACAATCGTAAATATATATGTTAAAATAACCTGGGGTTGAACACTTTTACAAGTGACCGTGTGTCTGTTTCGTTTTCCGCACTTCTCTGAGTGAAAATGATTTGTTCCATTGGAGACGCCGTAACTGGTGTGCGCGC
>NW_018127943.1:1769238-1777785 GCF_001952655.1 Monopterus albus | reverse complement strand
CAGCAGGAAGTGGGCGGAGTCCAGTGAGTGAAAGTGAGCGAACTAACAAAACAAACTAACAGCATCGTGTTTGTTCCAGCATCGTTTCGGCTAACGGGTCCTGTCTTCACCATGGATGGTATGCCGACGCCTTTGCGGTGCTTTCGGGAGTGCCATTCCGCAGAAATGTTCGTGGATGACGGAGTGAAGACTGTCACTTCGGTAGAGCAGGTGAACAGATTAGCTTCGTTAGCTAATGTGGCTAATGCCGCTGCGATCGTGTGGGAGCTCTCCGCTCTGGGTGGAAAAGTGTGGCAGAGATTCAGCTGTCACACGTTTTTAACACATGAACAATCCATTGATTAAAAACACAGTCGGAAACGTTCATTATTTCGCTATGTTTTAGCCGGTCTAAATTAGCAATCTTGAACTTTTAGGTAACTTAGCATTGTAGCTTAAATTGAATTAAGTTTGGATCAATTTAGTTGTTAGCTAAGTAGCTTCGACAATTCATTTTTGGTGCTTGGTAATAGGGGAAGGTGATTCTGGTACCTCAGCCAGGATCACAGATATCAACCCATCACAGTAGCTTTTATTTTTAAAAGGGGCCTATGTAACTTCAATTTTGATGGGAGACAACGTTGAATGTTTTGAAATATTTCTGAGTACATTTTAATTACCACTAGGCCTGCCTGCAACTAACTGTTTTTTAAATTATTTCAATTATTATTATTATTTACTATCATTATTAATTATTGCCTTAGTAGAGTGCCCAAACCTTTGCAAATGCCAGAATTACTAAAAACAATTTCTTTAGCTCACAGTGACCTTTGTAACGATTGTTTACACTCTCCTTCTTTATAACCAGAAAAAAGTGGAACGCAGCATTGCAGAAGTTATCGGTGTTTACAAGCAGATCCACAACGTTCCTCAGTAAGTAATCCACAGTGTGCTGCTGAATGCTGGAGAATGTTTGTCCTGCTGCAGAAACATTCTCTTTGCAAACTGCCACTTTGTAAACGTTCCACTTGGGGGCGCTGGAAGCAACACAACATTGACATAAAATCGCCTTTTAAGTTGATGTGGGGAACACGTTGGCAAACAGCTGCTTATTTACACATTTAGCAGTCATGGAGGAACATTATCTTCTGTTTGAACCTATGTCTCAGGCCACCTGAAGTTCATGCTCTTTTAACAGTTTTTGTCTTGTTCTGAGGGAAACGTATCTGGCTCTCTAGCTCCTAGATGCTCCACTCTGTTCACCGGCTGGTTTTTATTAACAGTCTGTCTGCTGTTTTGTGCTGAACAGTTAGTGTTCATTTGGTTTTTAGAGCTGTGACTCTGCAGCTTCATCACTGCATGTGACCCTTTTCCATTATCACAGTGCTGTCATTTTGTCAGTCGAAACATTGCTCTAAAAACGTTGATCATAGCTGCTTTCAGCTTTCTCTTTCAGCGAAGTGGACACTGCTCACTTGCTGTGGCTGTTAGACATGGCTGCACAGGTCTGTGTGATGGCTAATGTCTAATTGGTGTGTTGATCAGCCCACATGTTCTGCTCTTGCTATCCAGCTGTCTCTCCTCTTGTAATGTGGTGACTTATCTCATTTGCCTGGACCTGAATGTCACCGGCACTGCAGCCAATCGAGAAATGTTTACTCATTATATGGCACGATGAGAAAATCGGAGGTATCCATCAGTAGAGGTCATACATTTATTAGTGATCATCTGGGTTTTTTTGGGGGGGGATGGCCTGCACTGGGTGTTTGTCATTGTTTGTATTGTTTTGTACATACTTTTGTTCTTCTTCTTTCTCGCATAAAGATACACATTAAATGAAAATAAGCTACTGTAATGCTTTTTTGATCCCCAAGGGGAGTTGGTTGTTACAGCAGCAAATGATAATGATGCAAAAAGGCTAAAAAAGAGCAAAAGAAATACAAATTAGGAGAACTACTACATAAATAGAAATTAGTGTATACTAGCATGTGAAGACATACAGGGCCTGAGCCACTCACTCTTCCCTTTTGTCTTTTTGATGTGAGTGTGCATTTGTACACCTCTGTGCAACTTTCATCTGCATCTGTGGCTCCTTCCACACACTGGCGTATGTGTCAGACTCACTGACACACATACCCCACCCCACTCATGTTCACTGGCTGCCATTTTCACATAGGGTTTGCTCCGACATGTAATGACACTTTACTTACACAGGGTTAGTGCAGATCACTGCCCAGGGTTTTGTAGCTGCATTTCTGCAACACATCAGCAGTCATAGGGGACCAGTGCTAAGCAGCTAAAAGCCAGTCCACCCAGCGCAGTTTATCACATTGGTCAAGGATGAGGGCAGTGTGCAAGAGAATTAAACCTGTAATTCCAGTCTCAAGCTGAACAAAACAAACATCTGAAAGAGAGAAGACAGAGGCTTAATAATACACACCATTACCACAGATATCGTTCCATTTCTAATTCCATTAACATTGCAAGTGACATTTGTGTCTGTGTGACTTCTGTTCTACAAAATCAAGTTTAGAGCTGCACACAAGGAGACAGATTATTTGAATGCCTGAAATATAAAGCCATTTTTCATGCTACCTGAAGTGTGATCACTTGAGGTCACATCTGATATTCAAAGTGGCAACAACAAGTACCTCTGTGTCAGCTGAGCCTAGTATATTTGACACAACTGTGGCAGAAAATGGCATTTCTACAAAAGGACTGAGTTGAGTTTCCTCGGTCTCACATGTCTTGGTCCATTCTAGCTGCTTTCTCTCTGTAATCCATCTTCCTGTGCTGCTTTTGTTTTTCAGGCCAACATTGTTGCGGGAACAACACTACCAATATCTCAAGAAGGGCTTACGTCATTTATCTGACGCCTATGAGGTATAGTGTCACGCCGTCACACACAGGCAAAGATGTGTTTGTTATAAACCCAGTGACACCTACAAGCGAGTTCCCCCCTTTACGTTCCTACTAAAGTTAACTCAGAGGATGAATTTGCAACAGGGTCATGGATGCCCAAGGCTCTCTGATGATTGAGGTTGACCTACTGAAGTTTATAGTTTCATTCATCCTTTTCAAAAGATTCCATTTTGTTTGAATCTTGGTCTCTATGAAGAGAAACATTCAGAGGCTGTAGTGGTGATATCACATCTAGAGCAGGGAGGCTGGTGAATTAAACTAACGTGTCCTCATGACCACAGTTTTCACTCCTTTTACAAAAGTTTGTCACTGAATGGTTGACACATTTATGCTCTTCCTGACGGCAGAACTATAGAAGCAAACAGATTCACAGAAGATGCAGAGTGACACGAGTGCTGACCAACTGCTTCAGTGACTTCTGTGTACATAATGTTATGGCCGATCGGTGTATGTTCAGATAAACATTTGCTGGAGTGTTGCAGAGAACTGACAATGGAAATTAGAAGCTGCATCACATCCCTAAAGCTGATTATATGTTAAACAAACACTGGAGGAAAGAAAGTGGTGTGTCAGCTCTTTGTCTGACAAATTCTCTCGTCTGTCTCGGACTGACTGATGTCGTAGCTTGTTTATCGCTATATTCAGTCGTCTGATGTCCGTGTGGTCATGTGATAATGTGCGCATGTGTGTGTCTGTCTGTCTCTGTGCAAGTAGTGTCTGGATGCTAGCAGACCGTGGCTTTGCTTCTGGATTCTTCACAGTCTGGAGTTACTAGAGGAGCCCATTCCCTCTGCTGTCGCCTCAGAGTGAGTCACGCGCAAACACACACAGGCTCGTACGCTACAACTAAACTGCTACTGAGATCCAAAACTGGAGCCAAATAAAGCCTGTGCACAGCCAAGAACTTTTTTTTTTATTGCTGTAGTTCTCATACATGCTCTAAATGCTCCTGGAAAAGCAAACACTCCTGCATTGCAAGATGTTGATAGATCAAGTGCAGCAGCTACATCCAAACTGCCCTTACAATAGTTGTTGTTGTTTAGTTTCATAAAATAAATTGCATTTTACAGGTAATGCGATACGGTTGCCCACCCCAAATGGACATCTGTTCATCTAATATGTTTTAAATGTGGTTTTATAGCTCTATAAGAACACACCGCTTCAGGAGACACAGTAGTATATACAGTCGTGTGTGAGAGTTGTAGACATCCAGAGTCAGCAGAACAGCACCAGTTCTTCTTGGTACACTTGTGCAGTCTTTCCAGGTACTTGGCAGGCGGGTTGTTCTGAGCGTCTCGGAGAACTTTCCATGGTTCTGCTGTGGATTTAGGCCATCTCAGTGAAAACTGTCTCTGCGTGTAATCCCAGACTGACTCCATGACGCTGAGATCAGGCCAGACCATCTGCTACAGGACTCTTTGTTCTTCTTCATCTCCTTCTCTATGTTTGGGGTCATCTTCATGCTGCAGAATGATCAGTAGCCTCCCTCATAGTATTGCATGAAGGAATATGAAAAATCTAGACTACCCAAATGTTTTGTGCAGCACTGTTCAGTGATTGCATTTATTTCTACGGGTGTCTTGAGATGTTTAAAGACAGATGTAACAATAGATTCATAAAAGCAAGACTACATTACTGCAGAGAAGCAGATTGAGGTTTTTTTAAATGACCTGATATTTATGACCAGGCGCAAGCAGAATCTGTGGATTTTCTGTGGTTATTCTAGAAAGTTGACTTGAGAAATGTCACAGATTGTTGTGTAAGGAATGAAAAAGAAGCGCTGGACAGAGACGCAACTGGCCAGTCAAGGTCATGTTGTATTCCTGAACAGAATATAACATGATTCAATAATAAGCAATAACCACAGAAAGGCTTGTAGAATGCTGCTTATTGTTCTTGTAGTTGCCAAAAGTAGCTGCACAATTAATCTTACTTTTCTTCTTTAACTGAACACCCACAGTAATTCACTGTAGTGTTCACGTAGGAGGCGGTGAACATAATGTTTTTCCTCAAATTATCTTGACTGATAATTGCGATTAAGAGCAGTAATGAGTACTGAGCACAATAGGCGCATGTGTTTTAGAGATGTTTCTGCACTACACAGTGTTCCTGCTATTGCTACCAAAATGTCATTTGATTAAGTTATTGCCAGTCCAAAGTAACGCTCTGCAAACCCCGCAGCAAGTAGCGATGCCAGGCTGCCAACCCACACTCTCATTATTACTGTGAGGCGCGCCAGCTCACCGGCTGGCACTGCCCAGCGCCAGCGTGATGCCGTCGTGCTCTCATGCACAAACACACAGGCCCCGTTCGAGGATTTACACCGCTGCTACCTTCAGCAGCAGATCGCTTCCTCTGTCCTATGAAATGTACTCTCAGGTCAGAACTGGCACCGGGCTAGTTGGCCGAACCTAAAGTAGGGTTCCCTTCCAACTCAGTTGGCTCAAGGTGTGCATGCAGTTTTGTGATTTCTCTTCATGGCAGAGGATGAAGAGGATATTTGCAGCTTGGCACAGAGACTGGAAAGAAAGGAAGCTGTGGCTGAAATGGTCTGCGCTCTGAGCCACGTCAGCGACAGGGAACGAACCCAGTGGAGCTTGACTGATGTGTTGAGACAGGGCAGTTTATGAGTCAGTGAAGTTTCAAGGAATGTTGGCGAAAAAGATTTATTTCACGGTGCAGGTACTTAAAATTTTAGGTACGCTTCATGGAAAATGCCAGGACTTTCTTAGACCCATCTTCCATTATGCACAGTTAGACACATTCACATGTGGAATTTGATCAAAACAAAGTCCTCCAGGTGAGAGAGAGAAGTATCTAGACCTGAAAGTATTTAGCACTTCTTTGTGTTTAAAAGGAAACGTTTCTAAAAGTTTGATGTCGTCAGTGTGACTGACCCTCTTTCACAGTAAAAACCTGGAGAATTCAAGCAGGACACCAGTGGTTTGTGAGCAGGACTGTGTGAGGCAGGATGTCCAGTAAAGCCCACTTCACTGGGGATCATTTCAATAACAATCAAAAGACAGGCTTCTCATGTTTTATACCTCTGTTTAATTCTTACACCTGCAGCCTATAAACATCCACTGGTTGTGGTCACATGGCTTAGATATAGTAAGTCAAAAATAAAAATCCACAGTTTGATATTATAATAGAGGTAACTGAAGGCGTCGCAGACTTTTTTTTATTATAAATGAATAAATATTACAGCGCTAAACGAGACTGTGTGGGAGTTTTTCCACTTCATAGTTACACTGATGTGTTTCCCTCGTTGCTGTTGTGTCTGTGTGTTAGGGTCAGTACAGTTTAAATCTATTTCTTGTTCCTAAACTTCTGCTCCTGTCTCTGTAGTGTGTGTCAGTTCCTGGCTCGCTGTCAGAGCCCAACAGGGGGCTTTGGTGGGGGACCGGGGCAGCACGCCCACCTCGCACCCACCTATGCTGCCGTCAACGCCCTCTGTATCATCGGCACAGAAGAGGCCTATAATGTTATAGACAGGTATAGCGTTGGTCACACAGCTACGTTTACTTCACAAAACAGTAGCATAGTACAAGATTTCCTGTCAAAGTTTTTGTATTTAAGGTAACCTCATTTACCTTAAAAATGAATATAACTCGCATGATGCACCATAAATAGTAAAAAAATATACAACACTATGTGTCAAATTACCTTAAGGGATTAACACTTATGCACTGAAGTCTCGTGCACCCTGACTGAGAAGACAATGGCTTTTTCATTCACATTACATCTGGTTGATATTCACAAGCTTTTCATTAGTGACTGTATAATGATTTTATGCTTGAAAGTGGCTCATTAATTTAGGCCTTTAAATCCTTTTTATATTAGTGAATTTTTCCTCCAGTGCTACACAGTAGCAGTGTTACAGGTGTAGGAGAATGTTACACAAATCTCTTGTTAATGAGAAGCTAATTATAAGAGCATTTAGAGGCAGTGTTGACTTGTGCTCTGCATTTATATGTGTGACAGTATGAGGTGCTTTATTTCAGTATTTACAGTGCAAATTCCCCTTGCCCCCCCCCTCCTCTCTGCTGACGTTCTCCAGGGAGAAGCTGCTAGATTTCCTTTGGTCAGTGAAGCAACCAGATGGCTCGTTCGTGATGCACATCGGAGGCGAGGTGGATGTCAGGTGACCGGACTAGCTCCCTGTTCTCTTTCCTCTTTCACCAGTTCAGTGTTTGCAACACAGAGAGATTCAAACATCACCACAGAGGAGGGTGAAAAACATGCTTCACAGTCAAGAGGATGTTTGGTATCCACTGTCTTATTCATTACTGTTGGGGCAGTGTACACACGTTACAGCTACACCTGCACACTGTATTCTCAATTACTCAAAGCACAGATTTGTATTAATCCACAGCTGGAAGTAGTCCGGCGTGAGGGTGGAATGTGTCGCTCTTTGTTGATCTGTATCAGCCTGTGTTGTTTCTCCTCCGTATAGGAGTGCATACTGCGCAGTCTCTGTAGCATCGCTCACAAACATCCTCACACCTAAACTGTTTGAGGACACGACCACCTGGATCCTCAGGTACAACCCGTCACCATGGGCGGGGGGGGATTATTGAATTATTAAAGACTGTTTTGTTCCTACATTTCTCCTTAATCCACAGAGTTTTGTGTTTTTACCAACTGTTTTCTGTCTCTAGGTGTCAGAATTGGGAGGGTGGTCTAAGTGGAGTGCCGGGTTTGGAGGCCCACGGTGGCTACACTTTCTGTGGCACAGCCGCCCTCGTCATCCTGAGCAAGGAACACATGCTGGATCTCAAAGCCTTGCTGGTAAGCAACCTCAGATACCGCTTGGCTCGAGTCATAAAGGGGTAAAAAGATCAGTGTCAGTCACAGCACAGCCTTTGTGCTAAAGTTATATCGCTGTCCTACCTTGACATGACTTTTTTCTAGTTTATGTTGCCATCAGGCTCTTGGCGTATCCAAGTTTCCATCAGTTTCCTTACTGTGGTTTATGGTTTGGGATATTACATTGGTCCCTGTAAGGAAATTCTCTTGTCCTGCTTCTAGAGAAATAGTCAGAGGAGCAGCCCTGGGGCTTTAGTATGTATAGAGCTTTGCTAAGAGCATAGCTGTAGATGAAGTTAACACACAGCTTAAGGTGCTGAAAAAGAAAGAGGGATGGTGTGTCACCTTACACCTCTCATTGAAGGGAAAAAACACAGTTAGTGTTTGGAGTCAGTCGGGTTTACGGCCATCATTCAGGAAGAAACATGGCTTAATCCCAGCAGCTACCATCATACTGTCACCGTCCTTTAGAACACACTCAAAGTATGTGTGGTAATAACATTTGCATGCACCTGGTCAGACAAGCTGTTCCTCATATGCTCATTAATCTGCCGGTGTCACAGGTTGACAGGAGCGTGCCCTCTGAGGTGTCCTGTGTCACTGTCCCATGTCCCTCTGGGGACACCCAGCACATGGATTTCTGTTTCAGTGGTTTAACCTGGGTGTCAGACACGGCAGAGGTTGTAAGTCGACACCAGGTCGAGAATATCTAGCACAGCTCACCTGTTGTATCTGCTCCGCGCTTGTACATGGCAGGTGGTGGTGTAGCTGAAGAACTAGTCGTGTTGAATCTGTTAGGGGTGTTTCCTGTTTGACATTGCAGTGGTATATAAATAT
>NW_018127943.1:1767423-1769190 GCF_001952655.1 Monopterus albus | reverse complement strand
AGGACCCACGGAGCTTTCCTTCTGGAATAATTCCCCAAACATTGTCCTGCCTCTTCCTCTGTCTGAGGAAGAGGCAGGAGACACCTATTACACCTATTACACTTTCCCCTGCCCCTTCCCCAGTTGGTATTAAACCCAGTATTCCATAATCACTCCATCTAAGCTGAGCAGACGGGATGTGCGCCAATTAGTGGTTTCCATGGCAACAGTAGTAGAACTTCCCTCCCGTTTTGAAGATGTTAAGACACTGCATTGTCATCCCTTCTTCCACGCCTCCACCTGTTCCCACGTGATGCTGTGGGGTGTCACTGTTCAGGGGAGATGCGGCTTCACTCTGAGATAAACATCCTCAAAACTTACTGAATGTGTGTTGTCTCTGTTCCCCCCCAGCGGTGGGTGGTCAGCAGACAGATGCGATTCGAGGGAGGCTTCCAGGGCCGCTGTAATAAACTGGTGGACGGCTGCTACTCTTTCTGGCAGGCTGGACTCCTGGCTCTACTCCACAGAGCCTTATTCAAAGAAGGTACCGGATCTTTGGTCATGGCACTGCCCTGACATTAGGCCTAAATAAGGCTTAAAGGCTTAAATAAGCCTTGCATGTAAAAACATAAGGATCCACTACAGATATTGTAACTTTACATCAGGGTGAGAAGCAGCGCGATTGCAATAACAAAAAATCTGTTGATTACTGTATGTGCCTCATGAGTCCCTCAAAGTAATTAAAAAGGAAGTTGAACTAAATGTTTGCAATGGAAACTTTATAATCCAATTTTCTTGTGCATTTGTAACAACTTTAAACTTTGTATATAGGAACCTATAAATTCCTGCTTCATTGTTTATTTCTATATATTTAGAAACTAACAGAAAATGATGAGCCCTCAGTGTATTAATTACATTTCTGTTTATGTTGGTGTGATGACTTTGGTGTGATGACTTTCTCGTGTGTTAGCGGTGTGTTTGTGCAGGAGAGACGGCGCTGAGCCGGCAGCGGTGGATGTTTGAGCAGCAGGCTTTGCAGGAGTACATCCTCCTGTGCTGTCAGAACCCAGCAGGGGGCCTTGTGGATAAGCCTGGCAAGTCAGTACCGCATCACCTGGACACACACACACACACACCACCTCTACACAGATAAATGTGATTCACTTGGTTGTACTCATGCGTATCATTTATACTCCACTGTTTCGTGTGTATGTGGACCCAGATCCAGAGATTTTTACCACACGTGTTACTGCCTGAGCGGCCTCTCCATAGCACAGCACTTTGGAAATGTGGACCTCCACCGTGAGATGATCCTCGGCAAGGAGGAGAACAGATTGGTGAGGCTGCAGCAGGAGAGGGGATTCATTCAGAAATGATCCTTTGCTATTTAGAAATGGATTCACTTTAGTAGAAGAATTACTAATCATATAAAAGTCGATAGTGTCAGAATAACTTTTATATATGAAGCACATTCCCTGTTTTTCGCTACAAGTTTGGTGTCAGTACAACCACCCACGTATCCATTACTTTCAGCTGTCTATTTTGACTTTAGGCACTGTGGCGAGTTGGACATTGGGCTGTGATATGAAAAACAGACCAAAGACAGAAGCAAATAGATAATTTAAAAAAAAGACGGTGTAACAAATGTCCTGTTTGTTCCACCCCGCAGGCTCCAACCCACCCAGTTTACAACATTTGTCCAGAGAAGGTGGCTCAGGCCCTCCAGCACTTTCACCGGCTGGCTGTCCCCGAGGGCAACCGGCCGGCCGGGAACCCTGCTGGTGACAG
>NW_018127943.1:1765104-1767397 GCF_001952655.1 Monopterus albus | reverse complement strand
GGGGGACCCCTGCGGATGACAGGTTGTTCGCCCCCGCTGCTGCCTCAGGATCACCCAACCGCCAGTCCTAGTTAATCCTCAGTGGAGACACGTGCTAAAACAGCCAACTCTGGGGAATGGACTCGAGCCAACACGGCAGACGGGTCTGAACTCGAGACCTAGCAGGAGGGTCGACCCTCAGTAGAAACAAGGGCTGGGCTTTAGGAGTTTACCGCTGTGTGTGAGCAGCTTCGCATTCGGTTGAATTTTTGCTTGTGATGCCTGTTCTTTTCATTATCTGAATTAAAAATGAAACTTTATAGCACTTTTCATAATGATGTTGTAAAATACTTCGATTTCTAAACTTCTAGGTAAAAAATCCATTCATTAGGAAGGGCATATAAACACCACACAGGCCACGTCCAGCAGGTTCTCAGTTTAGGGCAGCAGCTAGCAAACAAAAAAAATAAGTTCACCTTAATTAGGGAATAAAAAAAATACTGTGGCTGTTGCTCACAATAAGAAAATGTTTTTCCTTCTGGCCACTGTTAAAAACTCCTCCAGTGTAAGGAGAGACTTGCTACATAATCCCCTCAGAAAAACCTAAAGCTATCTGACCACATCAACACATGCAGTCCCAGTGACAGTGACTGATCATCATGTGAAAAGCAAATCTTTAAATTACTGTTTTAGGACTAAATAACCACTAGGTGCATGTTAAAGGATAAAATAGTTTATTTTATAGTCTCATAGTAAAGGTAGGCCTCAACTTGCAAGACAATTGTTGGCAGTATGTACAACATACTTGTAATTTCCATGGAATGGAATCGGACAAAGTCCTATTACACTAATTATACCCTCCTAAATGGAAATAAAATGGAAACAATATGCATACACACATTTCCTAGACAAGCAAAACGCTTCCTTTTTCCCTTGGGGGATTCAGCAACATTGATTTCTACTGTGTAAAGCACAGCACATTGAAAACACACCGACAAGGACGTCGCTTCCTTGTACTGCAGAGGACGGGAGCTACCTGTTGACATTCAACACCTATTTCATACCCTTAAGGAAAACTACAAGTGATAAATTGGCATTTTCCCATGATTTGTGAGATTACTACAAAATGCTTAACATACTTTTTGAACTTGAAAACATCCAATCAGTGCTTTTTATAATATACAAAACAAGATGCCTAACGTATTCAGCCACCTAAAGTCATTCACTACTTCAAGCTAAAGGACAAAATACGACAAGTTTAGGAATATTCTCCTTGAAAACATCAATTTCAACAAAGGAGTCGTGTTTTTTTTTTTTCTCGTGTGTTAAACGCATCGGGCAGAAAACATCTGCGATCCAGTGGGCCTGAGGTGGGTGTCACTTTAACACTTCCTTCAAAGCATCTTCACATTCTTTAGTGGAAAAAGTAAGCTACAAATGGTTTGTTTTAAAAAGGTAAACTTTGAGACAATTTATCTAGGTGTGTGTGTAAATTCTAAACAGGTTTTTATCAAGAAAAAATATAATATAGCAGTGCTAGGAGGGTTACACCTGGAGCGCACCACCCAGGGAGGAAGAGGAGCTTCACTGAGGGTACAAAAAAAAAAAAAGCATCAAGTCCTTGCGTAGCCGAGCTGCCTCTGTTTGGATTTTGGATTGTTGACGTTGCTAGGGGAGAAATACTAATGAACCAAAGAAGAGAGAGGGATGGAAAGGGTTAAAAAAAAAACCCTCAAGCTCTCTGCTGACGTTCTCCTTCCTGTTCCTGGAGATCGGGTGGAGACAAACGATTGTGGCAGCAGTGTGAGGGGTCTTTGAGTCTCCAGTGCAAACCCACCCAGAGATTGAGGAGAGAGAATGAGGAGGACGGTGAGGGATGCCAGGGTGGCAGTGGGCGGGGGGGTCTATGAGACTTAAGAGCTTTGAAGGCTGGTCTGCTCCTCCCTCATGCCCCGCCACCTCCACCTTGGGCAGGTTTTAGCTGCTCGGCTCTCTAGCTGGCCTCCACTCGCAACTTCTTCCTGTTGGGCGGCTCCTCAGTGTCCGACTCTGAGCTGGAGTCGGAGCCTCCGTCGAACGCCGACACAGCGCTGCCTCAGGCTGCTGTCAGACGATGAGTAGCCGGCCTGGAGCTGGGCTGAGCCCTTCACCTTCTCCAGAGCACGAACTGTGAGTGGACACGAGAAACATGGCAGAAGGAGGAGGTGAGGAGGAGAAACAACAGGGTTTCAAAATGATAAAGACTACGTCCAGACCTGGGGGTTATTAAATCAAACACTGATATCTGAATCAAGACAATGCTTGTTATTGTAAT
>NW_018127943.1:1756278-1765056 GCF_001952655.1 Monopterus albus | reverse complement strand
CAGAGTAAACCCCAGAGCACATGTTTGGCTTGGATTCATCAAACACTATTCTGAAAATACACAAAACGATGGTGACGAACACGTCTGTGGCACCGACTGCAAGCCTAATTTGTTTTGCTACAAAATGACTGAATTGTCATAAATGTGTCAACTGTGCACAGTTCTTCCTAAATTTGAAATTAAGCATGGAAAACAAAATTGTCTGTGCCCCCCACCCCCCCACCCCATCCTGAAGAGAAAAATGGGAGTGGGACTGTGTTACCTTGCTGCTCAAGCAGCGCGTTCTGCCTCTTCAGGTCATCGATATCCTGCTGGTGCGTGTGATTTTTTCGCCTCATGTACTGGATGTACTCTGTGGCTTTGTCTAGGATTTGAGCTCGAGACGCCTGTTTGGTAGACTGCTGTTAGTGACACATGCAAAAAGTGAAGCAATGACGCCAAGTATACAGAGTCCTTATCACATTTCCAACAAAGATTCCTGCTCCAGCCATGCTGCCATACAGACTGGCCCTGAGGCCGATACGCTGCAGAAGACCACAGTAAATCTACGGTGACACTAGATTTGTTTATGCACAGCTCAGCTCGACAACTCCTAACCTCGCAAACTCCTTGAGCAGTTCAGTCCACAGGTAATAACCCTGACACGTTTGTGTGAGAGAGCTCGTCTCAATTACAGCAAACTAAAGTGCTGCTTGTTTTACAGCAGCCAAATAGCCCAACTCAAAGTCCATCTTGTTACATCACTAAAAACTAGCACATGTATGAAGTGAAGCATTAACTTGGGAAGCCAAAAAAACAGACATGCTCCTACTTGGGCTGCTTTTATCTTTATCTGACAATTGCTTTTGTCAGAAAAACAGTAAATGAAACAAATGTTCATTGCAAATTTTCCAAAGCCCAATTTAACAGAATCTGATTGGCTGCCTAGAAACCACCACCTGCTCTTCAACCATTTCCCTCCAGTGACAAACACATTAAACAAGTAACAACATCTGCATCTATGTATTTTCACAGGAAATCATTAAAATTACCTCATGGCAGAAACGCCCTCACCCCTGACTATCCTTAGCAGTAAAATTCACACTGAGCAGAAATATTATATGACAAAACACGAGAAATATCCTCCGTGAGCATCACTTGTGTGCCTGGAGGAGGTAGAGTGTGAGCTGTACCAACCTTTTCTCCCTGTAGGGCGGGCACCGAGTCCCGGAGGCTGTGAAAGCTGTCTTTGATGTGGTCCCTACGCTTGCGCTCCAGCGCATTGTGGTGTGCCCGTTTGTCTGCCTGCAACGAAGAAAGTCACAAGGCCTTCAGCCCGGCAGCAAAGCAGTGTGGGTAGAAGACAGCAGGTGTCCAGCGTCCCCGGTCACACCTACACAAACTGCTCTGCTGCCAAGTCCCACTCTGCCTTTACAAGAACAACATTCAGTGCAGCAATTGTCATTTAAACTAGGGGTGTCATGATATATACCACGTGGTTTTAAAATTAAATGTGGCATAAAATGAGAAAAATGTCTCAAATCACAATGTTAAGAAACAACCTATATTATCACATGGTTCTAGATCCACACCAAAAACTAATATAACTCACCCTGGACATACAAATAACTGATGATCCAAAGGGTCTAAGTATCAACACGCTGTCAGCAGCACATCAGGCACATCAGTAACCTCCACCAGCCTCACATTAAGAGGTCATGTTGACCCTATAATCTGCATCACCAGTAAACGCTGCATTATGTGACCATATGGTCCGTCCTGCCCTTCAACCCCCCTCCCTCCGTGTAACTCATGCTGACCCCTCTCAGTGCATTTCTGTCCTCCTCAACCTCTGAGGATTCAGATGAGAGGTGGGCAGACAACAACAGATCCCGGACAAGGACAAACTGAACAGCACCATGGCCAACACAGGTCTTATTTTGTAGATTTATAAAGGCATAATTGGAGAGCTCCTTTTGTGGCTTAAGATTCAGGGTTAACAAGAAGAAAAATGCAGCTCAGTGTGGAGGATGGTTGTTGCCCTCTCCATGCACTGTGCTTCCACATTACACAGCTGTAATACAACCTCAGCACACAGAGACTCATGTAAAACAACAGGCTGCAAACTTCAACCACACATTTGCATGCCAATTAGAATGCAGAGGCATAAGATGGCTGCCACAACCACATGAGGAAGGCAGGACAGGAGTGCTGTCTGTAGTCTCACCCGTTTTTAAACCGTCACATCTGATTCTGGACTCGCTGTCACCCGGCTGAGACGTTAAGTCCAACACCCAATCAGACCATGTGCAGCTTTACTGGTCATCTCACTTCATACAAGGACAAAAGCACCTGAAATATTAGGAATGCAACCTCATGACAATGTGTCAGGCACATGGGCGTCATGGTCCAAGTCACGTGACCTGGTATCAAGTGGCTCATATTGCTCAGGGATCACAACAAAGTGGCCACAAGTGAGACAGCACGCAGGTTGAAACGTGCACGTGTATGTTGGGAAAGACGATGTATCAAGTGTGACTCAGCCACCACAAAATAAATAAAAAACTGTCAGCCAGGATGTCACACAAATATAAGTGAAATATTATAAAAACTAGCAATTAAAATCCACCGCCCATTACCCACAATGCCAGTGTTGTGATTGCTCTGGCTGGCATGGTGACAGCTACTCCTGCGGCCTGTTGCACAAGAGCCACAAACCATCCAGGAGACACGAACCCCTCCTGGTTTCATCCACACAGCCACTGCCTCCATTAACCCTGGTATAAACAAACACATGACTGGCACTGATGGCATGTGCAATTACAGGTCTGGCAGCCATTTTCATTTGCATGGTTTCAGTGAATAGCACGGAGGCTCAGAAACACACGTGGCTCTTTTTCTGTCTCCAACAAGTACAGTGCACTTCAGACTTTGAATCTATTGCTCAGTTATCATACATTTACTTTTAGTATAAAACATCTACTATTTCAGGTTGTGGACAAGTCTGGGGACACACAAAACATAATATTTTACAAGCATGCTGGCACCAGGTGAAAGATAAGGCTTGTTTTAATCAACTCAAACACATTTTATTCATCATTAATCACTGAAAGTTAATTAAAATCCAAGAATGCACTTAGTTCTCAGTGGAGCTGCTCCATATACAGTTACTACACTGAGTGCACTGGGTAGGTGAAATAAACACTTGGCTATTTGCTATTTATGACTACACTCCAATGAAAATAAGATTTCTGCGTGAAATCATCCAGTAATCTTGATTCAAGTTTACAAGATTCCAATTTTTCTCTCCAACATTTTTGTTTTTACTGAAATCCTACAATCCCATTCCATGTTTCATAACGAAGGTGGGCCACCAGCACAGAACAAACACCAGCTACACTAACTACTACTAATTCATACATTTAATTTAACGCTTCATGTTTTGTGACTGTTGTTCAACCGTCAGCTTCAAACTACAGTGATCACAAGACAAGATGCATCAGGATCTGGGTGGCGAACAAAACAACCTGCATTTGCATGTTTGTTAGTTTTGATTACAAAATTGTTCAATACCGTACATAACTTACAAAATATTTAGTATTAATTTATGGACTAGCATGCTACTGACTGACTCTTATTACAATGTAACTCATTTTAACTGCAATTAAGACTGTAACATATGTGTTCTTAAATACTTTTCAACAGGGAATGAACAATATGAACAAAATCCTCTAATGGTATATGTAATTTTAAACCACAATAGCAATAAAATGTTATGGTTTTCTCAACAAAATAAAAAGTCCCTACTGATTTACAGCATTGCCAACAACAGCTTACATCACATTGCCTGTCACTACTTGCCAACATCTGGACTTACAGCCTTAAGAGTCCAAAAAATAAAGTTTTTTTTTTTTATCCAATCCAGACTCCTGTAGCACTTCTTTATTGCATATGAGAATCCTATTTATGACAAACAAATGCAATTACCTAAATGGAGTTAGGTCCATTTACCAGCCAGGATTCACTGATATCAAACTTCCTGTATACAGTCAACTGTACTCAGATATGCTGTGGAGCCTAGCTGCATGGTACAGTACACACTGTCTGAGTTATTAAGTGCATCAGGCATCATGAACAGGTGTCCAGTTACCTAAGTGCAGCCATTATCTGTTCAGCCTAAAACCGATACCTTTTCGTACCTCCCTGAGAAGAAACGCCAAACGAGCTGCTCCCTGCGTTCTATTCATATCTGACCACAACACGTTATGCAAGTGCTCCAGGTGCCGCTAGCTGCATCTTCCTGCCTACTGATGGTCACCTGTCACTGTGTGCATGAAAGCCTACATTTCTGTCAGGCTTTCATGTTCAAGTTTCCTGCTCTAAAATGGTAGAAACATCACTAAACCAAAAGACATACAGGTATCTACACACAACATTCTGGAAGCCCACTGAATGTCTGCCACACTGTCATCACCACCTGACCTCAAATGGCTATTTCATCATTTGAATTTATTTTTATATCAAAGTCCCACTTTTGATATGACAAAAACAGCTATTTTAATATTTCACATCATTAAAAGCACCTTGCAAAGCTGCAGAAAGTTTAAGCTAGTGGCTGTTGATCTCGCCGGCTGTACTGACCACTGTTAATGGTCCATTTACACAACTCAAGCTAATTAACATTAATTCTGAGTTGCCAAAAACCACAAAAAGAAATCCTGGCTGTTGACTCATTTAGAGGCTCACTGTCCAAAGATGGTCATGTAAAAAAAAGCACTGTGTCATCTTTATATTTGAAATAAAGACTTTTACTAAACAAACAAGTCAAGTGACAAACTGGTAGTTGCCCAGTGATATCAAGTGTACCACTGATGTAACCTCTGAACAAATGAGAGATAAACTACAATTTATCTATAGAAAAGACACCTTTCTCTAAATACATGGACTCATTTTATAAAAAAAAAAAAAAGTTTGAGATTATTAGTACAATCTTGTCTAATCAACCACAAAAAAGCTGTAGTTTATTTTATATAAAGGTAATTAAACACCAATATTTATAAGCAAAGTCATTCAGCCGTGTTTATATATGTGCTGATTTTAAGACTATGTTCATCGAGGATAAAGCATGCAAAGATGGAAGCTACTGTCTGACAACATACTTATGCTTACAGCTTTAGTAATCATTAACTGAACTGAAATCAAGTCCCAGTCACTGCTCTGAAGCCGAAGGCCTGAGGTCTGCTGGAGGGCAGCTGCATTAAAATTCTCTTACATCACTAATGCATCCTCTAAAATCAGAACACCAGCTCCGTAAATGCTTTTCTGCATTTAAAATCTGGCTCTCTAGCAGGAGGCAGGACGTCGTGTTTGGCAGCCTGTGCATCAGCCAAGTCGTGCAGGGTGTTTTTCTCGCCCGCATGCGATGCAGCTATACGTCATTCATTTAGGCTGCCAGACCTTTAGTGGCCTGTAGAGAGAAGATGGCTCTAACCACTGGCTACAACACAGGAAAACATCCCACATCACCCCTTCCTGACATGAAGGCTCGGCCGAAATGCAAGCGCAGCCACCGCTTCTCGTAAACATTCAGCCGCCTCTTTTTTCATCTGCATCCTGAGTGTGGATACAGTACAAAACATAAAACCTCTCTTTACTGAGATGCATAATTTGCAAATCATGTGCAGGATCCCCGTGGTGTGAGGTGAATCACCGGGGGAAGCAACTCGGCGCAACTATGCCGCTACCGTCTCACACAAAAGCATTGTATTAACCGCAAAAAAAAATCACCAACAAGCAACAAAAAGCCTTTGTAGCAGGATAAAGCTTTGGTCTAAATATAGATGTCGTGTCACCGTCTCCCTATGGCCGCATATACACAGGATGGGGGATACCCTGCAATGCACTGCTAACGCTGATACCGAGAAACAATCGCTGCGCTACTGGAACTGCGCTAATAAACTAGGTCAATGCTACAGAAAAAAACGGAAAACTGTCGTGCTGTGATATTAATTCAAAACACAAATATGAAATCCCACAAGGCAGAAGACAGCACTTTCACATTCTCTTTGAAGTAATAGCAACCTCTACTGTGCAGTCTTACCAATCAATATCAACAAATAAAGCAGTGTGAGATGGATAAATTCACTTTGCAACAACAGTGAAATATTTTTCGACAGTGGACAAATCCCCCCAGCATTACGCACCACAGAGTGATATCTCGGTGATTCTTCCTGCAAAGAAACAGAACAAAAAGTACAATTGTAGCCACAATTGCTCAGCACATCCTACTGTTTCGCTGAAGTCACTAAAAAGTAAAATAATGTAGCAGATGAACAATGGTCCACAACAAGATAGGCTTGTGCTGCTTATCAATTAACTAGAATCCCGATTAAACACAACACTTATCAGATAGGGAAGCAAAGCTAGCCAGCTTACTGGTAGCTAACGCTAGCTGAGCAGCTAGTTCAGCTACATCGCCTGCTAACAAAATAACATCCTTAAAAAGCGAAAAGTGACCATACTCACGTCACTGTCGACTTCGATATCATCGTTATCACTCATTCTTCGATAAATAGTCTAGTTTAAAGGGAAGGGTGGTTAAAAAACAACATGAATTTGTTTAGCACCGAGCCGCGCTCAAACAGTCAGACACGTTCTGTTTGGACAGAACCGAGGTGGACTATACAGTCTCCACGTGACTACACTTCTCACACACACGGCTATCGCTGCGCAGCGCGCTTGCGCCACACCCCGAAGGCGTATGGGAAATGTAGTTATTATAGCACTTTTTCTTTGTATCTTTAAAAACCCTTACGTCTTTGAAGAATTTTTAATAAATACATGTTTAAAAATTTATATTTGTCAAACGAGTAACAGAGTAAACATCATCAATATTTCAGAATATTATATAGCTGAAAATAATGTTTATTTGTAAACTACAACGTCCAGTAGTCATTGAGGCTGCTTGAGACGTTACAACGCATTTTTTTTTCCTTCAGATGCATTATAGGAATTGTAGTTAGAGTCGTACTGGTATGTCAGGGGAGCTAAATAGGGCCATGGCTGAGACACGTGGATTTTTAAGAATACACTCATGAAACACAAACCCACGCTCCAAGAATGCACCAATCAGGTGTCTCCTTCTCTTCATCACTTAAAATGTAGTCCTATTTAGTCTATTAACAGGCCTACGTAGTGTGTGGATGCTCCACACAATATCCAACCCCAGTATTATCAATCTTGTTTGGTTTTTGAATTATCATAGTTTATGTTTTATGTCGATTTTGGGATTTTGGACATTTCTCAGCTTCTCCATTCATTTGAATGTGGAGAACTAGACATCACTCACAGTCTACCTCTGTCCTTGTGATAGGATGAACGGGTTTTGAATGAAAATTCCAGAGCAAGTGCCGCACTCTCCCATAGACTCCCACTGTAAAAAAAAGAGTAAGAAAATCTCTAAGCAAAAGTGAGGGCTATTTGTAAATCACCACAGTTCCTTCGTTATATAGAATATCTTTACATAAAGGTGATCAACCTGTTTGTTGTTGTGTTGCACCTCTGAATGTAACCTAGTCCAGTACACCACCTTTTACTATGACCTCAGTAATAACAATATCATTAAATTTATTGATTTATAACTGAAATGAAACATTTTGAGCTTTATAAACACAGATGTTAACACTTTGTTGTTCACAAGATGAAATGCAACCTTATTAGGTGGGAGCTGGGTGGAGCTCTGCTAGTAATTAGCAACTAGTTGATAGCTATGTACTCACTGGAAAAAAAGCCACATTAGCATTAACAAGTCAAATAAACATATTGCTCTCTAGTTTGTGGTTCATTACGTGAATTTACAAGTAGCTAATTCATCAGCTGTTACCTTTTTTAAAAACTATTGAACATCACATCATCATAATTGTGATTTTAAGCACGTGTCCCCAACCACTGCTGGGAAATCATCCAATCAATAAAATGAGAACAAATACAACCCAACTGAAGAGAAGAATCCTGAACAACTTTTGACTCAGAAATCTGAAACAACTACAGAAACATGCTTCATCTTCAGTTGCAGTTTTCAATACACACTTATTTCAGTTACAATTTTTATGAATTACGATCTTACAAACAAGATGTGCTGAAGAAATATCTGATGCTACATTAACAGTGTTTTGTTTACATTTTTATGCCTCCACACAGGCGACAGCTGTGCCTAGAAAAATTATTCTACAGCGTGCCAATCCGTACCGTCAAGTACAAAATTCAAGGTAAGTAAGAAGTAATCAACTCTTCACAAATGAACACAGCAACTTCTGGGACTCAGCGTCCCACATCAGCTCCTCTGGCGGGACAGGAGACAGACTGGTAAACTGCAACCTTTCACCGGAGAAGTACAAAGCACTTTTCTCTGACTTATCTAAGATTAGAGTACAGGTGTTGTGGAACAGTGTAGTCAGTTTAGAAAAAGGAAGCATGTTCCAGAAACTAGGCGTGTTCACTAAGAAACAAGAAGTGTAGGTTGTTACACTAAAACTGTAAAGCTCAAATACAGATGAGTGGAAGTGAGAGGTGTGCTGCTTCTCTGTCCTTCTCCACTATTCCCAGTCTAAGGGCACAATGCATTAACTGATTTCTATACGCCTTTACCCAGTCAGGTCTACGCTGTGCATCCTCACCTTGAACTGTGATAGTCACAGCTGACTGTCTCACCAAATCTACCCCTTAAACATGTCAACATCAATTGTACAGTACATCTTAGTAGGATCATAACGGCGTACCATGGCAGAGACCTGTATGGAT
>NW_018127943.1:1752327-1755882 GCF_001952655.1 Monopterus albus | reverse complement strand
AAGCAGTAAGTGCATCTTCTGCTGAGCCATGGCACACAGCCCCAGCTCAGTAGGGCTCCATGATCTAGCCTGCATTTGCCTCGACTTTGCCTCATTTCCTGCACATCTCCTGACTACCTCAGTCACTTTACAAGCAAATATATAGATTTAAAGACAGACTCAACAACTGTCCAAACTACCAGTAACTTGAAAGCTCGGACTCCTTCACACACTGAAGGTGAAGGAGAAAAGCCTCTTATGATGCGAGTCGACTTTGACCTCGTTCTCTGTAGTGAGGAGAAGCACTGGCTTCCTCAACTGACTCTGCACTGATTTAGCAAGATAAACACACAACCTGTAATGTTTCCAAAAAGCAGGTTAATTGTCACTGATTTGACACTACAACTGTCTCCCATGTTTGTTCTCTTCTCTTTACATGTCATCTTAAAAAACACTGACAGTGCATACTGTGTAGGAATAGAAAAGAGGACAGGCAAATTCATGCTGCCAAGTTAAGAGCTCACAAGACATGGGGTACTTCCAGAAAACTTAATCCTATTGTATTAAGCAACAGGATGTCTCTGCTTTTTGAACACAAAGTGAACAGCCTCTACCACTGAGTGAATACTGCCCCAAAGAACCCAGACACTGGGACTAATTTCAGAATCAGAAAGCCTTTATTATCAGTGTATCAGAGAATACAACAAAATTAACAGTGGCATTCAAGTGACATATAAACATAAGACACAGGACATTCAATAATGATAAAAATGTAATAAATAAAATACAAATCTGTCATTGCATATGTAAGTAATTTAATGACAAGTCAAGAGTTTTTAATGTTTGGGAAAATCTTTGAATACCAACAGTAACTCGGTTAGATATTAAACACCACAACACAATGTATTTCTCAAAACTTAGGCTGTTGTTTTTAAGGTCAGCTCTGACAAGCCTTCTCATCTCAAGCTGCAGAAGTCAACTGTGCACTAGATGGCACTTCTGCACATCTGTAGCCTTCATATGCCACTTGTGACTGACATATGGAACACAGAAGGACTTGTTTGTGTCTCAGAGAGAAGTGAAGAAAGGAGAGGAAGAACCTCTGACCCAACAGGTAACACGCTGAATGAAAGATAGCTGCAAACATATCTGTCACACAGGGATAAGTGTTTGTTTCTGAGAAATCCACTTGGGAGTTCTCTTCTATTTTGTATAAACAGACCTCCAGGCACAGGTATGCAGTTCTCACCTTCAGAACAGTCAAGACGTTGGTCAGTAGCTGTTAAAAAAATTTTATTGAGATGTGCAGGTTTTTTTTATTTTTAAATACTTGTGCGCTTCGCATTACGGGTGCAATAGCAAACATGAACAGTCCTGTGACACAGCATGTGAGTATGCCAGTCGAGAGGATGTGGTTGTTAACAAAGGAGAGAAAAGTTAAGTTGGCACTGAAACACAAAGCAGAGTAAGGTTTAAAAGAAAACTGTTTTTCCTCAAAAATGTACAATTTCATCTGAGAGACATTCTGTAGAAATGAGTCTTTATATTGCCGAGTTTTACATCTGCTGCTAAAACTGTGTAACTGATTCAAACATGCAACGGGTCTGTCTGACCACTGTCAGGTTTCTATCATCAGCCTCAGGTTTTCTATCTTCCATTCCTGGACTGCATTGTGTCTGTCATGTTGGAAAGCAAGTGCACTGAAAAGATCAGCCAGCATCCTGTATGTGCAATAAACAGTATAGGGCAAAAATAGTGTATTGTCTCATACAAATCCACATCCAATCAATTTCAAACAACTATAAAAAATGATCTTTTTTCTCAATTCCTATGTTTCCCACTTGCTCCTAGCTCATGGTGTCATCAAAGAATATCTAAGAACAAGTTTCAAACTATGAAGCTATGCAGGTTAAAGTTTCTCAGGACAATATAATGTGTACTATGAACCGAGACTAAGGTAACTGTGATGGCTGATCTCGCCATACAGCAGCAACCTATGCTGGTTACAGAAGCAGTGAGCAAGAAACAATGTAGAAGAATGGATAAGAAAGCAGTAAAATACACTCTGGCTTATTTATTAAAAACAAGCAGTGGTTATAAAAAGACTCAGGATGGTGATAGTTCTTTTGAAGATAATGTGTGTAAATAATGCCCAACAGTTACTGGTTTAAGATTCTGGGCAAACAAAAGCAGAAGAAATCTTTTTTCACCAGAACTATTGTATGTAGTTTATTTGTGCTTCTGTTTTAGGATTACCTGCCGCTCCATCACAGAAGGCAACATGGACTACACAACCAAACAGTTTTCTGATTTGGATTTCGGGCCAAATGACAGCTTCCTGTTCAACATGTCGGCCGCTAACAGCTCCACTTACGCTGTGATCTTGCCACCAGTAATAGACAAAGCCATCAACATACTCATGATAATCGTCTTGACTATTGTCATGGTTTCACTGGGATGCACCATGGAGGTGTCTAAGATCAAGGTGACTTCAAAAACACTCATTCATGCATAATTAGAGTAATAAGAAAAACAAATGGTCCTTATTATCGTCTCTGTAAACCATCTTTTCCCTTCTTTTCAGCAACACATGGTGAAGCCTAAGGGAGTGGTGATAGCGTTGCTGGCCCAGTATGGCGTCATGCCGCTCACAGCCTTTGGCTTAGCTAAGGTCGGCATTGCTGCTGAGTTCTGGTAGACAACATTGATAACACTTTACTATAGAGACACGTGGGGCCTCCTGCAGCCTAAACAATACACCCATTCACTCTGATTTAAACTATTTTCCTGCTTATATGAGGAGTAGTGAACTGCATGTGATTAAACTAGTAGTTGTGTAGTGACTGAAGTAGTTAAATGACATTTTTACTATTATTTGTGTAATTTACTGCAACTATAAATCATTTTGGGCCATAAAAAGAACGGAATGATTTTTTAAAATTTTACGATTGCATCAATCACTATGGAGCCCCTAAAAAGACAGCGGCAACATTCCCAATAATATTACATGATTAAGATTCTTTTTGTTCATGAACCATTATTAATATCAGCTACCAGACATTGTTATCAGTAACAGAGATTTACAGCTCTTTGTGTGAGTTCACCATCATTCTGCACTGTAGGCGTTCCAGCTGGATGACCTGAAAGCGGTGGTGGTTCTGATCTGTGGCTGCTGTCCTGGAGGAAGTCTGTCCAACATCCTGGCTCTGTTTCTGCAAGGTGACATGAACCTCAGGTACCCACGTGATATTCTAGTTTTAATATATCATCTAACAGATAAGCTCCAAATATTTAACCTGAGCTGTTTAGATGTTTTGTGTAATATGATATACTACGATGGACATTCTCGCATTTCACAGCCCTTAGCTGTTGACCAAAGCGTTGGACAGCATCACTACAGGTATGTGCCAAAAAATTAGAATATCGAGGAAAAGTCCATTTATTTCAATAATTTGTTTCAAAAAGTGAAACTTGTATGTTATATTAGTTCACTACACACAAAGTGAAATATTTCAAGCCTTTATTTGTTTCAATTTTGATGATTATGGATTAAAGACAAAAAAACCCAAATCCAGT
>NW_018127943.1:1741860-1751177 GCF_001952655.1 Monopterus albus | reverse complement strand
GGGTTTTTTTTGTCTTTAATCCATAATCATCAAAATTGAAACAAATAAAGGCTTGAAATATTTCACTTTGTGTGCAGTGAACTAATATAACATACAAGTTTCACTTTTTGAAACAAATTATTGAAATAAATGGACTTTTCCTCGATATTCTAATTTTTTGGCACATACCTGTAACTTTGCCGAGCCCCACCACTAGCTTGATGAAACCCTCTGAACTTGTGTGGATTTCTGTCGGCAAGTCCATTTTTATGCAGCTGTAGGTGTTTGCCTGCCATTACCCCATCGACCTGCCACCACGCTCCACTCTCTTACACTACACATTTCTTACCATCAGCTGATGAATCTCCTCCCTGCTGTTCCCCTCAGTATTTTGATGACTGCCTGCTCCACCTTGCTGGCTCTGGGCATGATGCCCCTTCTGATCTACCTCTACTGCCAGGGCTTTGCTAACCTGCACAACGTTGTGCCCTATGTTGACATCATCATAGCACTGGTCATGCTCCTCATACCCTCGGGTGTTGGCATCCTCATCAACTACTACAGGCCACAGTACGCCAAGTTAATCACAAAGGTTAGTTTACAGACATGAGGATCTGAAGGTCGGAGAAATAAACTGAAAAGCTGATAAATAAGTTTGAGAGAAAAAAAGTGTAAACATAATAATAATGATAATATGTGTGTGTATCCTTAACAGATGCATTGTTGACCTCTCTGTCAGTATCTTTTCATTTTTACCGTCTTTTGGCAACGTGTGTTGTTTCCAAGGGTTTTCCACCCTGACGGGAAACTGTTGGGAGGCATTATTCATAAATGTGGATGTGAAATGTCAGCACATAAAATATTCCCTCTCTGCCTGAGGTACCTGCCCTCCAGAGGCTGTGAGCACCCTCCTGTCTCTGAATTTGCTTGATATCCAATCTACTCGGTGAAGATCAAAACAGTTTTTCATCATATATGTCAGGAATGTTCTGAGGAGTGCCTTTGTGCAGTGGTTTTCTGTGCAGGTCTCCTTAGCTTCTGTTCAAAACAATTTGTGAATGCCATAAAGGCATATTGAGAAATAAAGGCAAACTCTGCATTGCTTCACAGTTCATGTTTGTTTCAATAGTTTGCACACTGATCAGAATCTGCGTGATTTGTTTCCAAGATTCTTTGGCAACTGTTTTCACCTGACAAGGCCATCGACAGACACGTTTGTTAAGCTGTGTCTATATGTGTATCCTAAAATGTGACACTTGTTCACACTAAAAACAGGTTGGCTTCCCATTTGTCGAAATAAATGTCATATTGTTAATGTAGTTTTGTGCTGATATATTACTTTGCTTATTTTTATTTTAAATGGACTTTAGATGAGACGAGCGAGTTGACTCACTGTTTGCTCTATTGATTGCTATGAATGATTACCAGGAAAGAAAGGGAGGAACAAATAAACCTTTACAGGGGAAAAGAAAAGAAAGGAAAAAAAGAAAAGCTGATAAATCAGTTAGCAGAATGACTCTACTCATAATGTCCCTGGTTCAAGTACAGCTTTGTTTCCTCTCTCTCTTGGCTTTTATCAACTATTTAATAAATACAAAAATACATAAATCTACAATTGAATATCGTTTTGGGAATATTGTGATCATTTAAGTAATAAAACAAGCAAAACATGTTATGGTTTATGGTAAAAGTAATAAATAATAATAATACCAAACAGAAGTCAGGTCTACAGTCTGCTTTGTTTCCTGCACTGCTGTTCTCAGATAGGACTCATTATCATGGGGATTTCTGTGGTGGTGGTCATCAGCCTCACCAGCATTGGAATCGGAGGCTCCATCCTGACCGTGTTGTCTCCTCCACTCATGGTCATCGCCGCTGTCATGCCCTTCATAGGCTACGCCTTTGGATACATCATCTCCTCACTCTTCAAACTCAACCAACCGTAAGTCAGGCAGGATAGGAGTTATCTGGGAGCCACTTTAAGGCACCATTTATAAAGGATTTATAAGATCTAACTGATGGCTTTATTATTGTTAACAAATTATCAATATTTATAGATCAGTTAATAGACAAAGGGCAACTTTTGTGTTGTCAGATTGTGGAAAATGTGTTCTTAACAACATCGCCATCAGTGATAACACAAACACTGATCTCCAGATCAGCCTTTACATTTTATTAACATTCATTTAGATTCACTTATGAGCGAGTCTGCCCACCTCCTTATCTACATACAAGGAGGCTGATGGTGAGAAGAACGTTACACTGATAGTGACATTTATAACTGCAGCCACCAGTTTCTTGCTAAAGAATTTAAGTGCTAGCAAAGTGTCAATTGGTGGAGGAAGATTGTCGCTATTAATAGCTTGAAACTGGTCAAGTAAATAGTATAAATGGTTCCTTTTCAGTCACTGGTGCGGATATTTGGTCAAATGTAAGCCCTGCCAGTCAACACTACACAATTAAATGTGCCCATAATGGGAGAGTATGGAAGCTCAGTATACCAGTTAAATGATGTTTACCCATTATTTGGTCCCACAGAGGAGGGCGCCAGGCCGTGCCATCATAAATCTTCAGAGTCCCACAGTAATCAACACTATTTCCCAGACTTAACCTGCCTGTAACACAAACCATCCCTGAACCCTACTCCTTGTTCTCACCCGCTGGATATGATGTCTTTCTTTATGTATTCATGACTTATGAGCGAGTCTGCCCACCTCCTTAGGGAGCGGAGGACTGTTGCCGTGGAAACAGGCTGCCAGAACATCCAGCTGTGCATCACCATCTTGAAGATAGGCTTTCCCCCAGCGGTGATGGGCCCCCTCTTCCTATTCCCCACAGTCTACGCGTCCTTCCAGCTGATGGAAGCGCTGGTGCTCATTGTGCTGCTCAGGTGTTACCAGAGGTTTACACAAAAGGAGAAAGGTGAGGCTGATGTGTTTCTAAGGGTTAAAACAGGTAAAATACAGAACAAAAAATAGAGTTCAGTTACATTACCCAGAAGCATTTATGTGATTAGTCGAGTAAAATAAAACTTGACCATTTCAATTATCAATCATTGAAGTACACGTCTGGTGATGTTCTGCTTTTCTTGTCCATGAACAAGGAACCGATGCTACTAACAGGTTTATTCCTCTGCCATAAGACCTGTTGTCCAAAAAATATTAAAAGCATATAAAGAAAACTGAAAATGGGACCTGTAGTTTATTCAGTCAGTTCCACATACACTGTCCAGCTGGTTGATCTTAATACAGGAAGACACTCTAATAATGCCTCCGATATGACTTTACTCACCTAATAATTCTCTACCTTTAATACGAACATGTACAATTGAGAAAGACAAAAGGTATTTGAAGGCTCTCTCCAAGTCAGGGCCCTGGCTATTCCCGTCAGTCCTTCACTGCTCTTTCCTGTCTAACCTACAGACATATACCAGCCTGCAACAACTGAAGACACCCTGAAGGAGCCTGATTCAACCCGGACAGAGCTCTGACGCTCACAAGATAAGATAAGATGCCTTTATTGTCATTGTATTCAGGATACAATGAAATTACAAGTGCTCATCACATCACTATCAGCTCTACTGGAAACAGAAAAGATGTGCCTGCCATTTTATACTAAGGCATTTTTGATATGGCGAGTATTTGCTTCAAGAATATCCTGAATTGTTGGTTGATAACTTGTAAATTTATTTGTAGGGTTTTCATTATAAAGTACAGGTGAACACAAAAATCATGATTTAGTTCAAATGCTTTTGAATCCACAATTTTCCTGTATCATACAAACATCTATCATTTTTCACTGAAAATAAAAATCCTTATGTACAAAAACATTGGATTTGCCAAACTCTTGTCTACGTGTTCATCTGAAGCACAGCCACAGTACCAACAGGTATTCCTGGAACTAGATTTATACACTTATGTAAAACAAAAGTCGGTACACAAATGCCTAAACCAAAAGAGAAACACTCATAACAATGCAAGAGTACCTGCAATCTGAAAGCAACGCACAAATTAAAGAGAATCTCATTCTCAAAAGGGCAGAGCATCTTTAACAGTCACTGCAAGAAACAGATTCATGAAATTACTTTAACGTATAGCTGTTTAACTCCTGGCACAATGTGCTCAACTGTACTGAAGTGTTCTCAGTACTGAAGCCGTCAGTGCCAGTTTAAATTTGAGCTTTAAGAACAAAAAACATTTTCAAATACTAAAAAGTTTTAATTTTGAGGGATGGACAGAAGGGTGAAAAGCTGTTGAAAACTCTCCTATCGAAAAGCAAAATTTCACAAAAAGTGGTCGTACAGCTTAGCAGAAGCATTCTAGCTAGCACTGCTGAAAAACAAGAGTCCCTGTTCAGTTTGGAGATTCAGTGTAGAGATGAACAACTTCACAGGTCAAATAAGATTTACTTGGTCTGTGAAAAGAAATGATAGAAGAGCAGCGTCAGGCCTGCATCCATGTAGAACAAAAGGAGGTGAAGAACCAAATGGGTGCAAACATAAGGGTCCATATCTGACAAGTAATGGGGTACAACATAAAAACATCCTAATCAGCTGTCTTCAATTCAAGTTAATTTAAACACCTAATAATGAAAATAAAACATCTGACTCAGCACTGATGCTGCCTGACAATGTATCTGTGTTTAATGTAAAAAAACAAAAAAAAAAAAAACAAAAAAAAAACAACTAAAACTTAAGGACAGTAAAGAAAATTTAGAAAGAAAAACCCAAAGCTGACACAAGGAAAACCCTGTCTTGGCTTCATGTGAGCTCCAGGCTGCTGTTTCTACTGTTGATTCCCCTTAAAATTCAACACAGCCTTTTAGCGCTGGCTGTCGGTAGAAGGTGAACGAGAGCGGGAACGGGAACGAGACCGGGACCGGGAGACAGATGCTCTCTGAGCAGGCAGAGGGGAGGGTGGCGTGGCAGACTTGCTCATCTTGGCAGAGCGTTTGGGAGGCTCCTTTGATTTGGGAGTCGGGGACGAAGCAGCACCAGCAGGAGAGCCGCTGCGGGAGCGGGAATGGGAACGATCGTGGGCCTTAGCGGGGCTGCGGGAGCGTCTCGGGGAGCGAGATGGAGAGCGACCACGAGAACGAGAGCGTGAGCGAGAGGAGCTCTCAGACCTGGATCGACTTCTTGACCTGAGAAAGAAAAGGAAAGTTAGTGAAGCAACGATTATTTAACTGATGTCTCTAATATGTGAACTACTTTTAGTGAATCCAGACAAGTCACCTCTTCTTGGCTGCTTCAATGAGTTTGATTTTCCTGCCATTGATTTCCTTTCCAGACAGTTTCTCAATGGCATTTTTCAGGTCACTGTAAGAGGCAAACTCAACAACCCTAGAAAAACCAGATAAAACATTATTAATCACAGCTTTAGTTGGACTTTTTGTCATGAACCGGGTGGTGATTTTTCCTTAAATGTCAGCTTGGTGGTGGACATAGTACACGATTCATACTGGAATATTCATTAGCCAGTTAATGGTCTTACCCTTCATTGAGCTTGGGCCGATGTGCGTCTGCGAATGTCACTTCTCCAGCTTGTCTCATGAAATCCTTCAGGTCCTACATATGCAAACATAAGTCAACTAAGGGAGAGGCTCTGGACACAAGCACAGACTGATTCACCCAAAAGAGAGATGGTTAGATTCTCTGAGAGGACTACACAGGCTAATATGCAGGTGACGAGGACGAGTCCAAGAACCTCAGAAGCTATTCAACCAGCCAGTCTTTCAACAACTTGTCTTTTCTAAAAAAGTACAAATCCTAGAACAAAGTATGCATCAGTTTAAATATCACCCACTTCTAAAAGGACAGGCTGGGTGTCTGCAACAGTTCTGAGATGCTTGGACCCACTGCTCATTACAACTACAGAGAGATGAACACCATCTGCTTGAAGTGAACTGCAGTGGCGCCGCCTGAGCAGCGTTTGGTACCAAGAGCCCCATTTTCCTTGGGAAGGAGGTCACAGGGCTCCGCACCGGGACCGCCCTTGTCTCGGCACCCCGCCTCAATAAAGAGAGTGAACAGGGTGGAAGAGAGGAAACTACTACCTGAGAGCGAAACCCTTTGGGGTGGGCAGCAGGCTCTCCAAGCCCACCATAACGGCAGATTATTTCCATGGGCACCTGGGAGGAATTCACACTCTCTCGCGATGTGCGGGAACACCAGAGGGGGGAAGGGAGGGGGGATATCGATCGATCGTAGCCCCTCAAATTAACGAACCATCGATCAATATGCCACCACCATCGACTCTCGCTCTTTCCTCTCCTTTCTCTCTGCCAACTCTCTGTTTCCTTTCTCTCGCTCTCAACCACACAGCAGGCGTTGCAAACGAGCGAAGTGGCCGCCAGTGCCTCTAGTGTGGAGCGAGCGCTCACATGACCAGCAGGCATCAACTAGGTGTAGGACAGACTGGCTGACACCACAGGCTCAACCCAGACAGAAGGACCCAGAAGGGGTTAACTCCACCATAAGCGAGCTCTTCCATATGACACAACAGTCAGGCTGGCAAATAAAGGGGTGGAGAATTGGTTAAAATTTGAATACAGGAACAAATTAACTGTTTTGTTGCTTTTACTGCTCTTTGATTTGTTACTTTACTGCATGAAATGCAGATAAATAAGAGCAATGGTTTTGAAGAAAAAAAAAAAAAAAAAAAAAAAAAAAAAAAAAAAAAAAAAAAAAAAAACAATTTGGGCTTATTCATATTAGATTATTGATAAATATTAGCGAGCCAAGTCTATTATTGATTTGATTTCAGATATAGAGTCCATTTTGTTTTATTAGCATAACCTTTAGAACTGTATGTGTATGTTGTTGGTGGCAGACTGTTGGAAGTAATAACATTTTGTTGCGTTTCAGCTTTCGAGGCTTGGTGTGCTTAAAAATGTGGCAATACTAACCTGCCAGCTGACACGAGAGGACAAATTCTCCACAATCAGCCGGTTCTCAGTGCGCATCGGAGGAGGGTTTCGACTGAAACAAAGAAACACGTTTTTAAAGGGGGAACATAAAATAGCAATGGGCTGCAATAATCTGACCTTTCAAAAGTGTTTAAACAAGCCATTTACACAATATATGTGTATATGGGCCTGTTCATTTTTAAAATGATATTAAAAACGATTTATCTACAAAAATAAAATAATTCACCTCCGACTGTTCTGGGAGCCGCGGCCATAGCGATCAGAGAAACGTCCTCCTCCACCACCGCTGCCACCTCTGCCACGGCCACCTCGCAGACGAACCCGGGCATGCTCAATGGTCACCCTGTGTTTATAAAGATTTTTTGTTTTTGGAAATCCACTTATCTTGGAAACCGACTGTGTTTAGTCACATTTAGCACAACAGAGATTCCTACCTTTCATTGCACAACTCTTTTCCATCAAGCTCATACACTGCATCTTCAGCATCCCTGGGGTCATCAAACTCCTTCAACAAAACAAACACACCACATTATTTACAACTTAACATTATTTTTCACTTTGTCAGTGAGTTATTAAGTATAGATTATAGGCCCAAAAACATTAAAACAACACTTTTAAGTTAAATACACACTGAAACAAGTCTAGGTAAACCATTAACAATTATTTTCTCATTTAATATTGTCTAAAAAATGTCTTTGGGGGTTAAAAAAAACAACTAAAAATGCCTTATAAAAATCTCCCAGAACACAAGGATGTCGTTTTTTTCCGACCAAAACACCAACATTATTCAGTTTGCTGCCAAGTACGAGAAAAGAAATAATTAAATTATCATATTTGAGAAGCGGGGCCTTCAAATACTTAGCATTATTTATGTAAAAATTACGAGGATTTGTTTATCAAAATAAATACAAATTGTTACTTAACTAATTATGTCTGAATACTGTCTTAATGTCTATGTGAGTGGGACCTTTTGCATAAAGAACAGTCAATGATTAAAATATGACGTTATAAAGTATTCTGTTGATGCAAAATGAAATATAAATTGCCATATTTGAATGAGTTTGTGATAGTCTGAGCATATTACAGTTATTGTGACCCAGTTCTATGTAGGACTCACCACAAACCCAAAGCCTCTCTTTAGGTCAATATCTCGGATGCGACCGTATCCTTTGAAGAACCTTTCCACGTCCTTCTCTCTGGCCGAGGGGCTCAATCGGCCGATAAAAATACGACATCCACTCATGTTGATGTTGTAGGTAGCGTTTCTACAGACAAGTATAAACAGATAAATTTAAAGTGAGGCCCTGACGACGTCGAAGTGCAACAAGCAAAATTAGCTAACTGTGAGGCCTAGCTACCAAATTTAATCGAGCCATGATTCTAGCTAATTTAAGCTAACGTTACTTTCACTCGACAGATAACACAAATTTGAACAAAACAGAACAGCATATTGAAATCATAGTGCATTTTACTCGCCATACACGTACCCTTAAGTCGTCCTCGTGGTGTGATTTTTTTTTTGCTGAATGTTCACAGTGATCACAAACAAAATGGCGCCTCTGCCGTTCAGGGGAGGAGTCCATAGGAGGAGCGTGACCAAATAACCCATGTGACCTATGACGGAGGCTGACACTGCAGAACACGAAAATACACGAAGTGCGGCGATACGGCTTCCGAATATGACGTCACCCCCCGCCCAATAATGTAGTTTTTATGTCTGACCATTAGGTGTCACTCAGACACAACAATACTGGCGCAACGAGGAAGAATATATCAATACGCTTGTTAGGACTGATAGAAGCACAAAATAAAAATGATACAACATTAAACCAAATTTCTGCCGAGAATCATCATGTTTAAATTATTTAAGCACACAAATTTTATTTGTTAAGAGGCAAATTAAAATATTTTATAAATTTAAAGTATTTTAATTTTATAAGTTTAAAATAAATGTTTTAATTTTACAATTTTATAAGTTTAAAGCCCCTCCTTGAACCGCCACCTTATTGTGGTGGAGGGGTTTGAGTACCCGAGTGATCCTAGGAGCTATGTTGTCGGGGGCTATATGTCCCTGGTAGGGTCTCCCAAGGCAAACAGGTCCTGGGTGACGGGTCAGACTAAAAGCGGTTCAAAAGCCCCTTATGATCAGACTAAGATCAAGTCCCGTGACGTCGCCCGGCATGGCGCAGCCAGGGCCCCACCCTGGAGCCAGGCCCGGGGTTGGGGCTCGAATGCGAGCGCCTGGTGGCCGGGCCTCCCCCCACGGGGCCCGGCCGGGCTTAGCCCGAACGAGTGACGTGGGGACGTCCTCCTGTGGGCTCACCACCTGCAGGAGGAGCTGTAAGGGGCCGGTGCATAGTGGATTGGGCAGCAGTCGAAGGCAGGGGCCCCGACGACCCGATCTCTGGACA
>NW_018127943.1:1733608-1739902 GCF_001952655.1 Monopterus albus | reverse complement strand
GCAGTTTTGCTTAGACTGCTGCCCCCGCGACCCGGTCCCGGATAAGCGGAGGAAAATGGATGGATGGATGGATAAGTTTAAAGTGGGTTAAGCTTCTCAGGCAGGTTAATCCAACACTAGCACAATTCAAGAAGCAGTTATGAATCAGAGATAAATGATAAAACGCAACCTTTGCCCAAGAATACTTGTACTTCCACTGTAGTTCGGTAAATGATAATATAATGTGACTAATGTTCTACAATACAGGGCGCAGATGTAGGCAAGTGCACTGAATTGAGCCATACTGAACTGGAGCTGGATTTCAAAGGTTCAGATTTGATGTAGACCCAACATTATGTCTGAAAAGCTATACTTTATTACCAGTGAGAATTAACTTTTAACACAGAGAACCAAACATAGGCTTAAATAAATGACACATTATCTTTTCACATTCAAAAGAAAGCTTTAATTAGAAAGTTATATACACACTGTAAAATTAAATTAAACTTTATACAAATATTAAATTATCATCTTCACACCCACTGCCATTTACAGAGGAAAAACCAAAGCTAAACCCAATGAAACTAAGAATCAGAATGTGTACTTTTTTAAACCTGTTATCAGGGAAGCAACACCGTACAACAGTGCTTTTGAACAAAATGTTGAGTTTTTTTTCTCTTCAATCTCATATTTTAATGCCTTATAGCAAAAAAAAGAAGCAAAGAAATAGTGAAATATAGATACTGACAGGTTCATCATCATCATTATCATCACAGTAGCTGGAAAAGCTAGGGGAGGACAGAGAAGGATGGACATTCATTTAGTCATGTCCACAACAAAGTAAACTCTGATAAATACACAAAAATTGTTTTATGCATAGAATAGAAAAGAACAGAGTAAGGCCATTGGGAAAAAGCAACATGTTGTAATATTGTAAAGCAACCAATGCTGAGGCTGTAGATTATACATAAAAAATGTACAACTCTAAGGCAACATTCTGTTTGCATTAATAATGTAGCCATTGACAAATGACAGACAGCCAGAAATGCCAATCAAAACTGAACAGAAATTCAGACAGGCTGTTTTTTTTCCTAAGCAGTTACGCTTGAAGAGAAATTCTCAGGATCCATCCGAGTCATGCTGTTTCCAGGGTGACCAACTCTACCACCAAAGCTTTTCAAGTAACAATAAAAACAGAGGGTGACTTCTAACTAAACATCATTCTCTCTTAAATTTGCACTTGGAATTGGAAGGGTGAGTGAGTGCATGTAGTGAGGGTGGGGTGCTGTAGAACAAAACTTTTTTTTTTTTTTTTTTTTTACCTGTTTGGAGAGCTGCTCATGCACAAAAGTGGAGAGTGTTCAGTTCAGTGTGAAGGTGGGCGTGAGACAGTTCTTCTAAGGGGACTTCCGGCCATTCAGCAGAAAATGATAAATACCGTAGTTTAGATGAAGAATACACACACTGTGTAATGGACTCATTGCCTCAAGTGATGCTGGTTTGTTCATGTGACTTACTCAAAGCTTGGAGGGAAATTTTTGCTATGGTGAAAGACAGGGACAATGCAAAGCCAGCCTCTAATCTGAAGACAGGCAAATCAGGAAATGTCTGCATCAATGCCTGCCATATGTGGACATGTCCTCTTCAGCTCGTTGACATGCACATGAACTCAGATTTCAGCAACTCAATGTAAACACAAGTCAAACTAAACCAAACAAAATGAACTGCATGGGGAAAAAAATAAAACCTTAAAATTTAGTCATGCGGCCAAACACTCTGTTGAAAGACAACCCTCTCCTTGGCTTTTGAGACAAAATGCGACTTCTTATACATGTGTAGCACAGTCCTGGAACCAAATCACCAATCAATCCCACTCGTGCAACAGATTCCAGATACTGGGTGCTGCGAGCAACAGAAAAGAAAGGAGCGGGTCTTTTTATAGTTGTGATATGGTGCTTTGTAAAATTTTGCACCCTGCTTTTAGCTCCAGTGAAGTGGTTTTCAGTCCCACTAATCCATATGCTAGACACCAACCAGATACACAGATATCCAGACAGCTAGAGAGAGAGAGGGAGAGACAGTGGAGGCTTCATGCTTCATTCAGAGTGGGCCACCGTGCTCTGACAGCAATAACTAAAAACAACATGCAGCAGTCACAAAGAGGGCCGCAAAAATCCAGCCCTCACTCACAACTTTTCAAGTACAGCGGGAAGACGATTCTGATTCTGAGCACTGCAGCATCAGGAGCAAACCTCACAAGTTCTTTTATTTTTTTTCTCTGTAGTAACCCCAAACAAACCTGACATGTTTTGATTGCTAGAGTCTTCTCTGATGAAGACTCTGTTAACAATGTTAACACAGAGAGCTCCGCCTGGGAATAGGCAAGCGTATGGTAATATATAGCCTATAGTACACAACCTTGATTCAGTATGTATGTTTGACTCATATACATAGGATCTACAGGATTTATGCTGAGCTGGCACCACTTTGTTTGCCTGGCTTGTCTTTAGCTTGATCCAGCAGCTGGGTCCAGTGGTGCTCCATCATTGCTTATGAAGAAGTGAGTATCGGTTGTTGGCTTTGCTCTGCGTGGGTAACAATAGCAGAAGAGGTCGCAATGGGGAACGGGCATATTTCAGGTCCTTCTCTGCTGGCTGCTGAGGGGAGTCGGGGAAAATAGGTTGTCAGCCACAGTCAGTCTTGGTCAGCAGTGAGAGATAGGGGAAGAAGGGCTCTGCTGCTGATGCCGATAGCAGGCTGGTAGGCTTCATGCTTCCTTCAAAAGGGGAATATCTGCAGGGGAACCAGGCAGATATATTAGAATAAAGCAGAGGCTACAGAGAAATGGCTGGTGCAGCACTCTACCCACGACACAGCCATACAATTACATTTCAACTAAAACGTTTCAATCATTTTCAGTTACTGAAAATCTCATTTTTATTAACAAGTACTGATTATTTTAGCTTAAAGCTACAGTATGTAACTTTTTTCAAATATTTCTGTTGTAGAAATCTGCTCCAAAACTTGTCTTAATGTGAGAGGTACAGTCGAAGCCTCCTGTGACCCAGACTCATTGAACAGCCCTGGCAGCAGAGCAGAGATATTAGCTTCTGAAAGGTTTTGAGCAGGATTGACCTCTCTAATCAAGAAATTTTCAATTATTTCTGTTTGACCAGTAAGTTTCATTGCATTCTCATTTCTTGTAATTTCATAATGACAAATATCTGAAGAGCTGGGCGGCACAGAGTAGAGCACAGTGGAGCAGAAAGGAGTGCTGGGTGGAGCAGAGTGGATTGATCTGGAGTTTCACATTAGTGCTACATTAAATTGCATCTTGTAGCTTTATGTGTAAATATATAAATACATTTCCACAACATGACACTACAGTAATTCATTTGTATTTTGGAGATCATTTAAATATTGTGTTACTGTATTTATTATTTTTCCACCACACTGAACTGACAAGTTTATTTTTCAACTGGACAGTACTCTGCTTAGTAAATACCTTGGTCATAATTCTTAAAAAAAAAAAAAAAAAAAAATGAATTCTTAACAAAAGACCATCAGCTGTTATATTTGTAATGTTCAGAGAGAAGTACTGCTCTGGGTATACTTGTTAAAAGCACATTTGTGAGATAGTAGACTGTTCCCTCTTACCATCGGAAAACTCATCCGCAGAGGTAACAGAAAGCAGACTGTGCTGGTCACTGCTCTCAGAGTCTCTGCGGAGAGGTAGGGGGCCTGCGAATGCACCCCCAGGGTGCTCTCTAACCCATGATGATGAAGAAGAGGAGGATGAAGAAGGGGCCTGATGAACCAGTACCGTCTCTGCATGACGGTGAGAGGAGAAAGATGAGGAGGAGGACGAGGTGGATGGGAGACAGAAGTTTAAGTCTCTGTGGTGACGGGTTCTGCTGGGGCCTTGGCCTCCCGTGGCCCCTTGAGGAAGCTCCTCAGAGAGCACGATGGGGACCCGAGACTCTGGAGGACCCGGAGGAGGTGGTGGAGAAGGAGGAGGACCAGAAGCACTGCAGGGCCCACTGCTTCCATAGACGGCCTCTTCATAGGAGGGAAGTGTCACCTGGACACCCTCCACCATGATGGAGCTAGCCTGGCCTGAGACTCCTTGCTCCCTCCTGATGGACAGAGAGACAAAGGAATAATGAGAGAGACTGAAAGACAAGCGTGGACAGTGTGGATCAGAACACTAGGCACAGGTGGACAGGCATGATGCACTCTTGTGTGTTGCTGCTGCAGCAGAACCTCTGAATGGAGGTGATTAGTGTCGACTGTACAGTCCCTTTATAGCAGGCTGCCTCAAGCCCTCAGGCCCACAACACAATCAACTAGACTGCTAGTGAGCATTAGATCAAATCGTTCTGGCCTTTTAATCACAGAGCCACAGCACAGTGATGGGTTTAACTTCTTTTACTTTCATTTATCAGGTATTTAAGAAATGCCACCCTATGAGACTAGCTGCTATCATACGTGACAACTTTGCAAGCTAGTTTTAACAAAATCTTCTGAATAATGGGTGTGTACACGGAAAGAATGACAAGCAACATCTCTCTCAATCTGTAACATAGTGAGAGGTAGTTTACAGCACCAAATACAAAAGGCCAGTGCTTTTCAAGAGCAAACAACTAAAGCCTTCAAGAGTTTCTGCCAACAAAAGGTTGTGTAAGAAGTGGAAGATTGATTAAAAAAAAATCCTTTTCAACATATTCAGTCTCTTAAGTGAAGTCAAATACAAAACAAAATGCAGCCAGAGAGACATGGAGGCTGAAGAGTCTCTGCCAGGCATATAAAACATTCTCTTCTGAACAAAAACAAAGGAGAATTCTGGTCTTAAAGAATGTTACTTATTGACCTATTTTATTGATGTGATCTAGGGATGTGTCAGCCTCCCTAGAAACAAGTTTTCAATGGAGTCCATTAAGGCAAGCAACACAAGGAGTCTCAGAAAAAAAAAAACTCTTCCATTTTAAACAATACAACAGTCTAGACTGTACATTTAACAGCTTAAATGTCAATATGTGTTTTTTAAACTTCAAATCTATTGCAGACATACAGTAAGTACATGATTATGTAAAGGCACGGTGATGAAATGCATACAATTGTACAGGTGTACCTAATAAAGTGGCCGGTAAATGTATTTGGGGTGAGAATACAGGACTGTGTGTATCTTACCTGCTGTGATGGAAGGATTTGAGTTTTGGCTGCACAAGAACAAAGAGCACTACTAAAAGCAGGATGAGTGCCACAGAGCTAGCTGTGGATGCCACAATAGACAGAGCCGGAATACCCAGCGGAGAGCTTGGCTCCTTGTCTGAAGGACACAGAAAAACAGAGAGGGAATGAGAATGAGGCTCACAGATTCTGATTCTACATTTCCTACTCTTGCACAGAGGATGAGGTGACAGACCTTGTGTGAGTCGGCAGCTAATCTGCATGGGGCCGTCCCACTCGCCATTCTGGCAGGTGAGGAACTTGTAGTCTCCCTTCAGCGCGTAGCCTTCATCACAGAAGTACTCAATGACGGTCTTCTGGGTGAGGCTGTGGCAGGGAGATGGGTGGCAGCGATAGCCCCCGTTCTCTGGTTCGGTCGGGGGTGAACACACTGAGGAGAGACAAAGGCAGACATTTTTAACAGTGTTGTGTACAGAAAATGTGTTTGGCTGTAATTTCTGTGTGGGATTGATCCCTGCGGTTCAACAAAGGCTCCAATTTGGATGAACTTTCCCAGTGATCCCTGCTGGCTCTCACGGACAACGTCAGTATTTTTGTTATCATACTGTGTGCTACTGACCTCGAGATATTTCAGTTTTGAAGCAGTCGTGTGCTAAGAGCACGCGCTCAACCTCTGAAGTTCACAAAGTCAACTTATTTTCAGAAAGTGAGAAATCAAATCATGAACTTCATTGTCTCATGTATTTGTCCTGAAATGTGTTTAGTAACAAAAAGCAATGAAATGAACCTTTGCAGTTATAATGGGGGGTTGGAATTATTTCTACTCAGACAAATTAGGCCTGCATATGAGCATAATCCACCAAGAAATTTAAAAAAGCTGCTAAACAGACCAAACTTTAAATTGTATAAAAGACATAAAGTTAAAGAAGTTTCAACAATTATGTGGCTTGTGTTTATTTATTTATTTATTTATTTATTTATTTTACGTTGTTTACCGGTGCTTCTGATGCACCGTGGTGGCTGATGGGACCAGACTCCAGAACTGGTACAGATGATGGCGGTGGGGCCATCTGCAGTGTAGCCTGGCTCACAGCCATAAGACAGCAGGGAACCTGGCGAAAAAGA
>NW_018127943.1:1723165-1733439 GCF_001952655.1 Monopterus albus | reverse complement strand
TTCAGCAGGTCTCCGTGCTGCACACCAGGTGGCCGCGCACAACCTAAAGACACAAAAACAGGTGAAAGAATGAGTGGCCTGAATGACAGAAGCTCTTCAGGGTTTGATTTCTGAACCAGACAAAAATAAGATCTGAAGATTCTTCCTTTGGTTCTGGTCTGGACTCATGACTATTTTCTGTTTATGTAAGGAACTACCAGCCAAATTGAAGTCCCAAACCATATTTAAATAATGTATGGTAACAAATTAATTATCAATGGTACGCAAGTAAACTCAGAAGAGCCGAGCCTTTCTCTAGACAGGATATGTAGCATCTTAGTTTTCAACTGATGCATGGCTTCCATGTATTTCAGGACTCTGGGGAAACAAGGACCATTTATCTCGTATGTGGCCTGGTTCTGTGAAGACTGATATACCAACATTATGCCAAACAAACATACTGTTTGTGATCTCTAACAGTGTTTCCTACGGTTGGTTCCATCACAGTCTACTTAGAGAACCCTGACAATAGGTTTCAATAGACAATAGTGACTCTAAAATGTAGCGTTACATTAATGTGATACTGCTGTTCTATCATTACACTGACATAAACCATTGGCTGGTCTCCTCCACAGGCAGCTGCTACTGGGTCAAACAACTTTTTACTGGGGAACTCTATCAAGTTGACAGGTGGAGCTGATAATTAAAGCTCAGAGGTATCGTTACTTGAAACTAGGCTGCATTTTACACAGGCATTGTATCAACATGACAAGCTGGGTGGAGACAGCCATGGTGTGCAGTACAGAGAATACCTCAGTGGATCAAAACATCACCAGGAACTTCACACAGATCTAATTTCTCTCGATTATCTCCTGCTCATTACACTGTCTTCATTACATGCTAGCATCGGGTCCCTCGGTCTGGTGGCGAGACAGGATCTTTAGTGAGGTTTATTTACATGGCTCTAATGACACACTTGAAGCTCAAAGCTAGCCAGTAAAGACAGGATGAGGCAGAAGACCTAAAGTTAATTGTTCTTTGATCCACTTTCCCATCTATGATGTATCACTGTCACACCAGACTGTGTCTGCTTTAGTGTTGCATTGCAGCGTGAGAGTAAATGATCTGTATCTGTGCTGCACTCCCACAGCTCCAAACACTATCCACACACATGCTAATATACACATACATTTGGAGCTGCCATCTGGCACGAACACAGCATCTAAATCCAGCAGACCTGACATAACATTGTAACACCTGTGTAAACGGAGACACAACAGCAGGAGGCTGACTTTACTTTATGGATCTTAAGGACTAAGTGAAGTTCTGTGGAAATCATAGATACAAACCCTCTGTGAAGTGGTTATGCAAGAATTTGGGCTTGGCTTCAGCAGAGCTATTTCCAGTGCTAACTTTGAACACTTAAAACCCCTTTGGGCCTTTATACAGAAATGAAGTCTGTCACTATATGTTAAAGATTTTCAATAATTTATCCGTAGATCTGCTTGTATAAATAGAACTATACCATGTGCAGCAATTCTTCTCAGTAAGCATACACCCTGATAACAAAGAACATGAATAATGCCATCAACACTAACAAACATATGGCTCATTATTTAATTCTAGTACTGTTACAAAATCATATTGGCAGTGGTTTAGTGCAGCACCTTGTCATTTGCTTGACAAAAACAAACACCAACACCAGGAACTGCCACTTTGTCGAGCCTCTTTGTGTGTTTTGAGATAGAAAGAGCGACCATTTCACCAGCAGTGCCTCTAACATCCTCTTATCTCTGGGGAGAGATGTCACTCTAAGCTGGCAGTACAAGATTAAATGCAAACACTCAAATGTGCGAGTGCCTACTCACTCACTGTCTCTCGCATACACACAGATGCAAAGTCAACACCCACAAATGAAGACACCCCCAGGACTGAGCTGTGTGATACCAAAGGATGTGTTATTAAATTTGGCTGGGGACAGATTTGGTGTGTGTGCTCATGAAGCACTAAATGGAACAAAACACTGAGTTGTCATAGGGTTATCATAGAAATACTGTCAAACTACAGTTATAATGCAGCAGTAGAGATTGGAAGTCTCTTAAATCACTTACTGATTAATTTATTGATTTACTAATCAATTAACTGTTATAGCTTATAATGTTATCTTTAACAGAGATTTAATAAAGAACACAACATTGAAATATTTGCCATTATAAATGTCTTGATTAAAAAATAAAGCAACTATTTAAATTAAAATCAAAATTCCACATCTCTGTATATCACAGAATTATATTTTGATTAACTAAGTGGTTTAGCTGTGGTATGTAGTGTTGTACCCGGTACTTTTTACCATTGCTAACTCTGAGAGACGAGGCAGTCCAAGTAACTTCAAAACAGTGCTGATTTATTCCATGAACACAGGTAAAAATTAACATTACACGCTCAGGCATCTTGCACCTCCGACCTTCATGCAGGCAGATGAAAGATGAAAGACCCTGAACCAAACATTTCTAATACATAAAGTATCTAACCAATATCTATCTGACTAAAAATACCTAACAGTAGACAGCAACATTTGCAGGGCCAAGTCTTATTGCCTTGGCAGTGATTACCCAGTGTTCAGCCACGACTCAAGTTGAACATCTAATAGGATATAACATGCACACGATTTCTCCCTCAAACTCATCCATGCTCTTGATCGACACATAACAACACGATCTGCACACCCACATTTTAGGCACCGTGTGGCGCCATGACCTGAGCAGTTGTTCACTGAACTGCTTCAGGGTAACTAAAGGCCTGGTGAGGCAGAGATGCTGTTAATGGAGGTGGTAAAGGTGATGAATTGTTGACCCCAGGCTGGGAGGCAGCAGAGCACAAAAAGGCTTAAGGGGGCAGTTTGGGACGATAGCTTTCAGCCAACACCCGCCGTTATGAGCTTTTGTGGAGCACTGCAAGGCAGTCAGCAGAACCGCAGAAGACTGATGAGTGTTAATGGTATTCATCATCTTCAGCTTTTAAACTGCTTTCTTTTCTGCAGGATTGTCACAGAGATTAAGGAAAATGTAAACACAAATTCATGAGACCATTTAAGTATGCAGATTGATGATTTTCCTAAATAACATCTGATGCAAAACACTGCATACCACATATTCAAAACATGGCCCATGCCAATACCCAAAAGCCTTTCACTAAGAAAAGCTTCCTCGACACTCAGTGATTAGAACAGAGGACATATAAACATACCGGCTGACAAAAAACTGGGGAGGGAGACATAGACAAGAACAGAGACTGAGCTCTATCTGGGAGTACATATAGCACAATCCGACTTTAAGAGTGTTCTCCTTAATAAAGATTTTTCATTACACAATTGGAAAAGCAGTTTTTTTTTTTGCAGCTTTAAGAAAATCCACTGTTGTTTATGTTGCTGTTGAACTCCAAAGAAACCTTCCTTCATTACAATGAGGTAAGAACGCCTTCAGGTATCAGGCTAACACAGTGGAGGGTTAATTCTCAGAGACAGATCATGTAACAGAGGTCGCTGAATTCAGGTCAGTCTACAAGAACTATGAGGTTGGTAGAATATCCATTTAGAAACCCGCAGTCCTTTCAGAAGCTCAGCAGGCTTGGCTCTGCCACTTATGCCTGGAAAACCGTGCAACCCAGTACAAACCAGCTACACTGATCATCTGAGTTTTCCACTTACACGAGTACTTGCAATACTTACACAGGCTGACTGTCTGGTTAGATGGTGTCAGAACATTCTCCTACAAGCCTTTACCTGCCATTTAACACACAGCCAGGTACACTATCACAGCATGTGGAAGAGCAGTTAAAGGTGTTTTAAAACCAGCATAAGACTGTTGCTAATTGGACTGTACTAACTAAAACACCTTAGGAAAGAAAACAAATGTTAATTTCATATAGTAATAATAATAACTCTGGACTGGCATAGATATTTCTTTTTAAAGTAGCCATAAACGTATAGATATTTTATATCAATATACTGCAAAATATTCATTTCAGCAGTTTTTCAAACAAATATGCTAAATATTTTCTGGTTCAAGCTTTTAAAATGTGACAACTTGCTGGAAAATTGCTTTGTCACATATGTTATGTGATAATGATAAAATAATACTTAGCCGCAGCCCTACACTGTACATTGCACATTAACATGAACGCTAAAGATAGACAGAGATAGTTACAAATGCACACACTTTCTTTGCACACTATATCCCTTGAATCAGACAACTTAAACCTGTCATGGCCCTAAAAGAGAAAAACAGAGAAAGATAAAGAAATTTCAAAAATAGTAGAAGAAATCTGACCTGACTTGACTCTTTCTCTCATGGGATTACGCTTGTCAGAGGAAGTCAGAGCCTTCTTTAGAACACCAGTAACTTCAAATAATTGAGCTTAGCTAAGAAACAAAAATGTTTTTGTAAATTACCAAAGAGACAGATGAAGACTAAAAATAGTTGAGATTGAATGATAAGTTGAAAAAAACCCCACTACTGACAGGAAAATGTACTCATCATCAGATACATAAGCAGAAAGAGAGGAGGAGGGGAGAAAATGTCAGTATCATGGAGCACTGTGGCCCCAAGCAATTACAAACCAAAAAGAGACATGTCTTGGCAGGTCGACCAATAGTTCTGTATGCAAGGGAGAGGCTCTGTACAACAACAATGGGAAGAGGAGGCAGCAGTCAGCTACAGTACATACTGTACCACACTGGGGGCTGGGCTAGCACAAACGGAGACACACTGTTAAAGGAAAGAATGAATGCCTAGTCCGGTATCCAGAGATGGTGGAGTCGTTCAGACATAAAACCTTGCTGTCTCTCCCTTTTCCATCACCTTCTCAGCCTAGATTGAATACTGTCTTTGAAAACACAAACGGGGGGGGGGGGGGAGGATTTATAACAGCCCAGAGTGGACTGCAGCACACCATGTTTTGTGCTTATGAGGAAGAGAATGAGTCACAGCTAAATGCAAGCTGTTCTCCCACTGCTCTGATGTTCAGAGTTAGCTCGAGAGAACGGGACTGTCAGAAACACTGAAAACAATAATGACTAAAACAGAGTCACAAGTGCCTTGTGAAAACTACATTAAGTAGTGAGTACATGAATTCAAAAATTACACAAATGTCCAATACATCTGCTTCTAAAGATGTGTCAGGGATCATCCCATGTTTGCTTTCAATATCCACATAAGACTTAAGAGTATTAAGTTTTGGAATTTGCCATACTGAGTTAAAGTGGACATATGAAAAGGTTAAACTATTAAGAAATCTTCTGGGCACATAACTGTAAACTTATAAGGGAGTTTATTTGCCAAAGGGCTGGAGAAATCCTTGCGTTGTAGTGGGAAGACTGGACCTGGAAATAGCAGACTGCTTATCCCAGTGTTCAGTGCCTTAAGGCTGTGCCACAGGAGACTCAGGCCACTGTGGGGAGGGGGTGGGGGGGCCCAGCCTTGTTCTGAAGTGCCTGCCTGGCTGTGAATATCTCCTCTTCACCATCTGTTACCAGTGGCACTCACCTGCTAAGAGCTTTGGGGGGGGGGGGCAAGGGTTTTAGACTTCTTTGCCCACGCAAATTAAAAATCTAATTATGCTCCATTACAAGCTGGGAGCACTCTAAAGCAGATCAGACACCGATGACTTCTGCCACCAGCTGTTTGGTCGCTTTAAAGAACAATAAAGCCATTAAAAGAGGATGTGTTTTCCACTGTGCGTGTGCGTGTGTGCGCATTTGTGCGTGTCTGGAAGCAGGGGAATTTGTGTGTGCTAAGCGGGGCTGTGTGCTGGATTAAGTGAAAGACTGAGAGGGTGATGATGCTCTCTTTGGCCTAGTGAATATGTTTTTGTTGCTTTATTGGCCTCTCTCCAAGTCTTCTTCTGTTGTTTTTGATGATGTTGCTGTCATTTTGGCAACAGGAGCATTTTGTTTTTGCCATGTTCCAACTAATCCACTGGATTTTTCACCAAGCTGTTGTTATTAGAGTGCAGACCTCATGGTGTAATAGTATTGTAAAGAATTAAGAGGGCTCCCCATCATTTCTGCCACTGGTGGACTGTAGTGGTTCAAAAAGACAGAGAGGCTATTTCATTTACTTTAGAGTTTGTTTTTTTTTTTGTTTTTTTTTACATTATTGGACAGGCGACAGTGAACAATATGACAAGAAAAATGGAGAGAGAAGATGGTGGTTTATCACAAATCTCCTTAACTGCAATCAAACTGGGGACACAAATCATACATGCCTTAAGGGAAAAATATATTGTGCACATTTGTGCGTCTGCTAAGATCTAGTGACATAATTTCCCTCGGCTCCGCAATGGCCTGCGCATAAGCCAACAATTTTTGTCTGCACAGACTGTCCACTCAGCAAAAAGCCTCGACTGTATGTTTCACAATGCTCGGAAAACGTCGGCTAATGCGGTCAGAAGACACCTTCAAATCGAAGTATGAATAGGAACACGTGCGAGTTCCTTCTTTGTAATCTACAAAACAGCATGTTGGCTAAAAAAAAAAAAAAAAGTCCAATCATGTGCAACTGCAAAATGACATACAAAGTGTGTACATGAGTAAAAAGTACGTTTCAGGAAGTCACTTTTATCCTTTCTCACACACACAGAAACATCAGAGCTTTCAGCTAGAGACAACACAGTATAAGGTGACACAGCTTAGTACACTGACATGGGTGGGTGACACAGGACCGTAACATGGGACTCTTAATATCTGGGTAAGCGATACTAACAGTGTCATGTTCTACTGTGAGTGGGTGAGAAGTAACACTGACGCGTACACATACACATGCAGTCCTGTTTGTTCCTGCTCGTTTTCTGCTTTCAGACTACTCATAATAGACCAGTTCAGAGAGAAAGATAAAAAGAACAAAAGCACATTTTGTTGAACAAGGGTAAAGGTTATGGGAAAGAAAATGAGAAAAAAAAAAGAGTGTAAAAAGGTGGACTTGTATTACTGTATGGTAGAAAGAGTGCAGAGCAAAACAGAAACCTCAAAGTATGAAAAACTAATTCTCCAAAAAGCCCTGTTGTTCTGTCTCCAGGGCCTCCTGGGGATACCGGAGGGACCTAACTGGGAAGAGGAAGAGAACACGGAGGTAGTGTGAGGGTGGTGTCGATATGTTTATACAAATGCCTGAGTACACACAGATACAGGCAGGCAGTTTACTCACCATACAAGTGTAAGTTGCAAATGTCCCAGGGTGCCTTTGTAAACATTTGGCTTGTGCTGCTCACTGATATCCATCTATGTGTTGTGTGAATGGTTAGGGGCACAGTGTATGAATCAGTGTCAGTGGACACCCATTTCATCACCACACACACACACACAAAGGCCAGCCAATGTCCATATTGTACACTGGAGTCAACAGTGTAATTTCCACAATAAACAGGAAATTTGCCAGAAAACATGGCTACAGCTGTGGGTTTCCAAAAAAAGCCTTTCCAGAGAACCACTCTTCCTGCAGCTATAACACACAGAAACAAACACATATACTGCACGGACCCAGGGTGAAGGAAGTCTCTCAAGTGACAGAAACATCCTCTCTCCCCCCACCCATTCCATCCCCTGCTGTTCCAATGCATTTAGCATGCCACGTGTGCTGCGATTACACCCCATTGTCCCCACTCACTGAGGCATGGGGAGACAATGGCGGATTTAAGCAGCGTGCCTCCGAAAAGAAAAACAGACAACTTTGCATTTGAAGGGTTAAATATGCATGAGAGGCCTAAGCGGGTAAAGGCAAAGGCAAAGGGGTGGGGGAGTAGCACCATTATGTGACCCTCTTGCCAACCCTAAGATACAAGCACACATACACATACACTTTCTGCCTTTGAGTAACAGATGGATGGATATTAGTGGAGAGGAACACTAAGCTCCCCCCCTTCTCTTTTCTATCACCCTCACTCCAAAAGACAGCTGGGAGGCACACATTCCTTCTTCTCAGCTTTCAGAGGAAAACAAAAGAGTGTGCAGGACCCCTCCTACCCACACGTGCATGTGTTCATATGTACACACATAAAGCCTGATGTCCATCATCACTCTAATGAAGCCCAACCGGACTGATACAACAACTGCTCAAGCAAGTCATCAAGACAGTTAACAAATGGCAGAAGCCCCTGTGACACATGTAGCCTACTCTGTCATTTGTTGTTAGAGCATCCTGTAATTTTGGGTGGGTTCTTACATGCCAACATACTTTATGTTGGGTAGACAATATAGGTCAACGCAGACATTTTCTTAACATAAACTACAGTTGTAATCATAAGGTGAAGCTGACATTGCTGTAACTATTAATCTCTGGTAAGGTCACACCGTGGACAATCCACACATGTTATGATAAATCCAACTGGCTACACTGTAAACTGGATCAACCTTAGGCCTAGGAGTTATTGCTGCTGGATAACACCTAGGCCTAATTCAAACTGATGCATTTGCAAGAATACTGAAACCTAACTTTTTTTTCAATAAAATAAGTTAGGAAGGTGCAAAAACTAGATACTAGATGAGGGAAATTTCCTTGTCAGTTGCAAGTCAAGTGAGAGCGTTTGCAATTGTTAGGTATTTTTAGTCAGATAGATACTTTATGTATTAGAAATGTTTAGTGGAGAGAGGATGTCTAGTTAGACTGTTAAATGCTTAGTCATGCTTATGAGTTTCTACAGGGTACATCTGGTCAAGGATAACTAGAGAGAAGAGTTGATGACTGTCAGCAGACAGAGTGTTTAATATTATTATTATGACGTGTATAACTGTAGCCTTAGCCATAATATGTTCTTATGTTTAAGACACGACATGTTACTAGAGGTCGTGAGAATGTTTTTAGTTACACACCACTTAACCAACAGACACACACACACACATTGATTTGCTTCATGCTTTGACTACTGCTATGGCCAGCTGCAAAGCTGGCAACAGAGACGTCTTGGTTGACGTTTCTGTGTAGTATGGGGCTAGCCCAACCGAGGGGATATAATGTATAGGCCTGGTGGGTTCAGGGTCTTTCATCTTACATCTGCCTGCGAGCAGGTTGGAGGTGCAAGATACCTGAGCGTGTAATGTTAATTTTACCTGTGATCCTTTGAATAAATCAGCACTGTTTTGAAGTTACTTGGACTGTCTCGTCTCTCAGAGTTAGCAATGGTAAGAAGAACCAAAGAGTCTTACAGCAATAAACTACTGTTTATCATCATGATACAAAGCACAGTTTATATTACTGGCTAGACCTACAACACAGTTTGTGTACACAAACAAACACATATGAAAAAGGCTGTTATCATCCAAAGCCCAGATGGGACTGCTGCCAGCATTAAGAGCAAAGTCATTTTGCCCACACTTTCTATTAATTTTTAGCTGTGTGAACAATTAAGTGTGAAAAGAAGCACAGCAATTAAAAAACAGACAATATAGCTATTTGCTTACATATACTGAAATAAATGTTTAAAAGTCCTCAAGGCTTGAGTCACAAATTATATTTTTGTAACTTACTTGGCACATTTGAAAATAACCCTGAAACCTGTGACTCAAGCCCAGCTGACATCTATAGTAACAATGCCTTAAAAACAGCCCACACATACAAACCCAAGCTGTCAAAGAGAACGTTTAAACCAGCTGTTGCCTATCAACAGAATGTTCATCAAGTTTAGCCAATTATTTTAGTCATTTATCAATCACAAGCTGATGGCAGCTTTACAAATGCCAACTGTTGCTATCGTTTTGCAGTTTCTTCTCATCATAAAGTGATCATTTTGGATTTGCGTAGGTTCTGATGGCACTTTTTGTCAATGCTTTTCAAATTGAATATAAAGTCAAAGATTAATTTATATGCACTGTTCAATACAACTAGATAATCAAATAACCACGGAGAAGGTGTACAGAGACATACACGCTTCTCATAAATCCTGACACAATTATCCAAATGGACTCCAGTGAAGCCTATACAGAGACCTTCACCTTTGGCTACTGTTTTTATTACGGAAGATGTTTACACATGATGTAATAAAGACAGAGGGCATTCGAGTGGAGCTAAACCAACTAGCCACTAAATATCTCAACAATCCATCTAATGGACTGGGACTGGGCAGGAAAGGGACTGGGCAGTACAAAAGAAAAACAGGAAATAATCAGAAGTACACAAGAAACATTGAATGTTAACTGTTGTATCCGGTACTTTTTACCATACGGACTCTGAGAGACGAGGCGGTCCAAGTAACTACAAAACAGTGCTGATTTATTCCATGAACACAGGTAAAAATTAACATTACAC
>NW_018127943.1:1713593-1722710 GCF_001952655.1 Monopterus albus | reverse complement strand
CATGAAGCAAATCTGTGTGTGTGTGTCTGTTGGTTAAGTGGTGTGTAGCTAAAAACATTCTCACGACCTCTAGTACATGTCGTGTCTTAAACATAAGAACATATTATGGCTAAGGCTACAGTTATACACGTCATTATAATAATATTAACACCCTGTCTGCTGACAGTCATCAACTCTTCTCTCTAGTTATCCTTGACCAGATGTACCCTGTAGAAACTCATAAGCATGACTAAGCATTTAACAGTCTAACTAGACATCCTATCTCCACTAAACATTTCTAATACATAAAGTATCTATCCAATATCTATCTGACTAAAAATACCTAACATAACTAAGGCATCCTGCTGGCAAAAATGAGACCAGGTCATATACCATGTAGTCAAAGTAAAAATTCAACTTCAGCTGACGTCAAAAGGGAGGAGAAGAGACTAGGGTGAGGATCCAGGATCATGCCTACAAGCTGGCAACCAAGTACAGCACTTAAGTGATTTTAGGAAAGCCATTTACACCGTAGCTGCTTCAAGGGTGCTGTTCTGAATCCAACTCTATGCTCTGACTCCTCTCTGGAGGAAGATAAGATAAGAATTGTGAACTGTGGCTTGTCATATACCCTCTCTTCCCCTTATTTACAATCTCTGTTATATTAAACTAGAAATGGCCTAAAAAAAAGAGAGCAGTGAAGGAAATTCTGCTGAAACACAGTCAGTTAAAGAGAAACAGCTGCACACCACCTCCACCCATGACAACCAGCAATACAAGTGTGGCAGGATAGCACATGTCTAACCCAGCCTTTCCCCTCAGCTGAGTATGAACAAGCCTGCCAGATCATGTGGTTTACTTTGTTTGGCTGCTGAGACCGACTGTGCTTGAGTAGCCTATATGCACTTTGGATAAGTTATTTTGCAAGTAAACTAGCAGAATGTTTAATGAGAGCTTCTCATAAAGCTCAAGTTGTGCAAAAGCTAAAGGCTAAATCAAAAGATTAAGGACTTGTGTGTACTGCAGCGCAGTATTGCCCCATTTCCCCCATCTCTCAACAGCTGTGGCACGCTGAGACATGAAAATATGCACTCTGTACACCATGTACTCCACTGCAGCAGGTGATAACCATGGTGATTAGTGATATTTTGAAGCTGCTTAAATTGAGGGCCATGCAGGGGGTTAAAGAGAAACTGCTGTTATGTTTCTAAGAGTCTTGTGATTTCTAGCTGTCTATACTTTAATGTCTAACCTAAGAATTTCTGTGGTTGAAGTTGTAAATGCAGTTTTGCTCATGCAAGCCAAATATTTACTGCTGCTTCACTTTATAAAGCCTTCCAATGGCAAAACACTGTTAAGGCTTTATTGTGAAGCAGCTACAGGAAGTGAAAGCTTTACTTATTATCAGTGTTAATAAACAACTGTGCACTCACAGGTGTACAAAGCAAGATAAGGTTGTTTTTAGCACTTTTTGTTAGCAGATCATTTAATAGTTCCCCCAATTTTATGGCAAAATGCCACAAAAGCCAGAGAAATCTTGTTTGTTTAACCTCAGGCCCGAAACGTGTCGTACATGTTACCCTGTACCAGCGCTACTGTTAGAAAATCATTCTTGGTAGACCTGCATCGTGGGTTCTGATCGTGGTTTCTCAGTCTGGCACAGCATGGATGTCTCAACCATTGGCGCACTCAGCATATGTGAGTAGGATGCTTGACGCCTTATGTGTAAGCTTATGAACTTGTTTGAACAGGATGCTGCTGTTGACTAACGGTGTGACGAAAAAGCAGCCCACACTGTTTAAGTGGGCCTGAAAAGCACACATCAAAGAGGAGGTGAGAGGGAAGGGAAGATGAAGAAAATGTAAGACAATGAAATGTGAGATAAAATGTAAGACTAACACAAATGTGTACTTTGGAAAGATTTTGAGGCGACAGCTTGACAATGAAAATACAAACAATATAAAACAAAACAAAGAAATCTAGAAAGTACAAAGATGGTCAAAATACAGAATGAAAGCAAAGAAAAAAATAAAGGGAAAACAATGGATAAAAGACTGAAAGACAGAACAGATGCAAAAGCCACAGAAGTCAGGAGAGACTGGGGGATATATTTAGCAGCTCATTAGTCAGAGATGTCCTCTACTCAGCAGGCTGGTCCCTCAGATGAGGCCCTTTGGAAATCATTATGACTGCCTGCTGCTTCAGACAACCACACACATTTCACTGGAAAACAATTTACAAACTGCCTCTTCTTTCCCCAGCCTTAATGTAGCTTCAAAATAATCTGCAAGTCCTAGAGAAAGTGGAGAGAGGCCCAAAACAAAGCTTTGAACATGGTGTTTCCAATAATAAGAGCACAGGTTTTAACATTACATACACTGCATTAGCATGAAAAATAACCAGTAAGGCCATGGTCAAAAATGTATTCATTCATGTACCATAGCTCATTATCAGATTTGACTGTTGGTGCTGCTAGTGCTGTCACTCCTTGCCTCAACAATGATTAACCTTTATGCTACAGCACCTGTCATCAGTGGAGAAATAAAGCATGGTCTGACGACTGCGCACACATACCTGTAACCCAAAATATATGCATCAGGACAAGCATAAAACATAAACTCATAAGTGCAAAATAATTTTTTTTTAAATTACATAAAAACCGCTCAGTGTTAGCAGACAGGGTGTGAGTACTGTGTTGCTAACTATAACCCTGGCCATCTGGGGTCTTCACAAAGTAATGGAACCATCTGGTCAACTGTTTAAAGTGACTGAAATGGTCTTGCATCGCCTCTCTACACTGCAGTATCTGTTTGGAGTATTTCTTTAGCTGGCAAGGTGTTTAAGGATTCCTTTTTAGGGCTTGACTTGGTGAAATAGCTGTTAAAAGACACAGGGTGAGAGCACAGAGTGATGGCTCAACTGACAGACACACAGGTAATGAAAGAGAAAGGGTGATGAATTCAACCAGGCTGTTGCTAATGGGCTCTTGTATCACCTGGCTAATGGCTGGAGCCAGAGAGAGATGGAGAACAGAGACATTATAGAAACGAGGCTGTGCTGTGCTGTACTCAGTATACTTAATCACACACAGACACACAGTGAGTTAGCCATCCTCATTGCAGACTGGTGACCTAGTGGAGCTGCAGCTTGCTGGGGTATGGCTTGTGGCTTCCAGTGCCCCCCTTAAAGCTGTTTTTGTTCTCACATTTCAGAAAAATTAGCCAGTGTATTACTTTGCTTCAGCCTGCCCACAAACCGCCTTGCTAACAGGACTTCAGGGGACTATTCTGAACAGTTAATTGCACAGTACCCAGATGGAGGTTGTGACAGCTCCCCACAAGTGAAGACGCCACAAGTCAATTGTCCACTCGTGGCTGGTTGCAGTGCAGCTTTGATTTGACAGCTTTGATACTGTTCTATACTGTCGGCCAAATACCACAGTTTCACCTATAGTGACTAATGCACAGAATCCGGGTGCAAAATGCATCACAATAAAAGATGGCCACCCCCATAATCCCACTGTTTTGGCAGGAAGCGGTGATAAGCATGTAGATACCCAGTCCACACCAGAAATCCAATCCATACTATGTGCAAACTGTGGCTACTTCCTGAGTGGTTAAGGTGAGGTCGGGATAACTGGGTGAGACAATGCAACACTGCTGTAAATGCATGGAACAAATCTATTTGGCAGTACAGATCAGGTAGTGACAATAAGTCATCTATTTCTATATACGGTCTATGCCATAGACTCTATGGCATGTACACATGTATACATATACACACACACACACACACACACACGTGTGCGCGTTTGCGGCTGTAGATGTAGGGCAAGGTTCATGCAGATATTTTCCTCTGTGGTCAAAGCAATGATGCTATGCTAGCCACTAGAGTCTACTCTTTTATTAAGGAGACGGTTGGGGTTGTTGGGTCCAGACTTTCTCAGCTTTCTGCTGCCTGCGCGCAGGTAGAGGGGTGAGAGAGCTCTGGACGTGTACTGTGAATTTTACCTGTGATCCTCTGAATAAACCAGCACGGTTATTTTTTATAAAATCTAAAGCAGTCTCTTTCGTCTCATTGAGAGTTCCTGGTTTGAAAGAACCGGAAGAAGCTACACAGAAATAATAGCTTATAATACCCAGTCCACACCAGAAATCCAATCCATACTATGTGCAAACTGTGGCTACTTCCTGAGTGGTTAAGGTGAGGTCGGGATAACTGGGTGAGACAATGCAACACTGCTGTAAATGCATGGAACAAATCTATTTGGCAGTACAGATCAGGTAGTGACAATAAGTCATCTATTTCTATATACGGTCTATGCCATAGACTCTATGGCATGTACACATGTATACATATACACACACACACACACACACACGTGTGCGCGTTTGCGGCTGTAGATGTAGGGCAAGGTTCATGCAGATATTTTCCTCTGTGGTCAAAGCAATGATGCTATGCTAGCCACTAGAGTCTACTCTTTTATTAAGGAGACGGGGAGTTGGGTCTTTTTTTCCCAGAACAATTTGACTCTGGAGAAAACATCCTCATATCCTGGAATTGATCCTTCACACTGAAGAACTGCCAAATCAACAGGATCTGTTTATGCAACTGATCTTCATCAGGCTGAAAAGTGCATTCTACTCAAGCCAAGAATGGATGATTGTCATAAACAAACTCAAATCTCAAAGGAAACTAGAAAGGCAGTTCTCCGCTGCCTTTCTTGCTCCCCCCCTTTCCCCCGCCCCCTGCCTTCTTCTTTACCCTATGACTCCACTTTCCTTCCAGGCCTAGGGAAAACCATTTCCCTTTCTCACACATACATATATATATAAATGTCACCACCACAGAAAACACAACAGGCTTGTTTGTGGGATAGTTCTGCTCCTGGCTGACACTTTCATGGACAGCTTTAATTCAACTTCTTTGGACAATGGCTTTTTAGAGGGTACAATTTATCTATTCACCTGGACCCACACAGATGGTCTGCCTCCTGAGATATAACCCAGTTAGTGTAGAAAACATGATATGTGATCATGTGAACAGACCCTTTGGTGTCTGACGTTCCTATCCTCACTCTTTTAGTTGTGATTCACTGTCTAGGCCCACTTCCTGTGAAACAAACCACAAAGACTAACTGGAAGGAATTGACACCATATTAGGAGCTGAGCTCTATGCAGTCAACATCAGTGGGATGTCAGCGGAAAAGATATGAAACAAGCAACATTTGCACTGTGCCCTGAAAATCCTCCAGACTGGTAGAGGCACCCTGCTTGGATGTTTTGTTTAGCATGCTGCCAATACTGGAAAACGTCCTGAATCACAGACACAAATGTAATTATATGCAGTAATCACAAAGACAAATTTGAGGGAGCTATTTACTTTAGTTCAGAAGATACCCTGGTGGTAATCTTGTTTACAATGAATGGCTGGACGACAGATTAAAAAAAAAAAAAAAAGCATGACTGGGACTGCCGCTGGTTCTACAAATACCTCAGCTTCGAAGGGCTTTGTAAGTACATTCTAGCATAGCATATTAACAGGGCAAGAAATTGTTGTCCTGACCTTTCTGCAAAGAACTTAAAGCCACAAGTGCAGAAGCTTAAAGGTTTTCCATTCTTTGTTAAAGGGAGCAAAGAGTTCCTACATAATAGTACATAAAAAGACATCAGGTCAGTTTAAGGCCACTGTAGGTTAGGGCTAGAAAACTGTGTTTAGATATTTGACATATGTAAAGTGATAGGTCAAAACATCATGGGTAATGAGCTTCCATAGGAATGTACACTCATCATTTGTCACATTTAATTGTGTACTGATAACTGTAAGTCAACCTTTACTGTCTATCATCCTGTGGCACCATTCCCCATCACTTAAATTCCAGAAATTCTAAAAGAGTAATATCCACAAAAAAACTAAAATGACACACAAACCTCCATAGAACAGAAAACTGAGGTCTAGTGCTGCTCTGTATTCTGCTGTATTTTCATCTCTGGTGTTTGAAGCTTCTGCTCTAGTATGCAAATGCTGTACAGTATTTTTCTTTTTTTGTATTTCATATTTTTCTGTTCATACCACTCACTGTTATGTGTGTGTCTGATAGGAGTCTGTCAGCAGTGATGAAATTTCACATTCATGAAAATTTACAGAACAATCTCCATCCCTGGAACACATCAAGGGATAACCTATGTGAATTATGTATGGTGAGCAGAAGAGAGAAGGAAGTGAACAGGAGAACTAAAACATGACTGAAGCTTTAAAAAGAGTGCCTCTACTTTACTGTAATATGTCAATATGTAATATGTAATTTCATACGTTTCTGCTGTAAACGCTGCAACTCATGTCTTAGTTGTTGTGGGACTGTTATGTCATCTTCTCCTGTACAATCAGGTCTCCCCAATATAAGGTGCTTGTAATGTCTTGATTAAATATTTAAGTTCATACTACAGTGCCTGAATTGAATATGCTGAAAAACTGTACTCATTCATCAGTACCAGGTTAGGTTTATTTCCAGTACAGCACACCTAGAAACTAGTGCATAAGCCAGGCATTGGTGTTATTTTTATGTTTTGGCTTATATTCATTTAGTGAGAGAGAGCAACAAATATTATGCGCTATACACCATTTTGAGGAGCCAATATAATACAAGGGTTATTTACACAAGGAAGTGTAATACAAGGAAGTAATTATGCAAGAAACACACAGCTATGATACGTCCAAAACTAACCTCTGCACTGTCATCAGTTCACTCAGAGTAGAATTTTCCATTACATCCTTCAAAACTAATCATCAATATGAAAAAAATTTGTTTGAATGGGTATGCTGGCCATGTAGATTCCTTCATGGAATACATTTTATAGTTCATAAATCTCACTGTCTTTAAACAAGCCAGTTGAAAATAGTCCTCACATTGTGGTCTGGAGAACTATCTGTCCCTTTTCATCAGCTCAGTTGTAGTCTTAAAGGCACAGGTGCCTCATTTGGACTGGAAAGAAACTGCTAGGGGCACATTTGTCCCAGTGCAATACAACAACTGTCACAAACACTGTCAATACATGGTCTAGAGCAAACAGAGAGACAGGTTTGCACATACACACACAGAGTCACTTTAAGGGACATTGCAGTGACTTACATTCATTTCTTGGAGACTTAACCCCTACCTGAACTGTAACCACTACGTGCCTAACCCTAACTTTAGGTAGATAGGACTTTATTGATCCCACAATGGGGGAAATTCCTGTGTTCCAGCAGCAATAGAAAGCAGCAACAAAACACCATAAGGACAAACACCACACACATATCTTGAGAAACAGATTCCAAAGTACCTAAAACCAAACAGAACATAGTATTTGAGAGACAATCAAGAACAAAAATGATCCTCCCACAATTAATCCCTGAGAACAAATCAAAATACCTAAGAACAAGACAGAATATAGTATTCAAGAGATCAAGGACAAGAATATTACTCCCATAATTAATCCCGCAATGGGGGAAATACCTGTATCTCAGCCATGAGGATCTCTGAAAAACTACTCAAATACCTAAAACAATACAATATAAAGTATTCAAGAGAAATCAAGGAGAAGACCTAACCTAACCCCAACAAAACTGTCACTCTATAATGTAATGATTTACATTTTAGGGACTTGTTTTTTGGTCCCTATATGGACATCAATTGTGGTGTGACTGAGTAGAGATTTACACATGTCCCCACAACATGAGTAATACCAGCACACACACACACAGAGTACGCATGGCACGTGGGCTGAGGATTTCAGGACACATTTTCCTTGGTACTGGTAGAGAGTGTATGTGTGTGAGAGTGTTGGACACAGGACGTGAGAAGGACACCAGTTCCTCTGGGCACAACATGGATCATGTGTGTTACAGACAGGGAGACTCCGAGAAAGACACACAGAGACAGAGAGAGACAGGTGATACACTTGAGATCTGCAGTGCTTTGCTCCATGGCTCTGTCACCCATCTTTCTCTCTCTCTTTTTGTTCCTTCTGGTGCTGTTTCTCCCACTGATATACGCATTCATAAAAAACATTAAAGAAAAACACACAAATGCAGTCTGCCTGCTCTCTGTGATAAGGACATCTGGCACATTTCACAAGCTGGCTATGTGTGAGGAGTGTGTAGGTAGTGCATATGAGGCGGCATTGTATGTTTGTATGTGTGTTGGGGGGAGGGGTTACTGGAACATTGGAGGGCTGAAGAGAAGGTAAAGCTGGCACAAGTGATGGGTTCTGGTGAGTCCACACAATCAACATTATAGAAGAAACAATGACACAAGCTCTATAGGTCCAGCAGTAAGGGATAAAACCTGTATTACTGAGGTTTACTTTAATTTCAATGTGTGAAGCAAATTTTCCTAAACAACAATCAGTTCAACTTTAAAACCTGATACCTCACATTCAGGATAATAAAGTAAGATACCCTAAAGACTGAAATAAAAACCTGACCTGAGGTTTGTTGTGGGGTAATAAGTAAAGCTGGCTAGCTGTGCTAAAAGCTCTCAGAGGACACTAAATGTCAGGGCTAATGAAAACCCTATGACAGCAATGTGACCGCAGACAACATAAGCTCCCTTTCAGTCAATAGCAGAGGAACACTGTTGTGACTCATTAAAGCAGTGAATGGATTCGAGTATGTAGGATCAAGCTCTCAACTGCCGCACAGAAGAAGAGCAACCTGGCTGACCCAAGGGTAAAGGAAGCCAATTTAATTGAACTGACCCGCAAGATGAGGGAAAAATAACCCCAATCAATTCACAAGAGATGGACGAGGAAGGCGGTTTAGTGGATGCGTATCATGTGGGAGCAGAGACGGAGAGAAAGAGTATGTGTTTCTGTCTGTGTCTTACCTGATGCGTGACCATGAGGGAGCAGGGTGAAGAGGAGGAGAAGCGCGGAGGCAGCCAGCCTGTGGGCTAGAGAGGAGGAGGAGGTGGAAAAAGGGGAGGACAGGGTTCTCGTGTGAAACGCTACCATTCCATCACACATCTTTTCCTCTGGCAACCAGTGAGAGTCCTCTATGGCTTAACCTGTCCAGGACACATAGAGAGGAAGGGATAGACAGGGAGAGGGAGGGAGGACGCAGATTACTATCAACAGTCAGTGAGGATTACGTAACCAA
>NW_018127943.1:1679418-1713519 GCF_001952655.1 Monopterus albus | reverse complement strand
ATGTTATCAATTAGCAGGTGGTTTACTGATAACGATAACTGCACAAATGTCTCTGTGTACTTCCTCTTTACGTGTGTTAGCTCCTCAAACAGCATCCTGCTATTTAAACCACACCTAAATATCTTCCCAGACAGACAAGACTCTTAGCGACAGAAATAGCAGGAGAGTTCCCTCAATCCCAACTCTTAAGCTCTGCCACAAGCTCCAACTATATAAACCAGCCATTACACTCTGCTGTAGATACTGTAACAGGAAAACAGATCCCTGCTGGTGAGGTAGTAGCATTAGGGGGGTAATTAAAACCACAACTTTTGCAAAATGGTTAAAAGCTGCATTTTACTGAAACTTTATCATGAAATAAGTAAGATAAGTCAGTAAGTTTATGTCTCAGGCTGCTCCCTGGTGCTTGGTCAGTGTTGCTCATTAGCAAAACTTGGTGTTAGTTTATTCATTATTTGCTCAATAAACTATTAGTTTGTACATTTGCAAATGTGCATAAACACTTTTAGGGAAGGAATCCTGAAATCTATTTATTAAAAAGTTAGAATAAAGAGGATACAGTTGAATAACAAACAGATGCCATAGCACAATCAGCTCATCCATGATGCTACACTGCCATATGCTGCAGAATTTATGGAGACACATTATGCAAAGACAAGACAACCACATCCGGTGCTTCTTTCTGAAATTATCTTCAGTACTTTAATATGTCCAACATAGCATACTATATAAGCTGATGACAGAAGTAAACTATCTTTTATGGCCAATATTAACAAATAATATTCTAATAACATTCTCATTTCTTTCTTGCACTACTTATAACAGAAAGCAAGCAGTATTTTTTCCGTTTATCAGGTGTTTCTCTTTGGTAATCACAGTCTTACTGGTCTCTGTGTTGCAAAATCAGACTGTGTTGCGTCCCCAGAACAGCAGCAAAAAGTGGGGAAGGAGATAAAGATTTACTGTGAGGTACATTTAAACAGCATCAGTGGGACAAACCCCCCCGCCCCCATTTTCTCTCCACAAATCTCTCTATGATGCCAACTTAAATAACTTCCTATAAGCATTTTTGGTTGATTGTGGCAATACAGCAAGATGTACTAAATCATTATGTAAATGAAATGCAGGTGCACAGAGCACTGCTCATGCTGCTTTAAAGAGACTGGGATGAAGTAGCAGTAGCCGCATTTTGTGGGAAACTAACTGGCAGGTAGGCAGCACATCCTCAAGAGAGGGCAGAGGACCCATTACAGTTACACAAGGCTGCTGAGCTAATTACATTACTGGCACAGCAGCACTTGGAGAGCTGCAAATTTGAATGCGGATGTGCTGCGTGGCCACTGGTGCTACCACATATGCAATGCTGTGATGAAGGAAGTAACTGTAAACACACAAGCACACATACTAGACGGGTGAATCTGCTGGATCGCATCAAGGCCAAAACAGACTTCATTAAGTAGAACAGAAATCAGCCATATATGACAGATTGTCAATAAATTCAGTCCTTTTGTCAGTCATGAAAAAAATTCATATTTTCTGCTACAAGTTGCATTCATTATCCCAGAGCAGCAATCACTGTTCTCATGTTATCTTACAAAAAATTAATAATAATATAAGCTGATTAGCCTAGTAATCAGTATTGTAAGATACCCTAAGGTGAGGTGTCAGAACTGGTATCAGAGGGTGACTATTGTACTGTTCATCCTTGCAGGAAGTAAACATAACATAAAAATCAGGTGGTAAGGCATTACCAACAGGAAGCAACACTTGATAGCCACATGAAAAAATAAGCAGTGGACACCTTAGAATTCTTGTACGCCCAGTCTACCTTCTGTCCAGATCTAGGCTACATTTCAAATTAAAAAAAAGATCTAGATAAGTTACAATGGCAGAAAAACAACAGGACCCCTACTTCCTGGCAGGTTTCTGATGTCCCTGAGAGTGGGATGGAGAGGTATACCTGCATGTAGCACAGGCCAGTGGGAGAGAGTGACGCGAGTTGGTTTTGGCAGGACAGTTTGGGAACTGCACTGAGCCAAGGGGCAGACAGTCAAAAACACATTCAGGGGACCTGTGCCAGCCATTTGATCCATAGATGCTTCCTCATTTGTCTATGTGGAGCCAGAGCACTGCTGCGAAGGCTTGGGCTACAAACAAGCTTTGAATTAACTCAGCTAATGTTCCTGCCAGATAAATGTCTTAGAAATATCAAGGATAAACAAAAGTCAAAGACAGGACAAAAACATAAAGAGTTTCACCCAAAGGCACTTCCTGGAATACAACTAATCGCTGGGGTTAACATCTATATTGCAGGACTGACCTCCACAGAGAGCTGAGGGCAGAGTCCTTACTGACCAGCATGTATGCACAGTGAAAACCTAAGCAGAATTAGCTCAATTGCTTTCACATAAAAACATCTGAGAAATTAGAAATGCATTATCTTGGAGTTAAGGTATCCCACAAAGTATCGCATTAACAATTAATTAGAACAAGATAGCTCAGAGCTTTAATGATTTTTTTAACAAATCTCTTATTGAGCTGGCTTCATGTTCATGCATTTAATTGTTTAATAACCCAGCAGGTAGTTTGACAGCACATCACCAAGATACTTGAAGTTTGATGTGAACTCTGACATGCAACTGTGTGGGCTTTTTGTCAGACATGGATGAAGAGGTTGAGCTGACACATTATATCAAAAAACTGCTGCTGTCTCTAGAGATTTAGCATCTGCTTTCTGAAAGAAACTTTCAAATCAACCCCACAAAACCATACACTTCCTGTCTGCATTTACATGAAGCCAGGTAATATTATTAGCTTAACCAAAGTCTTTCAATTTACAGCTTGTAATGACAGTAGTATGTTCAGTCATTACAAAGTCATTCTACAAGGCTGACATCCAGCCATTATCACAGTATGACAGTTTTAAATTACGTTATAATGGACCAAATATGATGTATCTTATCAAAGTGGATGCACCAACAGAAAGGCTCAACTAAAATGAATGTATAAATGAGCAGAAACCAAAGGTTATCTAGACTGACTTACTGACCAGATTTAATAAGAACATGTAAGACATGAAACGGCGTCAGCCCACAGACACAAATGTTGCAAGTCAAGGAAACACTACCTGTTCTCATACAGAAGAACAGGACAACTTCCTTGTTTCAAAAGAGTGTTAGTTTCAGAAAACACCATTGACAGATTCACTTTCGGCTTTTCGCGTTTAGGAGTTGCCACAGCGAATTGTCACAGTGACGACTTGCATGTTGACATTTTGCAGGGGTTTTACGCCAGATGCCCTTCCTGACACAACCCTGATTTGAACCCAGGCCACAGCGGCGACAGTGATGTGCCTTAACCACTAGCCTACCAGGGATGGCTACAATCAAGAAACTTTAATACTTATAATATTTTATACTAATAGCTGTATTTTGAATCCATCCATTATCTATGCCGCTTATTCCTAAATAGGGTCACAGGGGGCCGGAGCCCCCAGCTGACACTGGGTGAGAGGCGAGGTACACCCTGGACTGGCTGCCAGTGTATCACAGGGCTGACACTTAGAGATAGACAACCACACACACTCCTATAAACAATTTATAACCACCAGTCAACCTAAGCTGTATGCCTTTGGACTGTGAGAGGAAGCCAGAGTACCCGGAGAGAACTCACGCAGGCACAGGGAGAACATGCAAACTCTGCACAGAAAGGCCCTGTGTCAGCCTGGGCTCGAACCTGGAACCTTCTTGTTGTCAGACAACAGCGCTAACCACTGATTTGTTGATTTAATATTCATTTTCTACCGCTTAGTCCCTGAACGGGGTCACGGGTGGCCCGATTTCCGGCCAGGATTGGCTCCGGCCCCACCCGTGATTTAATATGATTATTAAAATTAATAATTAGCTGAAAATACCAAACATGCTGATTCCAGTTTCTACTTTGCATGGATTTGAAGGGTTTCCCTGTTTTATATTGCTGAAAACTTTGGTTTTGGTCAGAGAAACAAACAAACTGAAGACATCACATAATGTCAATTGTGCCATTTTCAACCCACTCCATTAAGAAAGTCAGAGATTTTACAGCAATAATACACTGTCTGTTTAGTCCTCCACTTGAGGAAAAAACTATGCAACTCTCCACTTCAGTCACCAATGAGACAACCAGCCAGTCAGCAGGCTGCTACTGCAGTTTTTCAGCTGCCCGGAGCTCCTGGAATGCAAAGGGAGCCAAGGAGAGCAGCAGCACAGGCATGTGTCTGCGAACAGAGAGCACTCAGTGTGCCAAAGAAACAGCCGAGAGGAGATTTCCACTCAATAGGCGGGCCCGAGCCTGCAGAGGGAGCCCTGAGATGGGCTCCCCATGGTAGCACAGAAAGGAGCCTTTGTTATGAAGTATTATGTAGCAGTAAGCCCCACAGTGCCTAAGCATCCCTCTGTACTGCTTCTAGGAAGGGGACAAAAACAGAAGATATAGGAAGAAGGTGACATTGGGAGAAAGGTAAAAATGAAACGCAAATAAAAGGGGAAAATAAAACTAAAAGAAACAGTCATACATTATGTTGATAGCGGTAATAGGCAGGAAAATCTGAGAACGGGATTAAAGCCAAATTGTGCTCTTATCTTGACTCACAAAATGTTTTCTCTAAGCTATGCTGTCAAACAGAAAAGGCCTCTAAAATGCCACACCTACAATCACAAAGCTCTCATTGGTGTTACACAGTGTGTTTTAACCTGAGAGCCATATAGGCTGCAAAAACGCATTCTGACACTTTACACAATTAACTAGTCTCTTCTGCAAAGAAAAACAGTCTGAATCAAGCAAAAGTAGAATCTATCCAGTAAAATGACCTACAAAATAAGTAGTTGACAAAAACATCTGGTAGCCTACTTCTAAATGGTTGGAACACCATACCAACAATACACATGTGACCAGATAAATATTCATATAACTATCAGGAAGGATTAGAAACAGGTACGTTAACGAACTGACTTTATTACAATGTCTCTACATAAAATCAAATCAGAACTCATACAGGCTGCTTTTCTAGTGGCAAAGTGAAGCAATGAATCAACATATTGTTTTTCTTAGTATTTCATTTCTTTAGTCTTACATTATATAAAATTGTATATAATTATATGTTTGGGGGTTTTGGACTGTTATTTGACAAAAGGCATTTAATGGCATCACCTTGTGCTCTGGGATACTGCAACAGGCATTTTCCACAGTTTTATAGAACAAATGAAAATTATCTTGTGTATTATTATATGTCCACTCCAGCTTCCGTAACAACATATGGTGCATAACCACTGTATCAAAACAGTAGTCAACCTTCTGTTAAGCAAAGCAGACAAAGCTAGAATACCTTTCTGACTTCAGTGGTTCTTCTAATGTACATTTGATCTTTGTCCTCTATTACGGCAGCTCGCGTCTGCACTTCCTTGCCCTTCGCTTTTGAAACTGTGACAACAGGAAGCGTGTCAAACTTTTACTGGAATAAAAGCGAGGGGGTGGAAATTTTACAGTATCGGGGGAAAAAAGACAACCGAAACTCATTGATACATCCTGGCCTAGTGTTTCAAACGTGTTCAAAATCCCTTCATATCAGCTGTAACGCAGTCACACGCTTCGACACGTGCAACTAGAGAGCTATTTAAACAAAGACTGTGGTGCACTGCCAACACTACATACACACAAATCGACCGACAAAACAAAGACAAAACCAAAGCAACCCCATTTTAACAGTTACACATATAATTGTTGGACGTTTGTTGCAGTTATTCTCACACTTAGACTCAGTAAATAATACGGAAATGATGCGACAACTGCATTATAGCAGACTTCTTGTAACGTATTAGCTATTACTGTTCACATGACCAAAACGCAACAATACAGTAGCGTTACAGCTGTTACACACAGGACTGACTAGCAACTCGAGCCAGTTTTCTATTTTACTGTATTTCTTGGCACTTTGTTAAGCTAGGATCCACCCTCTAATCAAACTTACCTAACGTTATATCCAACTTAATACGAAAGAAGACCTGTCAGAAACGAAATACGACATTTATCCCAACCTTGACATATCTTAACGTTTGTCATTGGTTACGGCTAGCTTAATTAATAACATACTTATTTAGCTAACAAATCTAAAATTGACAACTCCTTATTAACCAAAATTTATTGTTGTTTTAATTATGTCTTCAAAGAAGCCGGGCGGAGAGAAAGCAGGAGATCTCGTAGTGGCCTATCTGTGCTTAGCTTGCGAAAAAACAGACAAGACTCACCAACGTAAAGGTTTCGAGCAGCGAGCCCTCCTCTCTCTTATTCACATTCGAGGCATTAACGGTTGTATAAAGGGGGACATCAAAGCCGAGATGTGGTAAAATAGTTTTAAAATACTGTGTTTTCGTCGTGTAGTTCCGTCAGTACTGCTGCGCTGCTCGCAAGCTCTTTATGTTAGTTGAGCGGAAACATTCGCTGTGAGAACTCTACGAACTGCCTTGCTCTCGCGCGGTCTCCATGGCTACGTCGGTAAAAGGGGCGGATCCAAATCTGTCAAGACAACCTCAAGGCAGTACTTCAAAATAAAAGCTCAATATTTGGTGGGGAGAGAAAAAAAATCGATAAAAATTTAAAATAAAACAAAATTCAGAAAAAAAACACTGCAAAACTAGACTACAAAGCGGGCAACTGCCCCGGTCCACCGGTCCGTGAGAGACCCCAAAAGCCCCAGATTTACTTCATATCATTTGGCTGTTTGTTGAAACCAACAATTATCTTCATTATCAATATATCTGAATTATTTTCTTTAATAAGTGATTGATTGTTCAGTATATAAAATGTCAGAAGATCATTTTAAAATGGCTATTATTGGGTGAGACCCGAACTAACATATTCAAATGTCAGCCCAATAGTCATAGCCCACCCAAATGTTGAGTTTACTATGAAATGGGAAACCAATACATATACACATTGAGAAGCTGGTAACAAGAGATTACCTAAACTATTAATCAGATATCAATTTTTTGTAAATTAAAATCAACTCATTAGTTTATCAACTAATCATTTCAGCTGTACTGTGTGCCAGGTAATGTAAAATAATGAAAATGACATGCACTCTGGGAGTCAGTAGGGCAACATATTGTTCCCCTGACATCTTCAGATAAAACTGCAGGACAGAAAGGCAAAGGCTATGTAAACATCAAGGACAAGGATGGAAATATATTCAAGATTTTTCCATCCATATGGATCCATATTCTATCCTTGACAAAGACTGATGTGTTGTATTTTTAAGCTCTCAATACACCAAACAAAATGTAACTAAACAATTTGACAGCCAGCACCTATAGCTATATCATCTGAAAGGTTACAGTGACTGGAATAACTCTGTCATTTCTGAAAGTTCACAGAGCCTTGGGTGTTTTATTAGTTCATGTGATACGTTTTTTTCTTTGTAGCTGCTGCTGGAGAAAGTACAGTGCATCATCATCATCACCACAGCATATGCATTAAACCAACACTTAAATACTTATGAAACCCAAAAGTTTCGCTGCTCGCAAGCTCTTTATGTTAGTTGAGCGGAAACATTCGCTGTGAGAACTCTACGAACTGCCTTGCTCTCGCGCGGTCTCCATGGCTACGTCGGTAAAAGGGGCGGATCCAAATCTGTCAAGACAACCTCAAGGCAGTACTTCAAAATAAAAGCTCAATATTTGGTGGGGAGAGAAAAAAAATCGATAAAAATTTAAAATAAAACAAAATTCAGAAAAAAAACACTGCAAAACTAGACTACAAAGCGGGCAACTGCCCCGGTCCACCGGTCCGTGAGAGACCCCAAAAGCCCCAGATTTACTTCATATCATTTGGCTGTTTGTTGAAACCAACAATTATCTTCATTATCAATATATCTGAATTATTTTCTTTAATAAGTGATTGATTGTTCAGTATATAAAATGTCAGAAGATCATTTTAAAATGGCTATTATTGGGTGAGACCCGAACTAACATATTCAAATGTCAGCCCAATAGTCATAGCCCACCCAAATGTTGAGTTTACTATGAAATGGGAAACCAATACATATACACATTGAGAAGCTGGTAACAAGAGATTACCTAAACTATTAATCAGATATCAATTTTTTGTAAATTAAAATCAACTCATTAGTTTATCAACTAATCATTTCAGCTGTACTGTGTGCCAGGTAATGTAAAATAATGAAAATGACATGCACTCTGGGAGTCAGTAGGGCAACATATTGTTCCCCTGACATCTTCAGATAAAACTGCAGGACAGAAAGGCAAAGGCTATGTAAACATCAAGGACAAGGATGGAAATATATTCAAGATTTTTCCATCCATATGGATCCATATTCTATCCTTGACAAAGACTGATGTGTTGTATTTTTAAGCTCTCAATACACCAAACAAAATGTAACTAAACAATTTGACAGCCAGCACCTATAGCTATATCATCTGAAAGGTTACAGTGACTGGAATAACTCTGTCATTTCTGAAAGTTCACAGAGCCTTGGGTGTTTTATTAGTTCATGTGATACGTTTTTTTCTTTGTAGCTGCTGCTGGAGAAAGTACAGTGCATCATCATCATCACCACAGCATATGCATTAAACCAACACTTAAATACTTATGAAACCCAAAAGTTGTGAAAAAACTGATTTTTTTAATACATTTTTTACAGAATGAACACGTTTCATTATATAACACACAGTACTGTATGTACTTGCAGATAAAAGACACAAGAAAGGGAGTGGGTGGAGATTTTACTTTCATTGACGCAGAGAGGAAAGAAAGTGAGATCTCTTTTCATACCTAACCGCAGGTCACTCGGCACTGTAACCTTGAAAGACATAAAGCAGCACTGCAAAGAAGCATCAAAGGAGGCAGTCATTTACTTTTTAAATCCTGATCTATGCCCCGAACCCCATATGTTTGCATCATCTCAGAAAACTAGAGACCAGAAAACATTTAATCAATCATGCCAACCAGATATAGAGTGGTTGTTCTATATAAGATTAAAGGGATATTGATTTTCTGGTCCTGTGATATAATAAATCAGGTTTATTGTAGAAGATTTTGCCAGGGAACATACTGTACAAACTGGGTCTGAGTTTAGTGTGAGGATAATTTAATTCATATCATATAGTAATCCATTTGTATTCTTCTTAGACATTTTCATTTCACATCAATTCACTTGGACAGACATGTTAACATTTATCCAAGACAGACAATCTGCTTTAAAATTAAATTAGTTTTTGACAAGAATTTTAATGGCTCACCTTATGAAGTTCTGTTTGATAGCCTATTTGTATGGTAACTTCATTTATAGTTCTGCTTTTAACTATTTTTGTATTGTCCTCAAAATATCAGGCTAAATAATTCATCTCTGTATTTGTTATGATGTTATTGCACTTGGCAAATGGTTGTTAGTAGGAAGGTAATTCATACTCCAGCAATAGCTGAAGGGGTGCTACTCAAAATTTAAATATGCAGGCTAGAGTTGAGTGTCTAAAACAAATCAATATTAGTTGAAACCATAGAATTTTATTTCACCAGCTCAAACACTAATGTCAAATGTTTACATTTGATGATTCTGGGTAGCCATCATATCCTCTTTTACTTTTACTTTCTCCAGTTCCAATTAAATCTGTCTCCCTCTGTGACCCCTACTTACATCCAACCTCATCTTCTTCTATGAAATATTCTATTTGCGTTTCTTTTGCTTAAACTTATTAGTGATACCAGAGGTTCTGAAGCATTGACATTAACCAACCTTTTGAAGCTTTACCAAGTGTTAATGCTCTGTGCCTATGCTGACACCTAGTGGTAACTTCACCTTCCTACATACATACATACATGATAAGTTCCAAACCATTTTTGCTGACAAATGACTACTAAAATAAAATATTTCATTTAGGTTTATTTAATGGGGCTTCTCAATTTAGGTTCTACGTTAGCTTCAATTAGAGTGTACTACCAAAACCATGGGGGGGCTAAAAACACCCGAGGTAGTTCATCCGGACTCCCCCTCAGCTAGCAAAGTGGTTGCATCCAGTTGTTTCCTACGTGGTGGTGGTTGACGGGCTGCTACGTCATTGTGTACATCGGCGTTGTATAGTTTTTTCGTGTATTTTTAGGCCTCGTTTTCTGGCTTGTGGCGATAATATTTTTCATACAAATTAACAGTATGATCTGTATTAGCCCTACAAGGTGGTAAATAAAGACAAAAATGATAATCACGCTTAAACGAGGTGGCTGGGTTACTTTTTGCTACGAAACCAACTAATGTAGCCAATGTTATAGTGACGTGAGCAATTCATTGCTAATGTGAAGTTAGGTCTTACAGTTCTTTATTTACCTAGTACATTTCATACACATAGGTAAATGAAAGTGTTTTACAGGGGCAAGAGAAAACGATAACAGCATTAAAACCATAACAAAATCGGTTAAGACAAAGTGAAGATAAAACATTGTTAAAATGAGATAAAATACGTAAAATGAAAATAAGAACAAAAAGAGAAAATAAAAGATCTCAAACAAATCTAGCAGTTCTAGTGCAAAAGGTACAGTGTAGAAACGGGTCAAATAAAGGCACAGGAAAACAGCAGTCATAGCATTTCTCAATTGGCTACAGAAGGATCTGGATATGTTGTCTGTTACAGGCATATCCGTTTTTCTTTACGTAGTTTTCAAATGCCCCAGCAGTTTGAACACATTAATTCTTCCCACATGATACTTTCTGACGCAATTTAAATGTTTTGGGCAAAAGGTCACAATAAATTTAATGCAGCTTACATCTCTGACTTGATGTAAACAAAAGCAGTTTTTCCTATTCTCTAGTTCCAGCTTTTTATTTATCAGGCTTGAGTAGCAGTTGATGAGACATATTAGCAATTATTTTCTAAACATGATTATTAACACAGTACCTTTCTATACAGGTCAAAGGCCCTGGGATTGGCATGATATCAGTCTCCCATAATGGCAGTTTGGCTTTGACCATGTCAGCTTTCCTCTCAGGGATCTCAGCAGCCGTCTGCATAAATGCTGCACTACAAAGATCTCCACTTTCCTTTGTCATGGAGAATGCTAAAGTCACAGACTTTGGCCTCACAGATGTATGTGACATCTTATTGGACCCCACCTTGGAAAAGAACAGGGTGTGGTGTCTTTGATTTCAATCGAATGTGCCAGCTGCCAGTTCCTGTTTCTGAAGATGACCATGACTGCAAAGCAGGCTACCCCAGTACCGAGGGGTCACAGCAAAGAATCATTCAGGTGGTTACATATCTTAAAGCTGGGCACTTATTGGAGGTCCCTTACATGCATTTTTGCCCATCTGGGTTTCATACAGCTATATGGAGCAATGTGATGTTTGGTGGGGAGCCCAAAGCCCACCGTGTCGCTCAGCTGGACCTGTGGGGAAGAGCCCATGAGTTCTTCAAGTGCCACTTGGACAAGAGCACTTGTTAGCAAGCAATACTGCATCACCAAAACGGTCACAATTAGCTATGCTTGGCTTTGTCTTTAGCTTCTAGAGAATGAAAATGGCAAAGGGGTATTAAATAATGCCATATGAGCAGTCCTATGTTAAAACTCTGGTTTTCTGAGTTTCCATTTCACTAAAGTGAACCCTGAACAACAAGTAGTCAAATCTTAATGGAAAGTGACTATTGTTATTGTTGGCATGGTTACTGTATGTGCCTGTGCTCTTCGTGCCGTGACATGACAATGTCTGCTGTGAAGAAGACCTACGCTCCAAATTTAAATGTCTCAGAATGAGCTGCATATTGTGTGGTTAAATGTTATCACTAGTCATCTGAGGTGTCTTAAGATCTCAGTATATAACACTCCTTTCCTCAGTGTTAAATAACTTTTTGTGAACGCCCAGTATAAATCTTTGATTTATTGTGATTGTGGTTGGAAGAGGGCTGGGCGGTAATTCATTATAATTATATTTTATGGACCCATGGTGGTATCCGATTGTTTTAAACAATTCTACTGTACAAATAATTTAAAGAATCCTTGATCCTTTTGTGATTCTGCATGCATGTTCCATACGATAACGTCCTGATGTCAGAAAAACAGTGTATTAATACATTTACATTGATTTCAACTATACTGGGCTCTGGGTGTCAAACTCATTTATGCGAATGATGCCATCTGGTGCCAGCCTCCTGCATTTACCTCTGATGTTTCCTGCAGAGTTGCCGAACTTGCCACATACTGTGTAAAGTGAAACTGGGGACTTTTAGGATGAAAGACTGTGAAACCCAAGCCTATATTTTAAACATCAGTGTAAGTGTTACAGCTTTATTCTCATGTTCAAAACCTGAAAATATGATTTTGTGATGTAAGATTTTCTATCAGGGATTTAAAAAACTTTGTAGCATGCATCAAAAAATGGAGACAAAGACACTGACATCTCTCCCTCAGCGTTCATGTTGATATATACAGTCTTTACAAATTTATTCCATAATGTTTCTGTTGAGACCTTAACATTGTATAAAATGAGTCTGAAGCATGGCTGGTCAGTCATTCTTTCATTTCATTTACAGTTAACCACTGATCTTGACCCTTATTGTTTCACTTCTCTCTGGGCTACACAAAGGAAAATACAATTGATTCTCTATTGTTAATTAAAACGTTAACTAAACTACAAAATATTGCTTTGCTTTGCTCAGTTGTCCTGTCCTATTCTGGTATTTTCAGGAAACCAAAGAGGAATGTCACAAGCTCCTGTGAGAGTACATGGTGAACAAGACAGCAGCTGTGAGAGGAGACCTGCATGTAAAGTCAAGTAAACCACTATTTTATTTCTTTTATTATTCTATTTCTTTTATTTTTTTTGACAGGGTAATTGCCTTGCAGCGTGTTTTACTGTTATTATGCTAAACAGATGTGATTTCATACAGAAATTTGTCTTGAAATATATTTTTGTCTCATTGATGGTGACAGCCTGTAAGTTTACCCGCATGTTAATTTATCATTACCAGTGTGTAATTGGACCTGAACTCTTCAAACTAAAGAGTGGTTCATCTTTTCTTTCATAATGCTTGTCATTCATAAGATTCAGCGGAGTTTCTCGGTGCTGTGAGAAGAGGAGGGGCTCTCCTCTCTAGTCTTGCACCTCACACTTGCAGGCTCCACACACGCACCAGCCAGTCTACCAGTGCAATTGGCAGCGGGAGAAGGAGTAACAGCCTCACAGACACAGTATTTAATTGGATGGCGAGAGGTGATAGCGGCGTGTGCTCGGTGCTGCAAGCTTATTTCCCGGAATGGACACTTAGCAACCTGGTGTGGTTATAGGTGCACGCTGGGTGTCAGAGAGCAGCGTCCAGCCAACCTCACTGCGCATGGATCTCAGTGATTGACTGATTTCTGCCATGCATACGCATTGGAAGATTGTGTGGCACACAGCCCAGGCTTATCATTTCCCCGTGCTTTGATGATTTACACCATGTTTTTCCTAATTTATTTACTGACAAGACATCATCTCATTTTTGACAGCAGCGCGCATTGCCGACCTGTGTCCATCTTACATCGTCATTGACATCTCCTGTGCACATAATCTGTGATCTTTTGATGTTTCCCCCCCATTTTTTTTGCAAGGCTGAGCAGTTCTAATATGTTTCTTTAATGCTGGACTCTGACAGCCTTCTTGAAAACCGTCAGGATCGCAAGGTGAACCGACATGGATAGCGGGAGCCAGGCTGCGACGGTCGGGTACGGTGCAGCCAATTTCACAGCAGCTCACCTCTGGCGGGATCTCCTAAATGCTTCGAGCCCGCCGACCCGGTGGGACAGCATCCCAGCTGCAGAGGGGACCGGGCTGGACGAGCAGCAGCGCCTCATCCGAGAGCAAGCTTACCGGGACTTCACCACCACCGTTCAGGTTTTTATCGTCATAGGTTCGCTACTCGGTAAGTCTGCTCATAAACTTATAGTGTAGACTTCCCATGCAGGCCCAAAATAAAACAGTCCTGCAGCTGTGTAGTAAAACAATCAGACGATTTAGCATTTTATTGAATTTTCTTGATTAAAACCTCTACACTAGCTTCATGTTTTCCAAAGGAAGCCCTCAAATGGATATGGAGACACTCCTTGTGCAGAATAATTTAAATAATTGATGCAGTATGCAACAAATAACAAGACGCTTCCAAAAGCAGAGCCTTCATGAACTCATAAAAGATTATGGGTAGAAGCAATAGTGCTGGTAGGCTGTCTTTAAGGCAAATAAAGCTCATCCTCCTTATCATAAAGCCCAATGCATTTAGGTTTGTTTATTTTAAAACCTGGGTTAGTCAGTTTATCACTACACTAGTCACAAGCTGACCTGAAAAAGTACTGTTTGACTTAGGCTATGTAACTGGAGGCCAAGTGCCTGTGAGTTGTCAGTGTGTTTTGCATTTACATGTTAGTTTTAAACTATCTTAAATATTGGCTGTTAAACAGCATTATAATAATGAAATATGTCAGACAATCAGAAAACACTCTGCTAAAACATATAATTTAAATTTGGTGCCTGAAGAAGTAAAATGGCCTGTTAGACTGAGTTATTGTAGTGTTAGGGGTTCAGGTGTTTGCTTATATTACTTATTTCACCTTGACATGGCCATAAGCTTCTTTCGACCTGAATTTGTGCTGGTTTAGAAACAAATATTCTTCCACTTGATGTAACCACACCAGCACATTAGTCTTACTTACATACATACATAGCTTTGACTTCTCCTCCATCATATCAACAGCCAGGAACATATTGTAAACCTCTTGCCTTTAATGAGAATAGCACATGAATGTGTTACCTGTTGTAACTGTCGTGTATAGAATTAATTCACAGGGAGAATCACTGCAGTGCCAATCATCATTCATTGAACAATATATTGTAATGTGAATTCCAGAGGGAGAGAAACAGAATCACCTGGAGTTGTGGATCTCTGCAGAGTTTGGGGTCTTTGTCTGTCTTCTCAAGTCCCCCCAAATGCATCCACACGCTCGTCAAGTCTGAGTCTATCTGAGTCTGTCTTATCAGCCTTGCAGCTGATTATATAGCCCTTTCTTACTTCTTGAACCTCCTGCATCATGTCATTCTGGACATCTAGCGGGCCCCCCTCCCGCGGGTATGGGAAGCCCCTAGAATTACTGGAAAACAGGACGCTGGACTCCATGTTTATGCAGAAGATCCTCATAAAAGTTCATCTCTGACCATACTTAGCCCGGTGGTGGTTAGCAGTAAATCAGACTCCAGAAAAAATATGTAATCAAACAGCATGTAGCTCACATTTGGTATCAGCTTGTGTGAGTGCGTATGTGTGTGTCTGTGTGTGTGTGTGCTGAGTGGACATTACGTTCATGTGAGTTGAGTTTATGTAAGTAATCAAAATATTCCCTGTTTACTTAGAATGTAGCTAACACTGGCCTAATAAGTATAAACTATATTAAGTTTGCTTTTGCCACTACATAACAGTCTGTCTTCTCACTGCACAAAACACACACTGGTGATGTTCATAACCTTCCTAGTATAAAGCAGTAACAATTATCAATTTTCCCAGATAAAGCAGAGATCTGAGTTTGACTATAAATCTGATTACTATGCCACTGTGTGCGTGGCACCGGCAAATATTACCATCAACTGAACTAGAGTCTGTGAGGAATGTAGACTATATCTGGCTTCTAGTCCTCCGCTGCCATTCATAAATAAATCTCTCATTGAAACTAAAGGAATTACAATACAAATGGGATTTCCCTAAGAAGTTGCTAATGATGCTTCATTGAAAAGAGCAGTTTATTAACACCATTTCAGACATAACTTACTCTCATGTGTGTAGTACACAAAATATGCTTTTAAGCTTTAAATTATGTTTTTTTTTATGTTGCTACCTTTAGCCTGGCTGCCATTTGTTAAGTGGAAAAAGCAATTATGTTTAGCGTTAGCTTCATCTTCTTTTTGGCTGCTGTAAGTGGTTGCCCAGGTGTTCCTCAAGTGCCAGGTGAGCATGTTAGGCACAAAAGGACAAATTGATTTTACAGACAATGCAGCCTCTGACTATCAAAGAGTAGAGGTCTCGGTGATGCCTACGTTAAGGACACATAACTGTTAGTTAGACACCGTTATTTCTGTATTTGTAAAACACTTGGTTGTAAAAAGAGCTACACAAATAAAAGGAAGTATAGTTTCTTTTTTGGAGACTAACCCTAACAAACTGTACATCTAACCACCTCTCTCCTCCTCCACACAGGAAATGCCACAGTGTTGTGGTGCACCTGCTGCACAAATGTTTTTAAATCCGTAACTAATCGCTTCATTAAAAACCTGGCGTGCTCGGGTATCTGTGCTGGCCTGGTCTGCGTTCCCTTTGACGTGGCACTCGGAGCAAGCCCTCGCTGCTGCTGGTGGCTTCACACTCTGCTGCTCTGCAAGGCCATCAAGTTCCTCCATAGACTCTTCTGCTCTGTCACTGTGCTCAGTTTCAGCGCCATTGCACTGGACAGGTTAGTTCAGTGAAAATGTTTGACATACAGTTCCTATTCACTGTATACACATAGTAAATGTAGACAGAGACAATACATTTTTCGTTCTAGATACTTGTTGGTTTGCACTTGACATTAAAACCCAAGCCTCTTTCAAAACAGGTAGCAACTAAAAAGAGCACTCTCTCCATGAGTAGGATGAGTGATGTTTTATTTTTGTGCTCACTTCAGCTCTGCATCCAGAACTTTTGAAATATGCTGGGAAAAGGCTGGTGTGCATCTCCCCCTCACTTCACAAGATTTGGAGGTGCCACTTGCAAGAAGTGGAACTGTAGTGATCAGTTTATCAATACATTGTCAGCTGGAGTAATTCTTTTCCAGAAAATGGACACCTGGACATATTTGAGCAGCACAAACGGAACAATATCAATCAGGGGTTTGATTCTGAAAGATTGTTTTTTTTTTGTAGCTGAAAAAGTGTTTTTTAGTCTCCATCATCTACACCCTGTGGTGTGGATGAGAGGGGGTGACGGTCGTGATTGACCGGGCATGTGTGCATCACGCTGACAGACTCTTGTGCCAGGCCTCTCTATGACATTGAAGGATGCAGCCAAAAGCAGCTTGAGATGGCTGCTGCAGCCCACATACAGTCTCACACTGACTGATAGGTTTATCTCAATACTTTTAATTTTATTGGTAGCTTTTTCAGCCAGTTTAAACATTTTTTCAGTATTTCTCTATTACTACCAATAATTTAAATAATTTACATCTGCACTCTACAAACAAAGCATCAGAAAAGGTCAATGACACGGACACATAGAGTATAAGATGTTTAAATGTGGATCCTTTATTGTTGCAGTCTTATTTTGGCTTTGGTTCCACTGCTACAAAGATGATATCACCTTCATAGCAGCCAACACAGTCAGAATGCCATAAAACCAATGAATTATTTATTCTCATGGAGAATAATTGAGTTTGTGGGCATGCCGGCAGGCTGAGACTGCAGCACACATACTCAAACACTAGCTTTTGTTGATGAAGAGACAATACAAGGAAATAAAGTCCTTCATGCAACTTGTTTTGCTAATGATTAAGGGACAATAGCAGGATCAGAGACAATCTACATGCCTTTATTTGTAATCCAGAAATGAGGAGCTCTAGTTTTGCTGTTGTGGGCTTGCACTATAAACAGCCACATGATTTCAACATCTGCATAAGTTAATACACCACAGATAATTAAGAGAAAATCATCTCATCCCATCCCTTTGTCCCCCCTCCCTTTAAAACATTAAGTCCATTATTGTTTTAATAGGATAAATTTGGCATCTACAGATTAAACTAAAATCAACTGCTCCTCTTTTTTTGTTGGTAATGAAGCCTAAATTTTATACTTGCACTGTCTTTTCTTGTCTGTAGATACTACTCTGTGCTGTACCCATTAGAGAGGAAGATCTCAGATGCAAGATCCCGAGATCTGGTTATCTATATCTGGGTCCATGCGGCAGTGGCGAGCCTCCCTGTGTTCGCTGTGACCAATGTGACGGATGTGTACGTCACCTCGTCCTGCTCAGATGACCACACCCACTCCCTGGGACACATGGTGTATGTGTTGATCTACAGCGTCACCACGGTGATCCTCCCTCTTGCTCTGGTCTTCCTCTTCATGCTGCTGATCCGCAGAGCGCTTAGTGCCAGCCAGAAGAAGAAGGTGATCATTGCGGCGCTGCGGACTCCACAGAACAGCATCTCCATCCCATATGTGTCCCAGCGAGAGGCCGAGCTACACGCCACTCTGTTGGCCGTGGTTCTGGCTTTCTCTGCCTGCAGCACACCCTATGGGGTGTTGGTGGTTTATCGCACTATTCTGACAGACCCCAAGGAGCTTCCAGTCTCACTGTATCTCACAGCACTCTGGCTCCCCAAGGTGTCACTGCTCACCAACCCACTTTTGTTTCTGACTGTTAACCGCTCAGCACGTCATAGCTTGCTGGACCTGCTGGCCAGGATTCACAGACGCTACAGCCGCCGTAATGTGGTCAGCACTGGTGGTCTGGCATCTTTAGGAGCAGAGAGGGTGATTGGGGAGCCAGTGGGACTGGAGACTGTTGGCCGCTCTGGGAGTCAACTCCTGGAGATGTTCAACATTGGCCAGCAGCAGATCTTTAGGCCCTCTGAGGAAGAGGAAGAAGAGGAGGATGTGGAGAATGAGACCCCTTCTCAAGGATCAGGAAGCTGCTCCGGGCCCAAAGAGGACCCTAATGGCAGGTCGAGACTGGGGAGTCTGAGAGGGGAGGTGATCACCAAAAATGACCCTTTGCAGGGCTCAGGGGGAGTGCTAGTCATCACCAAAGAGGGCCCCCCTGTAATCACAGCACCCCGGGCCTCTCCAGTGCACACATGCGCTTACGCCTCCTCATCACAGGTGGCACCAGCTACACCCACAGAAGCTGATGACTCCACACAGTTTAGTTTTGGGCCATTTGAGCTGCCACCTCAGTGGTTACCTGAGACCAGGAACAGCAAGAAGAGGCTGCTGCCTCCACTGGGTAACACACCTGAGGAGCTGATCCTATTCCCACTGTGGACCCATGAACTATACCTGCTCACAGCACTACAGGTTAGGCCTCTTGTCAAGGCCTTAGCAGGATATTGATGTGTCGGCCTGCTCAGCGAGATGCTTTGTTTCCTTTAGTTTGCTTAAACTTTTCACATACTTCTATTTCTACTTCTGTGGTAGTAGCCACTGTAATAGAGGTTTTTCTTTGTATTGCACAAGAACAGACACCCGAGGCATTACACTTTTCTTATTGGACAAATATCAATTTGATTTAAAATATTTACAATGCTGTGAGAAATATGTCTGCTCAGTCCAACTTCACAGATCCAGTTCCATAATTAAAAGCTTCTACAATGACAAGTAGATAAACCTCGAATCTCCCTTTCTTGATTAGAGCTGGCATTATGAACACACTGTAAAATACTGTTATACTGAGAGATGCACTGATACTGGATAGTATATTTGCAAAGCAAACAATCAGGGGAGGCTACAGAGCCTCCTATCAAAACATTTTTTACAATGGCTAAACTCTTGCACTCTGTAAATGAACACATCTCAGTGTCTGTTTTTTCATTTAATCCTGTAGGATTGTTTTTGTAACCATGTTTGACAAGTTTTTCTCCAGTGTTTGGGATGAACCTGCCCTTTGCTGGCATCCCACTTTTGGAATATTCACATTTCCTCTAATGTAGTGAATGTTGTTGCCATTTGTACTTTAACTGTGGATTTGATAAGAAAAATGCAGGTGTGCCGTATGCAAATACATGTTATAGAAACGTGAACTTTATCTGTGTGTTTACACTTGTTTTCTGGAACCTCAGGTGCACCACATAGACTGAGAAATGTTATCAGTTCCTCTCTGGTTTCCTAAAAATCAAATGCTCTTTCAGATCGTAGAATAAAGCAGGTAAGAGCAGAGATACAAGCGCATCTTTTTCATCAGCAGAGTCTTGATGAAATGATTTTCAGCTGTGTCTTCTTTGTGATGTATAATTCAATAGCAACCTCAAACTGAAGCTTTGGCTGAGGTAAACAGAGTTGGGCAGCACTTCAAATATTTGTCAAGCCACAACTCCCTTGGGAATACCCACAATCCCCTGCTGTGTCCACAAAGAACATGGATCTATGCTGCATCCTATCCATGCTGTTATCAGGTGCAATTGTGCAGTCGTGCTTAACTGCAAACAATATCCATTCCTTTTACTTAAAAGCTGGAAAGAGATGAATAACATGTTTATTCTTATAGATCTATTCCAGTCATGAATGTATTTGGACAGTTATTGTAGTGTGCAGTAGCTGCTACAGTAGATAAACTACTACTCTGAAAGTCAAAGCGTCACATGCAAGAGGAAGGTCATTGATTTTTTTTTTGGTGTGAGGGTTTAAGAATACTCTGGCCTTTGAACATATTTCCCACCTGAGTTGATTCAAGACTTATTCAAACCTCAGTCTTTCACCCCTGCAACCATTAAGAGCTTGACACCAGAGTGCAGTGATACAAAGAGGAGTCACATAAAGTGAGTTTGAAAAATATTTGGATTTGCTCAAAAATGGGTCCAGGAAAAAGTGATATTTTACTAAGTGAGATGCTTAAAGTCTAAACACTTCTTACCATGAGTGGTGTGATCCTACATGAACTCATAATGTTCTGCCAAAATTGGAACCATTTAATTGTTTTGTATGAGATATATATTTTTTTAAAATCTCTGTTTTTGTCATTTTTCATGTTGAAGTGGGCGGGACTCCATCAGAGTTCAGCATCATTTGAATCAAAATGGTGGATTGGATGCTTGTGTTTCCTGGCCACTGAGAATTTGTGAGCCTGATCAAACATAATAACTATGTGTTTTTTCATCCAAACTTTAGCTTTGTTTCTTATTTAGCCTTAAATATCCAACATTATAGCGTGAGCAATTTGAAATGATGAGAAGCCACTGTCACCAAACCATCCATTTAGTAGCTGTTCTTTCATGAGCACCTTTTATTTGCCCAGTTGTCATGGAAAGGTAGATGTTCAAATTTTTGGTTTTTTGAGCACTTAACCTTATAAAACCATTTGTATCATATTTGATACGTGAGGTTTCTGAGCAAAAAAAATCACCAAAAATGTCCTATGTATCAAATGTGATACAAAAGAAATAGAAATAATATAAATAAAATAGCACTTCTATTCCTATATGCCTGGACTGTCTGTCTATGCATATATGGCAAATAAAAATCTTGAATTTCAAATCATAAATTTTATTTTGGATTTTATTAAAAGCTTTAATAAACATCTCATTTCCAAAAAATTAGAATGTTCTGGCTATTTTTTGATATGTTGGGCTTTACAGGGTTAATGTTAGAAATGACAGCTGAGAATCCAGTCTTACCATGGTGTCCATTTAGTAGCTGTGTTGGAGCTTTCGATCTTATCACACGATCAGCATCTATCAACACTGAAGCTTTGTCCTTAGTGCTTAGAAAAGTGCTTAGAAGAAAATCTAAATTTGAACATGCAACTGCTTTTTTTCTGTTAACCAAAGATGTTTTTATGCTCTATTGTACAGTACTTGTTTTTCACTTTGCTTTGACTCTAAACATGTAAAACATATTGTACCATAAGTATAAAATACACCAGAAACCCTGGGTACTATATGTGTAGTCCCAGCTGACTTTTTAAAGAAAGCAGTGTTTTTTGTCATATTTTCAAGGATTTTGTTGTTGTGACTGATGGGCTGGTGAATGTCTGGATATAGTAATAAGAGATCAGAGGCTTACTGCCTACACAAACACTCTAATGTATTCTAATTGTGGCACAACCACTAGGTCTGGGCATTGAATGGCGTGCTAGTAATAAAACTCCAAATTCAGGCCGTGACAGTGCTTTCAAGACATCTTTTATCATCATCATACTAAAACTGGCTCTCCTCATTTTAGAACGAAGAAATCATAATTGTGACATTTTCAGTTATAGCAAATTATACCTTCTGCAATCCAGGCTGTAAAAAAAAGTGTTTAATCTTCTTTGCAGTGTGTAAGAAGGACCACATGAGAAGATTTTAAGGTGCAGAAGCTGGAGAACAAAGTCTCTGTTTGTATTGCACCAGATTTACCCTCTAACTGGGTTTTACACTAAAGCATTATGCAAATTTGAACTGGAATAATTTCACTCGGTATGTTGTTGTTCCTCATTGAATTTAAAAGAGATGCTACTCTTGGCTCCGTGTGTTGTAAAGGACCACTCGTATTTATTCAGTTCAGTTCCAGTCAATACCACTCTTATTAGTGAAATCATTTTCAAACATGAGATCCACCTTAATGCTTACTTTTAACTCTTGTCTAAGTATTGTCAGAGATTTCAAAACTGTAGCAAAATATAGTTTTCTGATCTTCCCAAGCTACCATATTTTAGTCAGGAAACAGGTGCATGTCATTGTTAAATTAATCCAGTACTGACTGATGGTAGAATATGAACATCAGCCTTCCATGACGTGGCTGATCTGACCTTCCTAACTAAGAGGTTTTGTTGTATTACAGCAGCATCATGCTACTTCTGCCTTTGCTCCTAAAAGTGAAGCGTCAACACTTGCATGGTTGCTGCTGAAGGCTATATGCTAACAGAAACCTGTACACACGATTGCTTCATTCAAATACACAACAATAGTCATAATTTAATATAGTTTCTCTTTTTTGTGCAGTGCTCAGAGCTTATTTTCATTAGAGAAAATCAACGAACACATGGTTGATAGAGCCGTTACCAGTACCATGGATACATTCATTAACAGCAAATCCACTTATTGGACTTACAAATAGATGCAGCATGAAATAGTTTTGAACAACTTGATTTTTTTTTTCTGAGGCCATTACTCATAATAACTGGAAGCAAAGACTGATTTAATTATCTCGGTTGCTAGGCAACAGCTAACCCAGATGCTGCACAGCAGCCTCTGCAGCTCTAGTGTTTCCCTCACCGCTGACTTCAAACACAGGGCTGAGGACAGCACAAGTGTGACGCTAAGGACCGGAGTGATGCTGTTAATGTACTGTGGAGTGGTGGAAGCAAAGTCAGTTCATTTCAAGCACCCCAAAGGAGAGGAAAACTACAAAAATGGTTGTTTTTACAAGCCAATTTCTACTCAACATAACTGAGCTTCTTTTAAAGTCAGTGTGACATTTTGCCCATTTTCTCACACTTCAATTCAGCTTTTGAGACATACAGTCATGGCACCCCTGTATTGCTGCCACTTCTCCCAGAAAATTGTTGCAATCACAAAGTCTTTGTTACATCTTTAATAAATATATACAGCCCTATATGTCAGGTCGAAGGGGGTCATTTGAGCGCTGGAGGTCAGAGAGTCCAGCTTTTCTTTTCATCCAGTTGTCTGACTGTCCGAAACAGAAACTAGTGAGTCACAGCCGTGCGCTTCAGCAGGTTTTGTATTTCTGTATGAGTCCAACTGAATAAAGCTATTACCTGTCCGGCAGCATTTCACATACTGTAGCTTTATTTTTAAGCTTTTAGTGATGATTACTTTGTCATTTGGACAAAAATAGCAAATGGAGGTACAAAATGAGTTTAAAGATAGTACAGTATCTTGCTGAAATCACTGAGAGGAAAACTAAAGCTAGTGTAACCTTTCCACGTAACACTGGCTTACACAATAGCATTCACTATTACAGATTCAAGAAATGGTCCAGTGCATGTGCTTCCTGTGGAGGTGTGAGTATGTGTGTGACAGGTGTGATCTCTGTTAGTTAGTGTCAGGTCACCCTGACTCTGGTGCTCAAACACATCTGTTAAAGCCTGGCTTTCACACCACAGAGCATTTTTAGAACCAGCACTTTTAGGCCTCAGAGCTCAGCTGCACCTTTGCTTGTAGCTCTTACCCCCACCTCTGCCTCTTGTCTTTCATCAGTAATATTTCCTCATGGAGACATGAAAGCCTGGCATGATAAATCTCTACAGGTTTTTGCAGAGCTGATGCTGAAGCACCATAGACTCCTGTCTGCTTCTCATAATGGAGAGTCTAACATTCTCTTAAATATTGACAACTGGTTTGATGCCTACATCAAATGTGCATGAACAAATGTTGAAATGACACATAGTTGACCAAAAAGTAGCCAAGTGCCCCATTACTTTTGAACCCCTAAACGTCTGATGCTGAGTAGGCTATAACTCCCACACAGTTGTTTGAATAATGACATAAACCAAATCAAATTTAAATGGAGAATTTGCACTCTGGTTGGCAGCCTGGCAAGCGAGTGGGGAAACTGGGCAGTATACTCAGTATGCAGGAAAGTTAATGAAGGACATGGGAACAGGGCTGTAGGTGGATCTGGAAAATGGAAGAAAGTCCGAGGACATCAGGTGGGAGGATGGAAAGTAGCCAAAGACTGCAGGATGCCATAGAAAGTGGCAATGTGCCTGAAGCCAGACAGAGGGTTTGAATGGGAAATATAGCCGGTGGGTGTGCGTCTGTGTGTGAATGTGCGCACACTTTTGCGCTCTGTATAAATAGGGGTATTTACATCTGCTTTAAATGGGTTCTCCATCACAGTGTGTCATGTTTGGCAGGTACAGATGCCAAACAGAGGTTGTGGTGAACTCAATTAGAAAACCAGACGAACCGAGGTAACGACAAGTTCTTTACTTGTTGTAAACAAAACAACTAACACAGAGTCCAGGATATCAATCAGGTCGATAAGACAGTCCAGGGTCGGCGCCGGTAAACAGGTATAGCCAGGGGATCCAAACTCAAGGTCAAGGGGGACAAAATCAGAAGGTCGGTACACTGCAAGTGAACAGAATCTGGGAGGGCATAGACAAAACACGGTGGTCAAAAAACGGTAATCCAAGGTCAGAAACAGAGAGTCAGGCAAGGTATAAATGCTGGAGAGTCAGAGCTGGGGTCTAGAACAATCTGGCAGCGTCCTGGTGGGAGGACGCTGCCTAAATAGAAGTAAAAAACAGGTGCAAACAATAAGGAGCAGGTGAACTAATGATGATTAAATAAAAGGGCCAAAACTGAGGTGAAACAAAACAGGAAGTAATGTGAAAATAAAAGCATGACGGGCAGGAGCGTGACACAGTGAACATCTACAGTTGCCATGTATAATTTTTAAGATTGAAGTACATTAATGGATATGGGAACAAGGACATTGCCCCTCAGTATTACCCACTGATGCCTTTAAATGCTGCAGGAAAAGTCTGACCACTAAGGCTTAAGAGTTGGCTGCCAAAAAGCAACCTGTGCAGCACAAGAAACAACCAAATTCACAGGTTCTTTATTTGCCTACAATATAGTTCACATATTTTTTTGGTCTCAGCTACAATATTCTGTTAAAAAAGACAAATACATACAACAAAACTACATACATAATTCGTGTTTTACCTAACAATTTAATACTATTCAAACCAAACTTTAACCTTTTTTGTCTGTTTTATAAGAACACCCTTGACAGTCAGTAAAGTGGTGAATGAGTGTGAGGACGAGAACACGAGAGAAAAATGCTGAAGAGGAACAATTACCTGTGCTGGTGAATGGCGACCAAGAAATATCCCCATGGCAACCTCTTCCCCAATTCTCAGAATAATAGTGATGATGGTTAAAACAGGAATGGACTGACTCATATAATCTGTATGATACACGCTAGAGTCTTTTTTCCTGAATATAGGTTCATAACTTCTGTTTATTTTGCAAATTTGATTTGCAAAGGGTAAACAAATAACCTGTTGTTCAGGCTGACAGGACACCATATTGACTGCTAAAGCATCTTGTCACCATATTTTAAGTTTTAGAGGTGGACAGTGCAGGGCAGGACCCAATCTCAGCTTCCCCATGCCTGTCAGAGACATTTAGGTGACAGACTCAGGCAGGGTTTATGCCACAAATGATGACAGAAAAACACACCTAAAGGTGGTCTCGGAGATATTAGGGATATTAAGTGCTCTGTGTTTCATATCCTTCTCTCAATTTTATGATCATAAAGTTTTCTCTCAAAACCATTATTGGTAACAAATGAATGAAGTTATTGATTATACCATACTGGCATTTAAAATGAATGACCCCAGGGATGGTTATAGGTGACAGAACACTGTCTTTTTAACTTTACAGCCATAACACGCTGGAACAGGCTTACTCTATGTCATTATTTTCCATTTTCCCTGTCAAAAATGAAACAAGCCCAGTATTTTCAAATGTATTCACTCTGGAGAGGCTGGAGGGCCAAAACAGGGGGGAGAGATGTCTTTTAATTTTAGCCAGGTTTAGCATGAGCACGCTTTCTGTGTGGACCTGTAAAGTGCTTTTTCAAAATTAATTGGCTTAGTGGGGATGTGGCCTTATAAACCTGTCTCCTAGAAATTATGTTGATGCAATATCCTGCTTGGGTTCATTTTCATTTTCATTCTCACTTCACCCTTAATGGTTGAAAATTAGACAAGGAAGTTCATTAATGCAACTGTAAGTACAACTCTTATAACCAAGAGAGCTGATTATCTATTTTATTCAAGCTTGACTTCAGACATTGTTCATGCATGCCAGCATTAAGGAGCACTGAAATGAGCGCAAAACAAGCCCTGTGCTTTTCAGTTACATTCACTCCATTTCATAGTCTCATGGCTTTTTCTGAATAAGACTCAGAAGGCTTAACAGCTGACATTTGTTCATGACCATGACTGAAATTTCTAACTCAGCTCAAAGCCTGCTCCTCAGACACTTGGCCCACATGGCACTGAGCGGCTTTGACATTTCATTTTCTAAAATTGTCTACTGTAGCAAAACCTTTAGAAGACACATTTGGGTGTTTAATTTTTTTATTTTAATTCACATCATCCTTATTTAAACTGGTTCCCTGTTACAAGGTACATTTTAGGTAGATCTTTTCATCCCTGCAAAGCAGTCCACACCTTCTATGAATTGGACTGACTGATAAATGAACACAGTTTCAGGCAAAAACAAATGAAAACACTGGCTGTTCTGCCAATAGGGGGCAGTAGTGCCCCATAGGAGACAGTTTTTTGACCTTTTAGTTGCTTTCCTTTTATTGTCAGTTGTATTTAGAGGAGTGGACATGCCCTACATACAAACCACTAAGTAAACTGAATCACATAAAACCAGTTATATTCCTTTGGTCATGTTGCTGAAGTAAGAAACATCTGGCTGTGATGAGTAGTTGTGGTCACAGGGCGTCCCCTCCCATAGCATCAACAGTTAATACAGTATGTGTGAAGACATGCAAACATACCCAAACCAGGTTTAGGCAACATTTAGAAAGGACATAAAGCATGAAATGAAGGCCCATGTGTACATATGTACAGTATGCACTGACTGACATGAATTTGATTTGCATCAGCTGGGGTCCTGCAGAAGCCCACATAGTAAGTCCAGCTTTCCATAAACTCCATCCAGGTCCAGAGGGACCCAGAAAGACAGGACAGGCTTTGGTCATACTGGCCTCAGTGCATTTCTCAGGTTTGTTAAATGGGACCTGGTTCAAAAACACACTGCTCAAAGGAATTTATCATTAGAATTTAATTAGGATTTACGTGCTTTGTTTGAGTTGGCAAGAGTAATTTGAAATTCCTGTCAGTGATTCAGGCCCTTTCAGAGTAAATGTTCTATATCTGTTTAACTGCATGAGACAAGACTCCCTGAACTAATCAATCTCTGAATGGCTTGAAGTTTTATACACAAATCAGTCTAAATAAACTCATAATTATTCAGATCAAGGAGACTGGTTTGTTTAGAGTTCCAACCCCATCTGCTGGATAAAATATGGTAAAACTGTTCATTTACATACTGCAGTGTGAAGGTTTTAATGTGGAACTGGCACCATCTTTAGGTACATGTTCTTCAATCAGGATGTCAGGGCCAAAGGCCTGTAACACCAGGTCTGGATGTTAAATGTGAGAAGAAGCAAGAACAAACATAAACCCAGGTAATGAAAATAGTAACGTTCCCACTGATTCAGAAGCTGCATGATGCTAATGTATGACTTTATTGCATGAGCCTGATGGAAAATTTACCAGTGCTGTCCTTTGGAGGTCAAGGTCAAAGTGTTTATTATCATATGCACAGTTAGGAAAGTGTTTCTAAAAAACTCCCTTTAACGGAAGAAACCTCCGACAGACCCCGGCTCTTGGTGGGCGGCCTTCTGCCTCGACCGGTTGGGGTGAGTGGATAGAGGAAAGAGAAAAGAAGAAAAGCAACAAGACACAACAAACAATCAAACACTGGTCAGGTTGATGTGGCCGGTGACTGCTCATCAGAGATGTAGAGCTCCAGAGCCAAGGCAACCTGCAGAAAGGTACAGGGAGAGAGAGAGGAGACATTACAGGAGAGAGGAGACACACAGGTAGTGATGTATGAAGAAAAAGGAGAGGAGGGGGGACCTCAGAGCATCATACGAGGACCCCCAGCAGTCTGGGCCTATAGCAGCATAACTAAGCGAAGGCTCAGGGTCACCTGATCCAGCCCTAACTATAAGCTTTATCAAAAAAGAAAGTCTTAAGTCTGCTTTTAAAGGTAGAGAGGGAGTCTGCCTCCTGAACTGAGACTGGAAGTTGGTTCCATAGGAGAGGAGCTTGATAGCTAAAGGCTCTGCCTCCCATTCTACTTCTGTGGATTCTAGGAACCACAAGTAAACCAGCACTCTGAAAGCGAAGTGCTCTGTTGGGATGATAAGGCTCTACGAGGTCTTTAAGATATGATGGAGCCTCGTCATTAAGGGCTTTGTATGTTAGGAGAAGGATTTTAAATTCTGGATTTTACAGGGAGCCACATTGAAATTCTTACTTTGCCGTCCACATGAATGCCACACAATACAAGTGAAATATAAAGTAGATAAGCAGGTAACAGAAATCTGCAGAGGTATTGCGTTTCACGCTTCTGAACCTCCGACCAGAGGGTAGAGGTGTGAACAGTCCGTGCTGGACATGGGTGGGGTCCTTGAGGATGGAGGCAGCTTTCCTGTGCACCCTGCGGTGGTAAATGCTCTGCAGAGAGGGCAGTGGAGTCCTAGTGATCTTCTCCACAGTCTTTACCACTCTCTGCAGGAGCTTGCGGTCCATAGCAGTAGTGCTGCCATACCAGACAGTGATGCAGCTGGTCAAGATGCTCTCAATGATGCAGCTGTAGAAGTTGCAAAGGATCCTAGGTGACATGCCAAACATCCTCAGGACGTACAGCCACCGTTGGGCCTTCTTGACCAGCTGTGTGGTATTAAGTGTCCAAGTGAGGTCCTCACTGATGTGGACGCCCAGGTATTTGAAGCTGCTCACCCTCTCCACCTCGAGCCCCCGGATGAACAGTGGCTGATGAGATCTCCTCTCCTTCCTCATGTCCACTATCATCTCCTTCGTCTTGTCCGTGTTGAGGGTGAGATTATTGTCCTTGCGCCATGACACCAGACTGGCCATCTCCCTCCTGTAGGCTGCTTCATCCCCGTCAGTGATGTGACCTATCACTGCAGACAGAGGCTTGTTTTAAAAAGACTTGTTATTCTGGGGCAGAGAACAGAATGTTACAACTAACATAAAATAGGAACATGCAAGACTCCTGACAAGTCTCTGGTTTGGTGGAAGCAACAACCCTCTTCATAAAACATAATCAAGAAATTTATTTTATTAGCATGATCATCATGGTCTTGTGTATGTATGTTTCTGTATGTTTATGTAATCAAATAATCATTTGCATCAACATACTACCTATTAGAGTAAAATATTTCTGGCCATAAGTTGCATAATATCATACTGCAAGTTTTATTTAAACCACCCAGCAGAGCAAAATATATGTGTAACAACAGACAGCTCAGCAGGGTGTCCCAATTAAAGGCTATTACTGTTGCTCCTCCTACACAAGAGAACGTTTTGTTTCAGTGCTCGGAGGGGGTAGTCCAAATTTTATCATCTCTCTTCTACTCTTGCCTCCCTGTTGTGTTTTCTGTTCCTGCCATTGCTGACCTCAAATCCTTGTCTCTTGTTCTTTTGCCCTCTTGTAGTTTTAAAAAAGCTTTCCTGGTTTATGAGGACACCTTGTTCCACACAGTGTTCCTCATTATTTCCATTTAGTCACCTATTTCTGCTGCATTCCAGCTTTACTGTGTTTCATACAAAAACATGTACAATAGCTCTCAGAGTCTCATTCTGGGGCTGAATGTTGTTGTTGGTAAGTACAATTTTATCAGACATTTTATGGGCTAGCAACAAAAGAGGGAAGCCACAATATTACAGTAATGTTGTTGTTGGCATCATCCCAACATAGGATATTTTATTAAAAGAATCAGAATCAGTTTTATTGGCCAGGTGTGACAGACACACGAGGAATTTGACTCTGGTACATTGGCTCTCAATGTGCAAACAGTAAACCAGCATAAGGCTGTGTTATATAACAAAATAACCAGTATTAACAGCAATACTGACAGCAACAAACATTGCAAACAATGCAGAATAAGCAGTATAAACAGACAGTAAACAATGCAGACAACAAGGATTGTTCGTTGAAATGAGATAAATAAGGATAAGGGATAAAGATAGAGTACTTAAAATTAGAGACCTGCACGAGTCTATATAATCTGTACAATCTATATATACACAGGTATTGCACTGAGGGTTATTGTCCAATCATACTGTTGTGGGATAAGTGTTCATCAGAGTGACAGCCTGGGGGAAGAAACTGTCCCTGTGCCTGGTTGTCTTAGTGCACAGTGACCTGTAACACCATCTAGAGGGGAGGAGTTCAAACAGGTTGTGTTTGGGGTGTGAAGGGTCAGCAGTGATCCTCTCCACCATCCTTTTGACCCATGAGGTGTACAGGTCCTCCATGGAGGGCAGGCTCACACCAATGACCTTTTCTGCAGTCCTGACTGTCTGCTGAAGTCTGTACTTGTCCTGTTTGGTTGCTGAATCAAACCAGACAGTGATGGAGGTGCAGAGAACAGATTCTGATTCCTCTGTAGAACTGTATCAGCAGCTCCTGGGGCAGCTCGAACTTCCTGAGCTGGCGCAGGAAGTGCATCCTCTGCTGTGCCTTCTTGGTGATGGTCCTGATGTTGGACATCCACTTCAGGTCCTGGGAGATAGTGGAGCCCAGGAACTAAAACTGTATATTTGATCAGAGCATAACCATCAGAGTTGATTTTGTTTTATACGTGAATGCCAAAACAACATGTCTCAGGAATACTTGCATAAAATGCTCAAAATGAGAAAGGTTTAAGTTAGACTTTTTTTCATGCATTACACCTATTGCTGTTCCATGCCTCCACCAACCAGTCAAGTTCACAAGAATGGGACAAATGCCTATTAACCCCTATTAAAAATGTACGTTTTAGGAAATCACCCACATTCCTTGACCGCAGCCATTCAGTAATGACCAACTGAGAGATGATTTAGAATTGCAGTAAAACCTTGGATTGCAAGTAAAATTCGTTCTGGCAACATGCTCGTAATCCAAAGCACTCATATATCAAAATGAATTTCCCCATAAGAAGTAATGGAAACTCAGATGATTCATTCCACAACCACTTATTCATACAAAAATGATTACAGTAATACAAAATACACTATTAAGTAAAAATAAAACAAATTAATCGTGGCTGGTGTGAGGGAGACAAGAGAGAGGAGCTATCTGCTATCTGTTGACTCACTGAAATCTTTTTCTTTTTGTGCAACTTTAACAAGGAACCTATCCAATGACACTTGCTTTTGCCTCCACGATTGGTAGATTTTACACATCTCCCTTATACAATCTTGCGATGTTGGCCACTCACATACCTTATTCATGCTTCTTTCCTTTTTAACTTCCACCGTAATCATCTCCTTTTTCTTACCATCTTTCTTTTCAACCTTTATTTTTGCTTCATCTGGGCCATTGTTGCAGTACAGATGTTGACCTTACGAGTGAGGCGCGAGAACCATCGTCTCAGTTGTGACGTGACGCTCGGCAGACAAAGTGTACGTACTACTTGTATTGCAAGACCTCGGTCGTTTATCAAGTAAAAATTTATTTTTTTTTAAAATTGCTCGCAAAACATTCACAGACCAGGTTACTTGCAATCCAAGGTTTTACTGTAGCCATTAATGTCACAGCTAGCATGTTAGCAAATTGTAGCAAATTTGATTTTCATCAATAGAAGCTTGTTTTGTGTGGTTTAGGATAATAATTCACATGACAAATTTTCTGTGCAAGTTAGGTCATGTAAAAATGTCTGTTGGCTGGACGATGTGTTTCCATAGCTTGTTTATGTATTTCACTAAGAACAACTCATGTGAAGGGAATTATTTTCTTTTGCCAAAATAAAGGTGAGCTCAGGGAAGAGCTAAAGGATTTCTCTTGTCTGTAGTTTTCTCAGTTGGACCCTAGTCTCATACCACTGCTAACTTTGGCATGGGGTGGGGGGATGTAAACACATGAAGAGCTCCCTATGTGAAAGTTGGTTCCTTTGCAGCCCAGCACGAGTCCCTGTCTTAATTCGCAGGAAAGAGTTATGGCTGGAAAAGCTTAGCTCAGGATGAGATGGAGCAGCTGCAGCCACAGTTTTAACTCTGAGGCCACTGACATACCATAGAGCAAGGTTCAGAGGCTGACACCAGGAGAGGAAAGTGAGATTTTAGCTTAAATGGCTGACCGAACCTGGATAACCTTGCTTGAAAAGAAAAGAAAAAAACAAATACAATGGGTTCAGTTCTGGGTCAGGTGTGCCACAGGGATCTCCCCTTAAGTTTGCCCAGCACTTGGAGTGTAGAAATGATGTAAGAACCACAAAGCAACACAAGCCTCATTTGTGTCACTGTGCTACACAGTGCCCTCTGTGGAATTATGTTTCATTAAAAACAATTTGCTGTGCAGAACTTCATTGTGTATCTTCAAGGTCAAAGAGGTTTTTGGGCAGCCTTCAAAAGCAGTAGGTTAGGGTACACTGGTGGTCTGAGATGTAACATCTGGGCACCTCTGACAAAAGACAAACCCATGTGGTGGGCCTCTGTAGGGCCAGATGTTTGAGCCAACACTGGGCTAACATTACCAGTGGCCAGTGGTTTTTGTGTATGGTGGGGGTGGGGGTCTCCAGTGAATCACCAATCAGGCCAAATGTGGACTGATGTTATTGGTTTGTTTGCTGCCCTAAACAGGTCAAAGTGCCTGTAATTATATGGACTCGCTTGCGCCTCCCCTGCTACACATGGAGCACCATGTAATGATTAAGCAACATGTTCATCAAATGTAGTGCTTTGATATTTTGTTAACATATAAACACATGATTAGAGTAGCTTTAAAGTACCACATGCTGCATGTGAAAATGTTTGACCTCTTGTATTTCACTCTGTCTCTCTTGTCTGAAATTACTGTATATAGTGTAGCCCCACCTGTCAGTAGAGTATAATTATTTTCTTGACCAGAGGTGATGTACATGGATCACAGTGATAACTGGTGTTGAAAAAACGTCTTTGAACCAGCATGGCAGTAGAACTCAGTCTATTGTCTTTAGAAGAGGGTAGCAGGTTGTTTAACTGGTGTTGGTGTATGTGCTGACAACCAGCTGTGTGTTTTTGAGTCGTCTTCTCAGAGTCACTCTTGCCAGCTGAGAGGACTCATCCATCATCTCTCCTATCAAACCTCCAACATAACTGATGCAGAGGTGACACTGATAGGCAGGCAGATACATACAGTATATAGTGGGTACAGAAAATATTCAGACCCCCTTAAATTTTTCACTCTTTGTTATATTGCAGCCATATGCTAAAATCATTTAAGTTCATTTTTTTTCCTCATTAATGTACACACAGCACCCCATATTGACAGAAAAACACAGAATTTTTGACATTTTTGCAGATTTATTAAAAAAGAAAAACTGAAATATCACATGGTCATAAGTATTCAGACCCTTTGCTCAGTATTTAGTAGAAGCACCCTTTTGAGCTAATACAGCCATGAGTCTTTTTGGGAATGATGCAACAAGTTTTCACACCTGCATTTGGGGATCCTCTGCCATTCCTCCTTGCAGATCCTCTCCAGTTCTGTAAGGTTGGATGGTAAACTTTGGTGGACAGCCATTTTCAGGTCTCTCCAGAGATGCTCAATGGG
>NW_018127943.1:1676908-1678652 GCF_001952655.1 Monopterus albus | reverse complement strand
CCCATTGAGCATCTCTGGAGAGACCTGAAAATGGCTGTCCACCAACGTTTACCATCCAACCTGACAGCACTGGAGAGGATCTGCAAGGAGGAATGGCAGAGGATCCCCAAATGCAGGTGTGAAAACTTGTTGCATCATTCCCAAAAAGACTCATGGCTGTATTAGCTCAAAAGGGTGCTTCTACTAAATACTGAGCAAAGGGGCTGAATACTTATGACCATGTGATATTTCAGTTTTTCTTTTTTAATAAATCTGCAAAAATGTCACAAATTCTGTGTTTTTCTGTCAATATGGGGTGCTGTGTGTACATTAATGAGGAAAAAAATGAACTTAAATGATTTTAGCATATGGCTGCAATATAACAAAGAGTGAAAAATTTAAGGGGGTCTGAATACTTTCCATACCCACTGTATATAGTTTATATCTGTACATGTACAATTCACACACTAAAGCACAACTGTTAAGTAGCTAATAAGGGTTTTAATATGCAGAATAATAATGATTTCTGAACTGTTCACCACCAGTCTATGCAGAGGCACTTTGGACAAAGCTGTTAGTGGTGTTGTGGTAGATTTCATTGTGAAGACTGTTGATTCATCTTCTTTACAATATATGAATGGCTTAAAATAACGACTCTAACTCATGTGACTTTGTTTTCTCAAATATTTGGTGGACTGTTTGTCATCATAGGCATTTATTGTTTGCCTAGGTGTCATTTGGGTTTCAGTGCCTGGCTTCCTTCACCTGCTGTTATGGTTTGTGGACTTGCTTCCTGTTTTCTGCTTTTATTTTGGTTAGACTTCCTGTCTTGTATCACCTCTCCTGCACCATCTTTAGTTTTATACCTGTATTGTGAAGCCCTGTAAGGTTGAATATCAGTTTACCCCTTTGCTCATCTTCATTTATATTAAACCGACTAAACAATAGACTCTAGACCATGTCTAAATTTTGGGCCCTTCCTTGCCCGAAACCTAACCTGCACAGTTTGAAAATCCCAAATCTCATTGAAGCAAAAGACAAATGGTTAGCTAACCATGCTAAGGCTCTGTTTTAATCCAGCTCAGATTAAGATTCTTAGGGGTACTTGCATAACAATTCAGGTCATCAAAGTATTGTTGTCAATGACTGTATTGTCATTTTGTGTTTGAACATATTTACTCTGATAAAACTGTGCACATGTGGCTTACCATGGTGTTCCATTTAAAAATGTCATAAAATAATAAAGGCACAAACTGAATCCTATTTTTCCATAGTGGTCATCACCATTAAACACACCATTAAAAACATCTTATTTTTCATGTTCCTTTTCATTGTTTTTTCCATCCAGTTTTAGTACTGTATGTCTCTGTTAATTTTGTGATTTTAATGTGTCACTCACATTCTCTTGTGGATTGGTAAAGGGCAGTGGATTTCACGTTGGAAGAGAATGGTGATGTTTTTCCACAGCACATGTAGGATGTCCAGGAAATGTCTGGCTGCAAAAACAACACAGAGTGGCTCGTGGCCTCTCTGCTGTGCAGGAGCCAGAGCAGGACCAACCTGCAGAGACCTTCTTTATAGGTTCCTGCTGTGATGAGTCATGTGTTTTTGCAATAAAATCGGAATCATTCACATCTATAGAAGGTAAATGGTGCCGGCCATAAGTAAGAGCTGACTTTTGAGTGTGTTGATCACTAGAAAAAGAAAAGGCACCCTGTTTGAAAAACTTGATACCTTTGTTTATTTGACGCATACTATATTCCTG
>NW_018127943.1:1673283-1676897 GCF_001952655.1 Monopterus albus | reverse complement strand
TCCTGTGTTGTGTTTGTTCTCCATACGATCCAGTCATGGTCATCAGTTGCGGTAGCAGCACCCAAATTGTGGAATACCTTACCGATTAATATTACAGACTCCGCAGATTTTAAATTGATGTTAAAAACCTATTTATTCACTCTGGCTTTTGGATCATAATACTTTGCTCTATTTTATTGCTGTTTATTTTATGAAGTACTTTGGTCAACATGCTGTTTTTAAAGTACTATAAAAATAAACACAATTTGATGAGTTAATAAATACATTTACATGAATGCATGACTATAAAAAAGATTTTGTATTTCCATAAGTGGGGTAAAACTATGGAATCATTTAAGTGTGGACATAAAAAATAGTAATAGAATTGACGAGTTTAAACGTAAATATAAAGGTATGTGTCAATCAAGATATATCCAAGAACAGGCTCAATGATTAACTACATGGACTATTGTGGGTGTGGTGTATATTTGGTAACTATTCTTTAGTATATCACTTGTGTGATGTAAGAATGTTAACACTGTTATATTCTTTTTTTAGTATAATATGTGTGTGTGTAGAAGTGAATCATTTATTGTTTGCAAACCAATGATGGTAAGATGATGTCATGGGGTAGGACTGGATAAGTCTGACTTCTTCCTACTCCATTCAAGCATGTACTAGGTATAAGCAAATTGATATTGGATTATGTGTAAAAATGTGTGTTGTTATATCAACTGTTTTATATGAAAGAATAAATCAAATCAAATATGCAGAGTAAATGCACATAAATTCAACTCTTCTGAGTTTTTATTTGGAGAATGCTGGTACATTTTTCAAACTGGATTTACCAGTAGAGAATTAGAAAGCAACCGATTGGCAGTAAATAGCCAATGTGTCTCCCCTTCAGCTCCTCACAAGTTACCAGGAAGTGGGAGGAGTTTGACCTCAGCAGTCAGCCCGGGAACATCATCCACGAGGGCCTTTTTATCTCTGAGGGTTACTAGCCAGACATTATTAGGCAGCTTGCAGAGTGACCCCAGGCTACCATTCATCATCTGCTGATTAGCGACTGTGGAGATGTAATGTCGAGCAGCCTTCTCCTGGCAGACTTAATCTGTGACCTTTGACATCTCAAGATGGACATGTCTAAGCCTTTTATCATGCTTGACACAGATTGAAAGGATTCTGCATGAGAACAAGTGTGCAATAATGAAAGCAATACTGATGAATATTTTACACTATAATATGCCTTATTTTAACTTGTTGAGGTTTGATTTTTTTTGTATTAAATTCTATAAGACACTCATTTTTACTATACCAAATAGTTGATTTTAATTTGTTTTTTAAAAATATATTTTAATACAGAAAGGATTGGAATATAGCAGGGATACCATCTCTAGATCAAGAGGTCAAGAATCTTTATTGTCATTATGCATAGCACAACAAAAAAAAAAAATTCCAGCAGCTCTTGGTTTAAAAGACACATTATTTACATAACAAAAAATTATATAAGTAAATATAAAAGTTAGAACAAATAAAAAGGATGTATGTGACCTAATCAGGTCAGCCTAGCCACTCTAGCCTAGAGAGTTAGTTCTAAGCTAAGATTATCCACAGATGCTGTCCAAGAAGAAATTTGGAAATTTCAAAGACTTTTCTTTCTGCTGTGGCTACTTGGAAACTTTTAGCCATTTATTTTGGTACTGTGACCACACCCATAAATTTTGGAAAGCTGTCTGCAGACTCGTATGTAATTGATTTCCGATTTTAACCTCAAATTTGAGAATCTGTTTTTTGGTGTTCATGGTCATTGCTGCTTTAAAGTGCCTTAGATCCATCCATCCATCCATCCATCTTCATCCGTTTTATCTGAGACCGGGTCGCGGGGGCAGTAGCCTGAGCAGAGCCTCCCAGACATTCGTCTCCCCACACACCTCCTCTAGCTCCTCAGGAGGAACCCCAAGGCATTCCCAGGCCAGCCAGGAGTCTGCCCCGAGGCCTTCTCCTGGAGGGGCATGCCTGGAATACCTTCCCAGGGAGGTGTCCAAGGGGAATCCTAAAGAGGTGCCCAAGCCACCTCAACTGGTTCCGCTCAATGTGGAGGAGCAGCAGCTCTACTCTAAGCTCCTCACGGGTGACTGATCTCCCTAAACCTATCCCTAAGGGTGCGTCCAGCCACTCTCTGGGGGAAAGTCATTTCTGATGCTTGTATCTGCAATCTCATTCTTTCGGTCATGATCCAAAGTTCATGGCCATAGGTGAGGGTAGGAACGTAGATCGACCAGAAAATTGATAACTGGATAAGGATAATCACCTTTATCGGCCAAGTATGTTACAAACAAGGAATTTGTTTCCTTTACAGAACTGATGGCAGCCATCTGCGGCACCAACTCAACCAATGGCTCTAACCATTAGGGGCAACAGGGAGGTTCAGTGTCTTGCTCAGGGACACTTCGACTGCCAGAACTGAGATTCAAACCTTCAACCTTCCAGTTGGGAGACGACTGCTCTACCCACTGCACCACTGTCACCTCATCTTACGACTGAGCTCCTTCTTCACCACAACAAACTGGTACAGAGGCATTACTGCGGATGTCGCACCGATCCATCTGTCAACCTGCCCCTTCATTTTTCTCTCACTCGTGAACAAGACCCCGAGATACTTAAACTCCTCCACTTGAGGAAGCAACTCGCCCCCAACCCAGAGAGAGCAATCCACCTTTTTCCAATTGAGAACCATGGCCTCGGATTCGGAGGTGCGAATTCTCATCCCCACCACTTTACACTCGACTGCAAACCCCTCCAGTGCACGCTGTAGATCTTGAACTGATGAAGCCAACAGAACCACATCATCTGCAAAGAGCAGAGACAAGATTCTGCAGCCACCAAAACAGACACCCTCCATTCCCTGGCTGCGCCTAGAAATTCTGGCAATAAAATTAATTAACAGAATCAGTGACAAAGGGCAGCCTTTGATCATGTAGAGGCCTGAAAATAGTTTTGTAAAAATTGACACCCCTAAAATTTTTATTTTCTTATTGTACAATTTTATTTTTACTGATAGTATTCATTTGGTTTCTATTACATCTCTTTTGAGTTGGGCGTATTTCTTATACTGGCCAGTAGATGGCGCATCACGTGCAGCAGTGGTAGAGAGAATATGGAAGCAAAACGGCCTCATAAAGATTTGAATCTATATCAGCATCTGAATAATAGGTTTTGAAATATTATACTTTGAATTCTATATTCTGAATGAATGCACTCTGAATTTTACGCAGTGAAATTGCAAGTAGAGATTTTCAAGTTAGAAAACTACATAATTTTGATTTCAAACCACAGCAATATTATTAAAATAATTCAAATATAAAAATGTACATGTCTAATTTTCAAAAAATATATTCAATGCGTTTATTTCAAGAAGCACTATTCAGAACCAGAAAGTTCAATCAACTCATAATTCAGACTGTGACATTCAGGTGCAGAAATTCAAAACAACATCCGGGACACTGGGCAGTAGCAATCGAGCGACAATGCCATCGATCGGATCCCTGGCCAATCGGGTAAACACATGTCAGTCATGTGACTCTAGAGGCGAAAGTTTCCTGTAGTGCTGTGGCGCGAATGAACAACAAAGG
>NW_018127943.1:1648994-1671877 GCF_001952655.1 Monopterus albus | reverse complement strand
AATATGATTCAGCAACAATTCCTAAGAGAATGAGAAAACAGTAAAATGAACGTTTTATTGTACATTTCCTAAAGTCACAATCCACTACTTATTATGCTATTACATTGCTACTAATACTACAATTTTCGTCTTCCTAACCCTGAACATATGCACGTTAGTTGCATCGTGGGACTGAGCAGGTTTAGGGGGTGAGATAGACAGACAATGGCCGGACCCGCGCTTTCGAGAACGTGACATACAGAAACTGGCATTTTATCCGTCGCATTTCAAAGCGCAGCTGAGCACTTGTAGACTGCTGAAAGATAATGCTGGCCGGGGGGAGACATGCTAGCATGATGAATTTTATCTATGGCTGGCAACAACTTGCAGTCAGCAATACTGTGTGCGCCATGCTGCCCCCCATAACTAGCTAAGATAATTAAGACAGCCATAGCTTGATAGCTAGCTAGCTAAGCTAGTTGTGGACAGTGTTAGGTATTTTTAGGCAGATAGATATTGGTTAGATACTTGATGTATTAGAAATGTTTAGTGTAGACAGGATGTCTGGCTAATCATAATCGCAATCATAATATTTTCTTATGTTTAATGTCATGACATGTCACTAAATATCATGTCAGAATGTCTTAGATACACACCACACAATCATGGGGGTCCAACAACATCCATAAATAAAACTCTTATATCGCAAATCACAAAATCTATCAGACAATATTCATACCTAACACATGTTTTAAAGACAGTTATCACTTACCGGCATGCTGCCCTCCTCCGCCATCACTTCGAAAATCACAGGTGAAAACTTTCCCTCCCTCTGTACTTTCCTTTGTTGTTCATTCGCGCCACAGCACTACAGGAAACTTTCGCCTCTAGAGTCACATGACTGACCTGTGTTTACCCGATTGGCCAGGGATCCGATCGATGGCATTGTCGCTCGATTGCTACTGCCCAGTGTCCCGGATGTTGTTTTGAATTTTTGCACTTGAATTTCAGCACCTGAATGTCACAGTCTGAATTGTGAGTTGATTGAACTTTCTGGTTCTGAATAGTGCTTCTTGAAATAAACGCATTGAATATATTTTTTGAAAATTAGACATGTACATTTTTATATTTGAATTATTTTAATAATATTGCTGTGGTTTGAAATCAAAATTATGTAGTTTTCTAACTTGAAAATCTCTACTTGCAATTTCACTGCGTAAAATTCAGAGTGCATTCATTCAGAATATAGAATTCAAAGTATAATATTTCAAAACCTATTATTCAGATGCTGATATAGATTCAAATCTTTATGAGGCCGTTTTGCTTCCATAAGAGTAGGCTTGGGGCAAGCCAGAGGAAGACTCATTCCTCGTGAAATAAAGCTGTTGAAACGTGTCCTCTGCATATTCTCTATCCCAGGTTGGTAAACACTAATTATAAAAGTTAAATGCAAACTGTAAGAGTTGTATTGTGTCGGGGATGATATCGGTTCATGTGACATGGGGGGGAATCTTTGTGACATGGGTTCATGCAATATGATATTTGCTGGTTTTATTTGTCACCCTGTGTGCACATTTTTGGTTTACCAAATACCAGAAGTGCTATTGTGAAAATGTAGTAGATACATGGCGGTCATGTTCAAGTTTAAAAGGGAGCAGCGCCACCTCAAGGACATTGTTTGTGAATTGTATATTGAGCTAGTTGATTAGATGTATATGTTTCATGGTTTACTGTTAAAAATATTAATATTTGTACAATTTAAAGACCACCCAGTAGTTCATTTAATGTTAAAGGTGAATTGTTAAAAAGGGTTAAAAGCATAAATAGTCAATACAGTTCATGATATGGTGAGAATATGGTAAAATGCAATAAGTTAAAAACAAAGTACACATATTGGGAAGTGAGTTGTGTTACTTTGGGTTAGAGAGACATTGGTGGATAAGCATAATTGTATTTTTGCTTACTTGTGATGTAATTAGACAAAAGAAAGTAACTAACAGTGCTTAACTAAGGTATGGCCACATGGACATTGGACTGGTTTAAGGCCATTCAGTTCCCTAGTCATGTTGGTGTCATGTTAATAGGTGAGCCAGAGGAAGACTCATTCCTCGTGTGAAATAAAGCTGTTGAAACGTGTCCTCTGCATATTCTCTATCCCAGACACACACCATATGCCCTTTGAACCCCAGAGGAGCAACAATCACTAACATTTAATCACTAAGGTAACATCATCCTCGCAAAGTTCAGTCACATTACCTTTGATCACTAACATCAAAGCCACTATACATTTACTCACTAAGATCACATTAAATTTACATTTAATCACTAAAATCAAAAGCACTTTGCATTTAATCACTAAAATCAATGCAACTTATATTTATTCACAGCGATCCAAGTCAATATACATCTAATCACTAAACTCAAAGTCATGTTACCTTCATTAACTAAGATCAAAGGCACGTTACATTTAACTATCAAAATCAAAGCCAGTTTCCATTTATTCACTATAATTAATGTCAATGTCAGTTTACTTTATTTCACTCTGATAAATCATAGTTTCTGTACTGTCCTCGCCATGAGTAGTCCATTTTCAAAGCTAGACAGTCAGCTTACAGGGTGTAAGTCCCCACTAAAAACAAAGCATGACGTTTCCTGTTATTCAATGACAAATTACTTCTTTATTTGTTTTTTTGTAAACTGCAACAAAGCACAAACGACAAACGGAAATTAGTACAACACAGTTTCACTGCTCAACATAGGCTACCGAATCATACAGCTAGCAGTGCATATAATAAGCTCATAACTACGTTAGCTCCAACAAACCTCAACACAGTACGTTTCCTCTTCATAATATCCAGAGGACAACAAAACAATACTTACAGACGAATGGTGTCCAAGGCACAACGCTGAGAAGTAGCAGATTTTCACAACATAAACCTTGCAGGCTACCATGTCTGACTTAACTTTACATCGTCTCTCAAGATTACTGCTGCCATATAACCCACAGGGGGCAGTGCTGCATGACTCACGATAAACAAACCAAATGTACTGAAACAGAGGGCAGAACACTTTCTTTTAAATTACAACAATAAAATACATGATCATCACCATCAGATTTACATCATCAGCATCAACATCATCCTAACAAAGTTCAGTCACTTTACCTTTGATCACTAAGATCAAAGCCACTTTACATTTACTCACTAAGATCAGATTAAATTTACATTTAATCACTAAGCTCAAAATCAAGCTGTCTCTGGTAGGCTGGTGGTTAAGGCGCAGCACTGTCCCCACTGCAGCCCGGGTTTGAGTCAGGGTTGCGTTAGGAAGGGCATCTGGCGTAAAAACACATGCCAAATGTCACATGCGAGTCGTCAGTGTGACGATTTGCTGTGGTGACCCCTAAACGGGATATGCCAAAAGTGACTTTCTACTAAGATCAAAATCACACTTAATCACTAAAATCAATTCCACTTTACATTTATTCACTAAAATCAAAGTCAATTTACATCTAATCACTAAACTCAAAGTCATGTTACCTTCAATAACTAATATCAAAGGCACATTACATTTAACAATCAAAATCAAAGCCAGTTTCCATTTATTCACTAAAACAAATAAGTCAGTTTACTTTATTTCACTCTGATAAATCATACTTTCTTTTGAATTACAACAATAAAATACATGATCATCACCATCAGATTAACATTAATTGCATAAACATCATCCTCAAAGTTCAGTCACTTTACATTTAATCACTAAAATCAAAGTCAATTTAGAGTGCTGTTGGCACTTTCTGGAGGACGTTACGTTACGTGCTGAGATGCAGGTTCTGCTGCATCACTTCAAGAAGCTAGTTAATTGCTGCATGTAGTAGCAGTAGCAGTAGCAGTAGCAATAAGTGTCATAAGTCTCTATTTTAGTTGGTTTTAAGCAAATGCAGCCAAACTTGCCAAAAGTAATAACTGTCTAGATTTGTTTGCAGGTTGACTTTCTCTTTGCTAGTTTTTCCTGCATGGTTACTCATGCAATATTTGTGCTTGCACTGTTTGGGAATGGTGGTATGTACTGAACTGGTTTCTGACATAACTTCTGGTTGTTGCTGTTGTTTTGAGGGTTGCCTCACTTCATACTTGCATGTTGACTTTAGGTGCACATAACTCATGCATGCTAGTATAACTAGTCACATTTTTGCTCTATTAGAGGATTTGATAAACACTTAAACTTAAAGCCTTCATATGGTGTCTGATTTACTCTATGTATTTACGTTTACACTCATTTAGCCTGATTTCCATACTGCTACCTGCTGCTTAGTAATATTATTTCATATGAAAGATTTTTCTGTTTGTCATTCATTGTGGTTGGGTTGTATTTGCTCTCATTTTATTGATTGGATGATTTCCCAGCAGTGGTTGGGGAATGGCTACATGATATTTTTTACATTATAGAAAGCCCTTCTCTATATCTATACAGCAACCAGGTTACCTTTTAGTGTTTTCTGGCCTTGCCTTGTGAGGTCTCTTATGACTATGAGTAAAGACACATGCTTAAAATCACAATTATAATGATGTGCCAACAATTTAAAATGAAATGGCTTAGTCCATAGTTTAACCTATATACTTGCTTTGGCAGTTTGAGCACTTGTGTGTCTTGAATGTGACAGTTTATTATATGTATTATTATATACACTTTATTGATGTGTGGCCTCCACATGTGTTTTAGTTACATTAATGGGATTCACATCCCTCCCCCAACCCCTGATCTCTAATCTAGCCTCTTGTAATCTGGCCAGCTGTGGCTTGTCTGATGGAATAACAGGCAGTCCTCTGCTCTACGTGTCCTCAACCACATCCAAACTCCACTGTGGCCCATGTAGACGGCACACTCAGTTATTCAGCATGGTGTTCTTCAGTGATAAGTATCTAATACAATGCATGAACTATTATTATTAAACAGTTGCTGGTTAATTTGTTTGGCTGCTGAGGTCGTTTATTACTTTAGCTATATTAGTGACCTATATTTGAAACAAAAGCACAGTGAAGAAAAGGAAACCACCGATTGTACAGAAATCCAGCTTTTTTGCCCATTAAGTTTTATTGGGCTGAGAAACCTTGGAGTGACATTGGAATATCCTCCTCCTCTTTTGGTACATTTTGTACTTTTTGTCATCAGAACTTCTACTTGTGTGCACTTTGTGATTGGATGTTTCCCACCAAAATGCCTCCTGCGAGTTACAGTTAACTCTTCTGCTTATGTGTTTATGTTTACAGGCTTGCACAGATTTTTATTTGTACTTTGTAATCAGTGCAGTAGTTTGCTCACCTTTGGGCAGAAATCTGAACATTTACACTTCAGTTTGGACCGGTGAAAAATCCAACTCTATTAACCTTAGACCAATCAGCCATAACATTACGACCACCTACCTACTACTGTACACAGGAGTCAGTGCAGCAGTTGGTCAGCACTCGTGTCACTCGGCAGCTCACTGTGCATCTTCTGTGAATCTGTTTGCTTCTACATTTCTGCTGTCAGGAAGAGCACAGATGTGTCTACAATTCACTGAAAAACTTTTGTAAAAGGAGTGAAAACTGTTAGAGATAATTTGTTAGATAAATTCACCAGCCTCCCTGCTCTAGATGTGATATCACCACTACAGCCATTGAATGTTTCTCTTCATAAAGACCAAGATTCAAACAAGATGGAATCTTTTGAAAAAAGATGAATGAAATTTAAAACTGTAATCTTCAGTAGGTCAACCTCAATCATCAGAGAGCCTCGGATATCCATGGCCCCGTGGCCGTTGGTAGGTACTAACCACTGCAGACCAGGAACACCCAACAAGACCTGCAGTGTGGGAGATGCTCTGACCCAGTCATCAGACATCACAGTTTGGCCCTTGTCAAAGTCACTCAGATCCTTATGCTGCCTGTTTTTCCTGCTTCCAACACAGTATCTTTGAGGACTGAATGTTCACTTGCTGCCTAATAGACCCCACATACTAATATGTGCATTGTAATGAGATAATCAGTGTTATTCACTTCACCTGTCAGTGGTCATAATATTATGGCTGATCAATGTATTTTATTGGTACAGCTGTTGTCCCAATACACCCCAAACTTTGTAGTAGAAATTTGCAACATACATCCAATTTCTTACTTTTTCTCAAGATTATGTGATATATAATCTTTGTTTTCTCCATAAACATATGACTGTCATTACTTGATCCTCTCCGGTTAGACAGATGCGCTGGTGAAACCTCTGCTTCCTTCATCAGCCCACTAATGGGCTGCTTCAGCAGTCAAGAGGAAGCATGACGGCATAATTCAGCTTGGGCCAAGATTTTAGATATGGGACAATTTTCACAATCAAACCTGTTTTTGTCCTTGCAGACGTTGGCTGTATGGTGAGTTTGTAATGCCTTGGATAAACATAAAATGTGGATTACGAAGAGTTTTGTTGTTCAGCCAGTGTTCTTCACTTTCTGGCAGATCCATTTGTTATTCATACGATTCAAAAGAGCACACAAATACAGATATTATCCAAATGTCAGTGATTTTAGTTGCTGCACATTATGTTTTCTGGCAACATTATGTTTTCTGCTTTAATCTCAAATTTAGGGGGTTATGTATTTATTCATTCATCTTGCAAAGTTTTTAGTTTAATGATAAAGGTGAAAAATCTATGTTACATGTGCAACTTGCATTATTTGTGCTGTTTGAGGTTAATTATCCACAGATTCTCCACCCCTGGCATAAACAAAAAATAAAAAGCATATTTTTAGTGCTTTCTTCCCGTATTAAAATCCTGATGCACTGTCATTTTCATTTTAGGTTTAGCTTTTGTGACTTGTGTTCTGTCTTGATAGACTCCACAACTCTATTGCCTATGTTGTCTCCGCCAGTCCAAACCACGAATGTTGATGCCGTGTTCTTCCTGTTTGACTTGCATTGTTTTACTGTCACTGGGCTACACCTCTGCTTACAGCTGGTGTTTTTGTATTGGTGATGCATTCCTTTAGCAACTTTTGCAAATCACTGTCAGCCTGAAATCCAAAACACCACTGTCGGAAAAATAAAAGCCAGAATATTTTGGATTGTGCTCACGCATTGTTACTGCATGTGTTTGATTTGTTAAGCCACAGCTGGCGATCTGACTCGGGCTGGAATCAATCACCTCTGAACTTTTAGTTCTAATAGAGTTTAATGAAGCTGGATACCTTCTTGCTTCAAGACCACCCAGGTTTCAGCCGATCAGATCATTAGTTTAGTTTTAATTGGTTTAATTCATTTGTTTGGAATAGAACTGGAACTGTTCTAGTTGCACATGAAGGCCAAAAGGCCTTTTTTGCAGCAATATACCTGAAGCTTATTTTACAATATTATTTGGTTAGGAAAGTTGACTTTTGTTGCTTTGAAAAGTCTGTGGGGTGATGGGGACTGGTTGTTAAGGGACAAATGTTTTCTCTTCTGTTTATAGATTATTTTTCCCCCAACACTTGAAAGCACAAGTGAAAATAGACTGGCATCTTTTCAGGCAGCGCTGCCAGTCACTGGCTGTGCAGTGTGGTGTACTCCCTGCATAGCAGACCTCTCCTAGTCTATCCAGCTACTGTATGCATGCCACTCTCTGTAAGGCTGAGTGGGTTCCCTTGGTTTCCAGCCCTGAGGTGAGATCTTGGGTCAGGGCTAATAATCACACAAGGACAGGCGCATTGGGAAAGTTTAAACTGGCTGCACTTGCCAGTTATCTAGCTGGTGTTAATGAAAAGGAGAACTCCGCCTACCACTCACATAGCCTGGTTAGCCAAATTATCTGTACTTAACATACCTCCATAATCTCCCAGTCTCAGCAGGCTTTACAACACCAACAATCTTTCTTCCACCTCAAACTGTTGAGACACCAGGGCAAATTTTACAACACAATATGCTTGCACTGCTATTGGGAAGTTACATTTTGGTTGCATGATATTGTCTGCAAAACGACTTTGTGCTAATGTTAGACACGCTGCGGCTAATACAGGTCTTTCTCTGTATATTTACTGTAGCTACACAGGAAGAGAGGCTGTTAGTGGTTTGAGAATTACTAAGTAGGCTGGGCACTACTTTGGATGTCAGAATAAGTGACATCTCGGGGGTATTTTTATTTTTTGAGTACCAATACATTCTTGTAAGTTTTATAAGGACAGATATTTAAACATCACCACAAACAGTCATACCCAGCTTGATATATCAGTTCCTTACACGTAATCACAGAAACTGGCATTTGGTTCAGTTACAGAATAGGTGAAATAATTTAATTTAATGCAACATTTCCTATAACTTGACAATTTTACAAGGCCTCTGTTAATTGTCAGCCATGACACCAACCAAAAATAAACTAACACAGCAGTATTTAATGTCTACTGGATTGTGAATACAATCAGTTAAACGAGTCTGAAGCTTAAACAAAAGATAAAAAAACACTGTTTGTCAGTTGTTTATGACTTGAAGAAAGCAGCATGGCATGTTCTCAAGTTTCTAAAAACAGTGTTTATGGTTCTTCCTTCTGCGTGTGTCTGAGTCCTAACAAAGATTGAACACATTTCCCCAGGCAGCTATTTGTTTGACATGTGTTTAATTAAACCTTTTTATATTTATCCTTACAACCTTTGTTTTGGCCCGTGTGTTTTATGGACATTTTTCATGTCAGGATGTTGCCTGAATGTCTTATGTCTCTGATGATTGCTCTCAGATAAGAAAGGGTAGAATGTAGGCCTACTGTGATTAAATAAACTCAGAATAAATTGGAATTTACTCAGCAGCACTCCCTACAAACCCCGTCAAGGCAGTAATGAATCATTAAATATGTTAAGCTTTTGAACCACCAACATATTGCACTCAGATGTTTATGTATGTAATCCGACTGTTTTCAAAAACCAAACACCCTGATTAAACTCAATGTCTTTCTTGTTATTTAATACTAATCTAGGGACGCAAACCTCTCCTTGAATTAAAGCCCAAACACTTGAAGGTTTTTCCTCAGCAGTAGTGAGATTCACACTAGAACCCATTACAAACATTCGCATTAGCTTTAGTTGCTAACGCATCCAGAAGGGCAAACGCCATATATGCAACAAATCTGAGCCTTTTGGCTACTTTTAACAACCTCCATTTTGAAAAAGCCAAGCCAACAATGACTCTGGTTTTTGCTTTTTCTTTGTCTCTGTGCAAAAAGAATGTGACCTCTTCAGTCTGGAAGCAACTGGATTTCTAATTTATCTTAACCTCCAAAAGAAATTCAACAATGTCATGTAATGGGACTGCACATGGTGGTGTTTTTGATGTGCCATATTAATAACAGCATGGTCTAGAGTTCTTTTAGTGCTCAGGGTTTGTTGAGACAATACATTAGATTATGTTAATTAAAAAAAAAAATTAGAGCAAATCTTTTATTTTCGAAGATGAATAACAGAAGTCCTATTTATGCTGTGACATACACTTTTGACTGCTGCACTGCAGTACATAATGTGTTTTTGTTTGGCTTAATTTAACTGACTGCTACTTCTCTGGACTAATCCACAGACTGCATTCCATTGCAGTCACTGCATTATTTTGGTAAAAATGACTGGATTATTGCACTTATAAAATCTACATTTGAAGCCACTAACTTATATTTGCAACATGTCTAGACTCTGGTAATGATAGGTTGTCGTTTTTAATGGTATGTTCAGTTTTTATTTGACTGTTGGTTTATTTTTACAATATATTTACTGTACTCTGATATTTGTAACTGTAGAGGGTTCAGCTTGAACCTAAAACAAAGACAACCTAATCACTTCAGTCTTTAGTTTATTAGTCTCTGGCATAGTGACAAGAGACTTCACAAGTATTTGATGAATTACTGTGAGATGTAACTATTAAAACACAATTAAAATAATACTTAACAGAAATAAGGTTTAAACTCAGTACCATTCTTTCAGGACAGCGTCCTTATCTTGATGTGCGCCGATTATGATTTTAAACAGCACATAACTTCTTAGAGTTGGGTGTGAATTATTCTGCTGGCTTCCTTTTTCATCCTCTGGAAAATAAAAAGCACAGCTCAGTCTCCCCAGACCTCCCCGGGCTTATGCACTGTAGTACAGTGAATCCACAAACAGGCCACAACAGACAGCACCAGGCTCCATCATCATTTTGTCTCAAGTTACACTGCAGAGATGTTGGCCTTTGTGGTCAACCGTTTCTTTTCTGTTTTGCCTCCATAATAAGCTGACAGAGCCAACCTGACAGAACTAGTTGTCTCGGGTTTGTTTGGGCTGTGAATTGCTGCTGTGGTGTAACTCAGCAAGGAGCTGGCGGCCAATGAGTCGGCTAGAAGCCACATTAAAGGACAGGGGCGTCTTCCACCGCCACTGACCACATTCACTCCTCAGCTGCTTCCCATTGTTTTACCTCCAGGACTTGGCAACCGCAGCTGCCGACCTGGATCTGGTAACAGCAGCCAAGGTTTTGGCCATATTTCTTTTCACAAGTTGTCCCCAGTTGGATTAGAGCGCTGAGTGAGCTTTAATGTGTCAAACTGTGATTCACATTAGGATTGCAGTTGGCCACATGTTGTAGTTGCTTTAATTGGTTATAAAATTGACATATTTCAAGGTTTTCCTTAGGTTTTCAGATGGCTTAGATCCTTTATTTTATTATTAGGCAGATTTTTCATTATTCAGAGGAAATTCTAACTTAGCTACATTAGTAATTTCTTTACTCTTCTATCTTTGTTGATACTAGTCACGCGAATTACCAACAAAGTTAAAGCCTACTTCCTATATTCTTTGTGGAGGCAGCTAAATGTACCCCTTTGCCTATCTGGCAGTACTTTGGGTAAAAAAAAAAGTAAAATGATGGACAGATGATGGATTTTTATAATCATTTGCATCTACACCATTCTGCAGAATAGCTGATGATTTTATCAGTGAAGGCATCTCAGTCTGTTGGAGTTGTTCGAACTACTGAAACACTCAGTTCACTCTAATCACTGTTGTGTTAGAGTGATGCCTCTTTACCTTATAAACAGTCTTCGTTTACCGGCAGACAGCGGCGTTTTCTGCTTCTCCACCGGCTACAGCGAGGTCACAAACCTGACAATAGCTAGTTTCATTTTCTCCTGTCATCAGTCTAAGTCACAATGTTATCGTTAGTGTATGTAACACATGAGAGTCACAAGTTGGGACTATCCTCTTGCAGCTTATGTTTAATTTCGAGATCAAGTCATCTCTATTATTTTTCGGTGCATATAAGTCACCATTGTTTTTACAGCCATTCTGATATGGTGCCTCTTTACAGTCATTTGACTTAGACGCTGTGCAAAAACACTTAAGCACTGCGCCTAAGCCTTTCTGTGGCTGGGAAAACCTGATATTATAGTGTTTACAGTGATTCTAAGTGTGTGCATAGAAAGTTTCCACACAGTGTCATGCAAATGTAGAAATATTAGGGTCACATTAAGTAAGAAGAATAAGTATAGCTGCCTTACTATAGGCTGTCTGAATAGAAGAGAAACTCTCTGCACGTGCAGAAATGGTTCACCTTGTAGGTCAATAAGCTTGAGAGCAGCAAGTTGTTGGAAACATACTAAATAGAAACAGGGAAAAAACCGTGGCTGTCAGGACTCCCCTCCCTCCCAGTGGAGATATTTATATGACACTCCCAAGGCTATAATCGCGGTCTGTTAACTATGTCTTTGGGGTTGTGGAATGGAAGTGTTTATTTGAACCCCGTGGAGAAGAGTCAGGAATAGCCAGTGGCAGTTTAACATGAAACAGCTCTCTGCTGGCTGGAGTGTGGCTGGAGTCAGACTTGCCTATTTTGGTTCAGGAACCTCTGCTCATTTGAGTGTGTTTCCAACTGCTTCTGTTTCTAATCAAAGGATCAAAACCACTTGATTCTGAAAATGGGCAATTACAGTACCAACTGCATATAAATGGTAGCAAAGACCTCAGCTGAGTTGCTTTTGCTGACTTGTAGTTGGATTTTCATCATAGCTGCATAGGTTTTGAGGTAAACATGCTGACAAGATGTTTTTCATATTTAGTTATAACACAAATAGCGGAGGTGGGGTTCAACAACTTTAGAGGTCTTGTATGAAGTGTGTTTTCCTGTGCTGATTTTCAGTTTTATGTGTTTAATGTAGACCATTCATTAAACATCTGCAGACATCTCTGTCTTTCCATCAAGTTTGCATCATTCACAGCTGCTTTAGGGCCACTTCTCTTCACTAGTGCCAGTATGAAGCACCTGCCCAGGTCTAACTTTAGTTATACTGTGATTTGCATGTGAGATTAAAAAAAAATCATACATTTGATTAACTAAACTTCAGATTTAATTGTATAAACCAAAAGATGTAAAGTACATGAATTAAATTATTCTTCCCTGAAGCCAGCTTTTACATTAAATTCAGAACATCTGGAATCTATACTATGTGCTATCATTAAAAAAATAAATAAAATTAAAATCTACACATCCCCCCACAGTTACTGACAGTTTATACTCGGGAATTTGAACGTGAAGGAATGTGAGGACTTTAGAGAGGCTATTGTTCAACTGAAGAATGTAAACTGATTTAGTGTTGCTGCACTATCCCGTAAATGTGTCTTTCAGCTGTCAGCGCTGGCCCAGTGTGTATAAAAAGGCCGGTTCACTAGTCAGATTCATTCTTTTTTTTTTGATGTTCTGCAGAATGACCATTTTTGAGTTCTTGGCTGGACTACATTGTGTTGTGATATTTGCTCCCCCTTTCTCTCCCTCTTCACCCAAACACAGTCCATAGGGGTCCCCCGTGAGAGGCCGTCAGCCCCACCCTGCGAAGCACTAAGCCTGGTGACACGGCTGTCAAACTAAATCTCTGCGCTTCCTTAAGTCCTGGTTGCCAGGAGCGAACATCAGGAATGTTGCCGGGTGACAATGGGCGATTAGCAGCCTGATTTCTCCATATGCTGACATTTGTGAGCGTTCGTGTGTTGTATGGGAATTCTTGGCATTGAGGTTGGCTTGGATACCACAGTGGTTCCTCTTTCAGACACTACACACAAAAGATGCTGTTGAAACACGTGAAAGAGTATCGATCTGTCTCCCTCTTAAAGCTATGTGACTTAGTAAAGTATTTAACTACTTCGCTGTCACATTAAAAAGAACTGTAACAAGTTAATATACAAAGTTTCTTGTGTTTCAGTATATAAATCCAACCCCCCCATTTTAAAAAATGAATCTCTGGCCCTGCTATATTGTGCTGACCTTTATTTTACAGTTGAATTAGTGGCATAGTTACATGTAATTAGGAAATGCATGTCAAGCTCTAAATAGCAGAAGATTTCTTTATGTAACAGACTGAAATGTCAGCAAAGTTATGAAAACAAGCACCCCAGAGGGATTCCTGTTCCTTTTGTATTAGACACAAGGGTTTTGTTTACATTGTGAATACTTTATTTTTATAGTTTAGAACAATGAATCTGTTTGCATGCGTCAGAGACCCAATCTGATTTACTTGTGTTGCCACAGTAGCTAAGCGTGTGGAGCCCATAGTTAATCTCCACTGGACTTTTAAGGGTGAAGTTGGGTGTTTCGGGAGTTCCCGGTAAATCAAAGCAGACTGTAATCACCTCACTGAACTCTTAAGTCTGTGCACAGAAGAGATGTAAACCATTTAAAGTCCTGCCTAGATCTGATCCTTTGGTATGACATGTGCAAGTGGCAGTTAGGTGTAGGCTTGTTTATTTGTCCAAATGAGTGCCCTTCATGAGCGCAGCCTGAAACAAAGGCCTTAATCTGTCTACAAAGAGGGTTATGCTTTCCGACAAACAAAAACCACCTCATTTCCTACTGCAAACCAGGGGTTTGGATTTATACCCAGAAAGCAGTGTGTTCATCATTAACACTATGACAATAACATTTTCAGCCTTTAACTATTTTTTGGGGACAGGTATTGTGGTTCCACACACAAGGACCTGAGCTAAAATGTTTCTGAAACATAATACAGTCCAAAATGTGCCAAAGCAAATAATATAAAAGACCATAAACCAGACATCCTGTGCTCTGGGCACACTTTGTCAGTACCAGAAATGGACTGAGGTTTGATACTTACACCTATTTAGACAGGTTTAAAACATTAATTATATGTTTTACACTTATATGTTTAGCCTCAGCTTTGAATGGATGGGCTTTATTGTATGTGTAAAACCATCTGGTCAACCTTTGCCTTGAGGGGTGTGTGGTCTCTGTGATGTCTGTTAGCACCCATTTACCACCTGGAACACCCTGGAGCTGTGGCACCAGGGTTCCCCCATTAATAGCCAGGTGGTTTGTGCCAGACTTGGATTGGGCTGAGCAGGACCACATCTGGCCACTGCAGCTGCAGACAGGTTACACTGGGCATGACAATGACCATGAATGACTATTTGATGATTCTTCTGTGTTGAGTAAAAAAAAAAAAACCTTCAATCAGGGGCACTGTCAGTGTCCAGTGAAGCAAAGAGAAAGATGACAACAGGGCACGACAGAGGAAGTGGAGATGAATAGGAGCTGATGTAGTGTGGTGACCCTGCTCAGAGGGCAGAGGTGACCAACACACTGTGGTGTCGAGCGCAGACAGATTCTTGTCACACAAGAACTCTTTCCAGGAATTGAGGAGAATAAACTTTCCTGTCCTCAGTTTTCCTAGCTGTTACAAGCTCACCCAAAGATTTCTGGTTCACTTCTGACAAGATATTAGACGTGCTTTCACTAACTGCACTGAGTTGAACACAAGCTTCAGGTGTTATTCCTCAGTGCTATTATTTAATTTATACAAGGTGGCACACTATAGGAAACAAAATAAGGAAAAATGTATGCTCTGAGACCATGAACTGTCACTCACTCTCAGCAACATGCCCATCTTACTTTTTTGCTTTTGTTTGTCATCCTAGAAAGCAAAACATTGATTCGTGTGTTTCTGAAAATACAATTAATCTGTGTTGGTGTTTTAGGTCCTTTGATGGTTATAATTTTGATGGACAAACGCCACCGTTGCACAGCAAGAAGGTTCCAGGTTCGAGCCCTGGCCAACCCAGGGTCTTTCTGTGTGGAATTTGCTTGTTCTCCTTTTGCCTGTGTGGGTTCTCTCTGGATGCTCTGGCTTCCTCCCACAGTCCAAAGACATGCAACTTAGGTTGATTGGTGACTCTAAATTTCCCCTAGGAGTGAATGAGTGAGTGTGTGTTTTGTTTGTGTACATGTCAGCCCTGGACCCCGCCTCTCACCCAATGTCAGCTGGGATTCGCTCCAGCCCCCTGTGACCCTCTTCAGGATCAGTGGTATAGATAATGGATGGTGTTAAGATAAATAATAACTAAAAACCACAATGTTTAAGATTCACTCAGAAGTCTGTAACCTCATCTCTTTACATCAAGGACATCAGACATTTTTAAATGCTTTCAGAAGACAGGCAAACTTCATTCGCTGGTACAGTAAAGGCCGTGACATGCAACGTGGTTAGTTAGTAGTTTAGTTAGTCCAACTGTTGTCTCACATTTCTGATCCACAGCTGTTTGGTATTTAGCTTTTACAAACCCTATCAAGCAGCGGCAGTACACATGCTATGACGTGATGGAAAAATGAGCCCAATTCTCTTCCTATTTGGGCTTGGTATCCTAAATCTCTTTAATGCCTAAAGTACCATGTAGATAACACCATAAATACATGGTTGCTAAGTGCATGTAATGCTTTCAGTGTTAAACGATGTAATTACAGGAGCTTTAGTGATAAAAATTGTAAATATGTGAGTGAGTTGATGCATTCATTGGAATGAATGCAGAAATAATGTGCAAAGAATTAAGAACTCTGCCGCTTTAGTGTTATTGTCTCTAAATTAGTTTGTTGGGGCTTTTAGTTTTTCCCTGTCCTTTATTGCTTTAGATGCAAACCTATGTAAGGGCGCCAATTTAAGATCACAACAAATAATTAGGTCTATGGGCTGCAATAATGATTATTTCCATCAATAAATCTCTGACATAAATATAGCCAAGCATTGATGCAAACATATGTCTAAGAGCATTTCTACATCCGTTTACAGTGAAGTGTGGACAGAATTGTTTCAGCGCCGCTTCGTCCAATTTTAATATACAGTGGTGTGAAAAAGTGTTTGCCCCCTTACTGATTTCTTATCTTTTTGCATGTTTGTCACACTGTAATGTTTCAGATCATCAAACAAATTTATATATTAGTCAAAGATAACACAAGTAAACACATCATGCAGTTTTTAAATGAAGGTTTTTATTATTAAGGGAAAACAAAACCCATTTATCCCAGCATGTCTTCCAGGGCCTGAAGCAGCAAAACAGCCCCAGACCATCCCACTACCACCACCATATTTTACTGTTGGTATGATGTTCTTTTTCTGAAATGCGGTGTTACTTTTACGCCACACATAATGGGACACACACCTTCCAAAAAGTTCAACTTTTGTCTCGTCTGTCCACAGAGTATTATCCCAAAAGTCTTGGGGATCATCAAGATGTTTTCTGGCAAAACTGAGACGAGCCTTTATGTTCTTTTTGCTCAGCAGTGGTTTTCGTCTTGGAACTCTGCCATGCAAACCATTTTTGCCCAGTCTCTTTCTTATGGTGGAGTCATGAACACTCAGCTTAACTGAGGCAAGTGAGGCCTGCAGTTCTTTGGATGTTGTTGTGGGGTCTTTTGTGACCTCTTGGATGAGTTGTCGCTGCGCTCTTGGGGTAATTTTGGTCGGCTGGCCACTCCTGGGAAGGTTCTCCACTGTTCCATGTTTTCGCCATTTGTGGATAATGGCTCTCACTGTGGTTCGCTGCAGTCCCCAAGCTTTAGAAATGGCTTTATAACCTTTTCCGGACTGATAGAGCTCCATTATTCTCTTTCTCATTTGTTTTTGAATTTCTTTGGATCTCGGCATGATGTCTAGCTTTTGAGGATCTTTTGGTCTACTTCACTTTGTCAGGCAGGTCCTATTTAAGTGATTTCTTGATTGCGAACAGGTGTGGCAAGAGAAATTGAACTCAGGTGCGATAAACCAGTGTTTTGACAGGGGGGCAAACACTTGTTCACACAGGGCTCTATAGTTTTGGATTTTGTTTTCCCTTAATAATAAAAACCTTCATTTAAAAACTGCATGATGTGTTTACTTGTGTTATCTTTGACTAATATATAAATTTGTTTGACGATCTGAAACATTACAGTGTGACAAACATGCAAAAAGATAAGAAATCAGTAAGGGGGCAAACACTGTATTCACACCACTGTACATATACGGTATGTATATTTTTGGACACCTAATCCATAATCTGCATTCTTATCAAATGTCACTTCTGTACTGAAAGTTCATCTTAAGTTTTACCAGGCACTCTTCACACCTGATGTACCTTGCTTCCCTCATGTAGCCTCCATGTAATTATGACACAAACACCAAAGTGTACTGTACACGAAAGACACTGGCCAGGATAATACCATCACAGCAACAGTCTCAGGTTTGTAGTGATGCTACCCTGTTATTTTCAGAGTCTGAAAACCTGACGCTAGTGAATTAGATCACAATGTCTGTTGCCTGGAAAGAGGCAGTGGTTTTGGACTGTGTTGTATTGGGACTGTACTGTAAACCTGGATCACATAACCAAAACTGAAAAAAATCCCATGGGTGATCAAATTTTCTTGTATTCATATGTGATAGGGAAACTGTTTTTACAGTGGTTGCTTTTTCTCTCATAGTCACTTATACTTCCCAGCCCCTTAGAGGAATACATTACATTACAATACATTACGTTACATCTTGTATAGTCATCAATGGCAGGTATTTATCCGGAAAGCTTTGAGCTAGTTTTGAGCAATTACATAATTATTTTATTATTTCTGATTCTCGTGTTATGAAGAAATTAGTTGAAAAGATTGGTGTTTGACAGCAGTTTCAGTTTTTGCAGCTCCTCAAGTAGATTCTGTTTTTCTTTTTGACTGGGCACTTGGCTTTCACTTGCCTGACGGAACATTCTAGATGCAATTTGTCATTTTTGTTTCAACTGCTCTGTATTACAAGCTTGTTTGATCCAAGAGCCATTGTGTTGTGTGTGCATCCTCATGGGATTGTCACTATGCTCTGTAGAATGTCTGGGTTTTCAGCCACTGCATGTGCCAGTTTTTTTTTTCCTCAAAACATCTCAGTACTGTATTGTTTGTGTGTGTGAAAAGAGAAGACCAAAATGAGCCAGCTCTCAATAGCTATACCAACTCAAAGTGCTCTATTTGTGTCAGGACTGAAAAAAAAAGACAAAAACAGTGATGAAGTCTCTTTTTTCTTCACAAATGGCCGCAATGTCAGATGGGGTCAAGACAGTGTTTTTCTCACTTTTATATTTTGTGCTTCCACCACACAAACGTGATTGTAGTGACTCAGCAAGTGGCTGAATTCACAGCAGCTCTCCTGAAGAGGGGGCCTGTGTTCGTGTGTGTCCATTATCAAGGTAACCCATCTCCCCTCAGAGCTGAGTGCTTCTCGAAGGTGTACAGTACAGGTAGCCAGGGCAGACAGAGAAAGGACTCCTTTCTTCTACCCCTCCTGACTCACAGCACTACCTCGAGCTCTGGTTTCTGTGGTCTTTTTGTCTTGCAACACCAATCGAGGACATAAAATGGGTCTGGAACCCAACACCATGCCCTCATGTTTCACATTGCTCCTGTCAAAGCTACAGTCACAGCAATGGAAAAACCAAGCAGCTTTTAAGGAGAAATAGAAAAAACCTACTCACATTTTATACAGTATATCTTTCTGCAACAATTTCATAAAGCAGACTCATAACAAATATAACTGTTCTTGTCTTATATACCTACTTCAACAACAATCCATGACCATTAACCTGTTATTAGATAAAGTACTAAAATCTTCCCTTGACCTTTAAATACTGTAGGTATTTCCCACTCACACTTGAAACTGCCCTAGATGGGCTGCCCAGTAAAGTAATGCCACTGACCCAGTAATGTGATGAGATTGCTTTGAGTTGCTCTGCTCTGCAAGCACCGGACCAGATTATTACAGAGGTCAGTCACAGCGGAGGCTGTAACTGGAACTTTCTGGTGAAGGAATGTTGCCAGTAAACACAGGCTTGCCATTAGATGTGCGGTACCAAATCTGACCTTCACTATCAAGGGGATACAGTACAGTGCTTCACATTAGGATAAAAAAAAGAATAAAACACGAGCAACAAAAAAGTAGCACAAAACAATGTAAACACAAAATCAAAATGCAATTCAACAGATAAAAATCACAATTACATAGTAGATGGGCATACAGATGCCCTGGTTTGTGCTAAACGTCTGCCCGAATAAATACGTTTTAAGGAGCGAGTAAAAGACAACCTGATTCGGGGCAGAGCTGGAAGAAGGCACCTGGTGTATGCCAAACCATGCGGTGCTTTAAAAGTTTATAATAATATCTAAACAGAAATGATAACAGGCTGATATTTGACCTCAGGACCATGACATGTCAGTCAACAAAGCAGCCGTACTGTCATCTTGTACATCAGCAGCTGTCAATAACTGGTTCATGAGCGAGGCAGTCAGTCTCTAGTGAGCAGCAGAAGACCAGATGTTCTGGACAGCTAGTGCGGATAAAAAAAAAAAAAAAGCATAGATAGATCACATTAGTCTTTGACAAACACATTTTAAAATAATTTTAATCATGATTCTAAATATTGTGTGTGAGTATATGTACTGCTTAGATAGTCACCTGACCTGATGGCTTCACAAAAGCACCTGTTGGTCCTCTGTTTTTATATGTGTGGCGCCTGTTGACAGATTGGCACTCACTTGTCCATCAGCCTCATTCACAGGGAGTTTCCCCCTCATCAATATTTCCCACTTTTAGCTGTCACACTGCCTGGCTTTTGCAGTCTGAGTGGAAACGTGGGGTCAGTCCTGGCCCCGTAGATCACATTAGTCACTTCAGTAAACCTTGCTATAGCAACTGCAAGCCCTCAAATCTGGAGGTTTTCCCATCTTTCTGTTTCTTCTTTGTTTGTTCTTTCCTGGCTCTGCTTTATCAGAGGAGCTGCTGCTCTGAGGGGCCAGACAGCAGAGCAGAACAGACTCAAGCTGAACCCAACTGAAAAAAGGCAGTATTTCATGCATGTGTGTGAATCCGTATGGTATGTGCTATCCCTAACTATGTCAGTCTACACGCAAACACTTTTCTGTGAAAAGAAATCCACTTGCACAAACTTGACTAACAAATAATATGCTTCCTGCAGAGTTCACGGAGCTAAACCTCCAGCAATTGAACATTATAAAGCAGTGAAGAATTGTTGTTTATAAAGCCAACATCATGTACCTAAAACTAATGAAAATGGAATAAATAACTGCCATCAACATGTTTTTTCATGACCTACTTAATATATAAGCCATTAAGCTTTGCTTAAGCCAAATTGCACCATTATAACAAGTATCTTCTCTAGTGAACCTCAGCTGGTATCAGACTTGATCCTCACAGCAGCACATAAAACACAGGTGTCTCTGTCTGGACTATTTACATCTCTGTTTCTCACACAGTGCTGGTCTGCAGGGCAGCTTAGTGTCTGCATGGAAGTCTGTCACAGCTATCTCTAATAATTCCCACCTCTGTGTGGTGTGGGGGTGGCTGATTTGTGGTCATCAACACACAGAATCCTCGACTTCCTCTACGTACAGTAGTGATTTGTTGCTGAGTGTTTAAACAGAAGGCATGTGTCCATATTTAGAGCACACTGAGCACCCTGCAGCCAAGTTTAGAGTTAGTCTGTGGTCACACCAGTCCTTTGTATATCACTATCTGTAGCTTTACGATGTACAGTATGTGCATGATGGAAAAACACAGGCGCTGAGAAACAAAAGCAAAAGATGGACTGCACAATACTGACTTAGCCTTTTACTGTCATTACTAGAGCCTGTAATTCTACAGTAATGTTAATGTGCAACTGAGTCAATCAGTGGAGGCATACTGTACGGGCACACGGTGTCTGCTCAGTGGGGGGTGCTGTGTGTTTGAATCTGAGTCCGTAACTCAAAACAAGGCCAAGGCCAGGAGGAGTTGCAGGCCACTGGATAAACAGAAGCTGTAGACCGTGCTCGCTGCAGGAAATTAAAAGCCATTGCCTCTTCCTTCAGTCTCTGTCCTCTCTCATGTGTTTGCTAGTTACGTTAATGAATAGTACACTAATAGTGTCTGGGGCCTTTTTTTTGCTGTTGTCTGTAGAGGAAATTCATCTTCATACTTACAGTAAGTAAGCACAAAAAACTGGACACTATAATGATAACTATCTCGGTGCCATGAAGGAAACCAGAAATGATTGGAGATGTTAAATGTATTTTTTACTGACCTTTTTACTATGACTTAGTGGTTGTTTTCTGTAGCTATTACCTGCATTGTCAAACCTTGCACTCATTAATGGCTAAAACAAATTGGCAGCATTATGATGAGCTGGTTTATCTTTGATGTACTGACAAAAATACTGTACATTTCAAACGATACCTTAAGGTCACAGTGAAATGACAGTTTGCAGTATCTTCTCTATTGTGTCATGTTTCCAGATGAAAAAGACTTTCCCACTGGTACTGGACTGAACGGATCAAATTCTGACGATAAAAACTGTAATTTCAGGGATCTGTGGTGCTCAAATCATCTTACACCTACTCATGCTCCAGAGACTGTGTATGGAAATGCTTTTCAGTCAGTGTGCATCACCTGATGATGCTGCAGTAGCTCATGGGGTCGCTACACCACAGCCCAGCATCGTTCCTGTTGCCTAGTCAAGTTTGGTTTTATATGATGACAGGAGTTACAGTAGTAAATTGCCCCAAAGTCCATTTGTTTGGAAAAATGTATGCATAATCCCTTGAGTTTAAATGAAAGAGAAACTGTAATAAAACAACAGTCAAAATTTACTTTTGACATATATTATGCAAACAGGAGAGATCTGAATAATAAATGCAGGATTAGAGCTTGAAAACAGTATTTTTTATTTCTCTGTCTTAAAAAATGTTCAGATGTATAAAATACAAAATATACCTGATGATCCTGGAAACTTGGCAAAAGCAAAAGTTCGGAAAGAAATATAGGTCACTTATGACCAATAATGAGACAAAGAACAGAACAAAGTTATTTATCCTGAACCTTCATCTGGTGCAGGATGTTTTCCATGCAAACCTGCTCAACTGCTTTTACGTTTTAACAATTTTAATAACGAGACACACATGGAAAGTCAAGCATGTGGTGTTTTCACACTGCAGAGTAAAAGCAGGCATTTGGTATTTGACTCAAGGCAATAAAATAGGGAACAAGATCAAATTTCATCCAAAATGGTCCGTTCTGGTCGTACACCTGGTGTTGTCACTGTCTTCTTTTTTGAGCTGTTTTGGAACATTGTTTTTTTTCACAGTTCAAATTATTTCAAATGATTTTCCAGTATTTTTCTGCCTCCCTTGTGTCTGGAAGAAGGCAGAGGGATAACAAACATTAGCAATGCACAAAGAACGCACCAAACAGATGTGACATGGTCCAAGAGCCGAACAAGTGCGTATCTTGGTCAGTGTCTCAAAAAAATGTTTGTGGTTTCTTTTCAGTGCATGGTTCTCATACCAGCCACTTGAAAATTATCAACAAACTTTTACCCCATTCAGTTTGTGAACTTGCTTTTCATATCCTGTCAGTTTGTTACCCAGGAGACATGGCGACATGAGAGAAAGGATTTATGACAGCCTTATAATGATGTTTGGACATGGTTATTTTTATTTATTGCTGTGAGTCAAAGGTGGTCAAGGTCATTGCCTGTTTGAGTTTACCAGGTGCAGCCAGCTCAGGGGTCAGGGGTCATAGCACATCCTAGTCAGGAATGCAATCATGACTGGCAA
>NW_018127943.1:1642289-1648902 GCF_001952655.1 Monopterus albus | reverse complement strand
AGGAATGCCATCATGACTGGCAACAATTACAGGAACCATGTGTGGATTATTTTATGAGGACTTAGAGGGGATTTACATTTTTTTTGCCAAGATTAGTGTTTATGTGATATATATATATATCTTTGTCAAATCCCAATGTAGGGTTGTAGCAGAATGGTGTCCATGAAAATCAAACTAGATTCAATCAATTTACCTAAGTCTGGTGTTACATGAACACACGGCTACCCACAGGACTGAAACATCAGAATGTAGAGTGAAACTTGTGGTTAATCACAGTCAATTAGATTTAGGATCTTATTTCTTTTAACAATTTTTATTATTCATTAATTACTGAAGTCATTGAGTTCGTAAAAATACTAGATATTTTCTAGTTAGATCTTTATACGTCTGTCAGTCCCATTCTTGTGAACATGATATCTCAAACACCTTGAAGGCTTTTTCAAATTTGGTACCAACATCCATTTGAACTTAAGGATAAACTGCTTAGATTTTGGTGGTCAAAGGTCAAGGTCAGTGTGACCTCTGTCCCATTCCCGTGAACTTGACTGGTTGGCGAAACTATACAACCATGGTGTGGTTTAATGTTAGTATGCACGAATAGACGCTCAACTCCCTTCTAGCTATGGAATATGATACACTGGCATTAGATATTTTTCTTCACAAGTCATGGTGTGGAGTGTTTTCACTTTTTCTTATTTTATAACAAGTAATTTAACTGAAGAAATAATAGTCAGGTTGACCAATAATAATCTTTTGTGACCTTGTGTGAATCACAAAGGTATTCTAAAAGTGACGAGAGAGCAGGTAACTCGTAGGAACATTAGGTCTGTATGGATACTTCAGCCAGCATTTAGGGATAACAGCAAAAACCAAGGCGGCATCACAGATGATTTAACATGTTACATAACTGGTGGTTTGATTAAAGTGATGATTTTTTTTTTACAATTATACCTCCTGCAGCGTTTTGTTCTTAAGAGTGGTAGAGCGCACTAGCAAGTGCTACACATCCAGGTAATATGATTAAAGTAAGAAAAGCCAAACCACAAACCAGATTTATTTTCAGAAAGTCTTTATTGTTCAAGAAAATCTCAAATACTGTATGTACAGGTGGTGTCCAACAGCTCCTCTGCTTACAGAGGTAGATTGTGGGTATTCAGTGTATTCAATGGGGCGTCCTCCACTGAAGTCCTTAACATTACAAACTAACCCTAACCCAACACCTCAGTACACAGCAGCATGAAGCACAAGGACGGCAGACTAAATGTGGAGGGAGGATCAAATGTCGCAGTTCAGGTTTGAAGTTTGAAGTTTGAGGCCATTTTAGGCATCGGGTTCTGCAAAGGAAGCGCAGACTCACCACTTCCTCGGGTGGATTACAGGAGCTGAATAAAGCCGTTGTAACTCCAGGGTGACTGGCCTTTGTTCCATTCATCGGTGCTCTGCATTAGTCACAGCACGTCAAGGTTGAAATATATATCTATATCATTTTACCACAATAGTTGCTTGTAGCTGAATCTCGAAAGGTGTTGGAAGTAATTGTGTGGATCTTTTTCAGCTTTGGTTTGTCACTGATACATCACTGTATCACTGTGAGACAGCTGCAGGGTGTGCAGGTTGTATCATCTCCTTGAACGGAATGTAAAACATATTTGTGGTTCCACATTATCTAAACAAGTAATAGACTTGATCAGTAATGGACTTAAACCTGGATGAACAACTGTAAAATAGTTAAAATCTTACAAACAAGAGTGTAGACAGGAAAATGTTAACAACTATTTATTGTCTTGAAGTATGTAACAAAATAATCACTGTGAATAAAAACAGCGCTTTTGCTTTGTACAACTAAGAAAATGTTTACAGACAAGCAAAACTAATTGTACAACAACAATAGTAACAATGATACACAACAGAAGAAGGTAAAAATGATAAAGAACAGAACATCCTCGCATCAGTGTGCAAACCGTTTATACAGATGGACACGTGCCCTTTGGCAAGGCACCAAATCCTGATAAATTATTTAAATAGCATTTATCTACACACATACACAAATCAGCCTCTCACAGGTGACTAAAACAAAACAGAACAATAATTTATCAGCTAAGAACAGCATTGGACATATATGATAAAGCAAAATTATTTATAAAAAAGAAATCTCCCATTTTGCTTTCATTTCACTGGAGTAGATCATAGAATTGGGAGCTTGGCTGTGTTTTATATGAAATGTCACACTATTTACAGCTCATGCTACAGTAGCACTAAGATGTCCATCATTACAAAGGAATATTAAAAGTATTAAGGTTGTGGTTTTGTTTGATCAAATTATACAACAGCAGTGAGGTAATATTTGTACATGAAAGATTTCCTTTGTTTTTCATCTCTCTCTGAAGAAAAGACACACAAGTTATACATGCTTCATGCTAAATATCCAAAGAATACCAAATTCACTTTGTGCTGTGGAGGATCGTAGACACTGATGAGTATGTATCGTGCAAATCTGACAAATAACTGCACCTGATTTTGGGTCACTTTTCACTGTGGTATTTAATGGGTTTTAAAAAACTTTTTCAAAGCACTCAAATTTCTTTTGCTGCCTACACTGTAGGCAAGACTCAATAAATTACAAGTATTTACATAACTTTGAACTGAAATCCTCAAACATCGAGGAAGATGCATCTCTTCAGGGTCTTTTTTTTTCCTGGAGGGAATTATGGCTTTGAGATCACGCTAGAAGTTTTATAAAAAAAAAAAAATGTAATTCTCATACTTTTTCTTATTGTGTTGATATGGGTAGGTCGTCACTTCTGTTTCACCCTGAGAGTTGTTTGGTTAGCCAGACAAAACCAACAAAGCGCACAATATTTGTATGTTCGAATGATAGCTAGTCTAGATTCAATTTTGTATTTCTCTTCTGCACAGCTCTTCGCTACAGAGATCCTTAGGTAGATGTTCCATTCATGACCAGAATCCACATACAATGCATGCATTTATTTCTAACTCATGCCAGCCCCAATAGTTTTCTTAAGTTGCAAATCCTCAATGACAATGTTTCCTAAAAATGTTTTTGCTGTCTTCAGTCTTTGAGTTGCATCATTTAGAATCTGCATCCTGGCAGATTGGGAAAGCAAAAGGAAAATTCCATCAGTTTTTTTCTTTGGGATGTCCATCCATAAAGTCAGGGAGAAAGGCACACAGGCTGGAGAAGTGAGACTGAAACACAGAGAGAGATGCAAAGGCTTGGACGTGCATAGTTGTCTATGGGGAACTGTTCCCACACAGAGATGAATGAGGTCTTTTAGAGAGCTAGAAAGCAGGCAGAGATGGGATGGAAGGGTGTTGGTGTCCTACTGGCAATGCTAGGGGGCTTGTTTTTATTTTTCCCCAGGTCTCCTTCCTCTCCTGGATGCTAAGGGTGGAGGTGAAGGGGCTCTCTGATCCCCAGCTGGCAGTCAGCTGGTTCGTGCTTGTCTGAACCAGCTTCAAGTTACCCAGAGGCTGACCACATGCCCTTCGCCATGTCCAAGTGTGCAGGCCGCAGAAGAAAGAGTTGCGGAGATAAATCGGTCCCTGGACTTTGTTTCAGAATACATATTTGCATACTTTACAAGAAGGTGCATTCACCAGAGCTTCCTGCGCCGTGCATTTATGCATCTGATAAAAGAACGAGACATAGTCTAAGTTAGATATGGCTACCTCAGGGACATTGAGTTAAAGAACAGAAATTCAAATGCTTGTTTGGAAACTGCTTTTACACATTTTAGCTGATTTGACATAAATCCTTACCTCTGCATTCGTACTTGAGATCTGAGAAGTATACCATCTCTTGTGAGAAGACAAAAAGACCTAGCCTACCACCAGCATAAGTCTTGTCATAGATGCTCCCAGAATCTGCCATGATCTTCTTGCCCTCATACATAACAACTCTGTGGGAATGAAGAAAAAATAAAAGTGAAGAGTTCTGATATCAAGCCCATGTGAAGAGTGACTTCTATGTGGACTGATTTCTGTGATGTGCCAACCTAATAAGCCCTGTTCTCGGTCTGTGGATCAGATGCCATCTGTAGGCAGTGAAGTCTTTCCACCCAACATTCTTAGGGTCATGCCAGAGAGTGCGGACCTAAAGCATGGAGAAATAAACAGCCATGGATTTTTCTTTTGAACATATTCCTGGTCACTTATTAAAAACACCCACAAGGAGATAGAACTTCCAAAAGTCCACCAAATGTCTCACCTGTCCTGGGGTATTTCCGGTGTGCCACAGGGCATTTCTCAGGTGCTCTCCTGGGCCAGTGGTGGAGTTAACTACTTTAATGGACAGGCCAGAGTACCCCTGAGCCTTGGTGGGTTTATTTGACCAGTAGGTCTGTGTTATCTGCTTCCACATCACAACATAGAACCTGGAGCTGGACTGGTAGCCAAACACAAAGCCAGCATAATCATCATCCCTATCTGTGTTGATGAAGAAAGTCCCACTGAAGTCCACTGCATTGAACTCGTGGTACCCTGATGAAGTAAAAAAAAAATACATCTAGTTAGATAACTGTACTCAAAAAACTGTATTTATGATTCTGTAAGCAAACCACTGGAAAATTATTCGCATTGCGTTGACATTCGCACATCATCTCTCACTCACCAACAGCAATGCCAGGGTCGCAGTTGACAGTCTGAACCAGCTCTTTGCCCTGATGTCGGACAACCCAGTTAGGATCAATCTGGGAGGTGCCTTTGGGGTCCAAAGGAACCATCTGGAACTTCCGGAAGTCTGTCTCACTAATATCGAAGTTTTCAGGGCACACATCATAGATGTCAGGCACGTTGTCTTGGTCAAAGTCATCTTTGCAAGCATCTCCACGGCCATCACCTGAAAAATATATTTTACATATTCATTACTAATAACACCCAAAAGGTTTCAAAGACCTTTAGACATGCTGTGAACTGTTTAAGACGACCTGCGTATTTCAGGGTTGAAACCATGGCCTTTTGCTTACCATCAGAGTCCAGCTACCGTCATTATCGTCATCATAGTCACACGCGTCTCCTCTGCCGTCCTTGTCATGGTCAGCCTGGTTGGCGTTGGGAATGTATGGGCAGTTGTCCAGGTTGTTCTGGTGTCCATCCTCATCAATATCTTGGTTACTATCACACTTGTCTCCCACACGGTCATCATCTGAATCAACCTGCAATGGAATCAGAGATTTGACTTAATGTATGGCTTAAGAGAACAAGAAAGTATTAGGACACTAACATATATTTATTTTTTCCACTGCTGTGTTTCGCACTGCCCTTGCTCTTCTAGCTTGACTCCTTTCATGAAAGATTTTCCTTAGAGTGAAATCTATAAAGTTGGCAAGCACAATTTGTCCAAGATCTAAAGGCAGTTTTCTTCTACTGAGAATTAAAATTCCAGTTCCAGATGGCCTCAGCTACAGGGTGTCAGCAAAGAAGAAGCTGGCCAGTTTGATATTTGATTGATAATTAGTGAAGAAAACCTGTTTCCGGGTTGCAGCGAGAGCAGACGTCTTTACTGCTACTCTTGTCTGTTCTATGATTTTTCACATCTTCTACATTTTCAAGTCTTTGAACAAATTCTACAACTATTAAAATGCCTCCAAGAGGGAAAAGAGCTAATAAACCAGAAGCGAACGAGGATGTTGAGGCGGAAGAGGATTCTATTTCAGCGGCGCAAGTAGCTGAGATGTTGAATCAGCAGAAGCTGATGTACACCACACTAATGTGCCAACAGCAAGAAAGCTTCCAAGGCTTTGTGAAACTAATTATGGAGACAAACGACAAAAGACTAGACGACATGACCAGAGAAATACAGGAGATAAAAACGAGTTTGCAGTTTACCCAACGAGATGTGGATGTGATTAAAGCAGCCGTGGGGCACAGTCCAAGCAAAAAAACCTGATCTTCGAGGGAATCAAGGAGACAGCTGGAGAAAGCTGGACGGAAGCGGAACGGAAGGTGAAGGAGATTTTAAAGGACAAACTGCAAATTCATCAAGAAATAGAGATGGAACGGGTTTACAGAGTCGGGAAACTTTCTGATCGTGGACCAAGAGCGGTGTTGGTCAAGTTGATGAACGAGAACGATAAGGCAAACATTCTGCAGCAAGCAAAGAAGCTTAAGGGAACTAATATTTACATCAACGAAGATTACCCCGAGTCTGTGAGGAAGAGAAGAAGAGAGTTGATGCCGATGTTGAGAGGCTAGGGCGAGAGGAGAAATCGCGTTTCTGCGATCCGACAAATTAGTGACCCGACCTCGGAACCAGAATCCTGGACCCATGACCAGCTCGCCAAGGCAAGGAGAGTATGAAGGGGCCGCTGGACCCTCAGCGGTGTGAAGAAACATGCAGGTATATTGATATCTGCGATGGCAGATTGGCTCTGGAACCAACAACAACAAGCATGACCCATGGACGATATGAGGCAAGTGATTTGTTACAGAAGTTAATAGTTTTTGAGGGACTGGATCTGGAACTGAACACATATGGAGACACTGAAATTCATTATCATGAACCGGACGATGGCTTTGACCCTGAAAAAAACTTTTTCAAGAACTCTGAAAATAACTGCAAGTATTACACGGATGAGCAGTTTAACAGCAATGT
>NW_018127943.1:1637574-1639478 GCF_001952655.1 Monopterus albus | reverse complement strand
TGAGTTTAAACATAAATATAAAGGTATGTGTCAATCAAGATATATGCAAGAACAGGCTCTATGATTAATTAAGTGGAACATTGTGGGTGTGGTGTATGAATGTTAACACTGTAATAATTTTTTAGTATATTTCTTGTGTGGTGTAGAAGACAATTAACTAAGAATGTAATTATGTAAGAATGTTAACAATCTGTAATAATTTGTTAGTATATTACTAGCGTGGTGTAGAACAAAATTATCTATATAGAGATACTGCTTGCAAACCAATGATGGTAAGATGATGTCATGGGGTAGGACTAGATAAGTCTAACTTCTTCCTACTCTGTTCAAGCATGTACTAGGTATAAGCAAATTGATAATGGATTAGCATTTGTGGATATGTGTGTTGACATATCGACTATCTTTACATGTTTGAAAGAATAAATAAATCAAATCAAATCAAATCAAATTGCTCCACAAGACTCTGTTGCTCCTCCCACACCTGATTCCTTGTTGAGCACCACCAGTGGCAGCATCAAAAGGCAAAGTCAACCCAGCCCTACTTTGCAGGACTAGGAATATCTCACGGCGCTATGAGAGATAGGGGAAAGGAGGATGAATGAAATGAAATGGAGCAAGGGAGGACGAAAGGGTCAAGAGGATTTGGACAGCTGTGTAGAATTAAAAACAAAACTTCTGTTGAAGCTCATGACCATGGCATTTCTGTGTAGTTTTCATACTCTTTGGAACTCGAATAACATTGTTGTGTCTGTATTTGCACTTGTCTCTTTTGGTCTGCAGTGCACAGTTCATTCTTTTAAACCAAATCAGTGTAGATTTAGATGCCCCCCCTTCCTCCCCCATTTTCCGAGTGCTATTGTTCGACACATTCCTGTTTCTCATTGTAGCACGGCACAGGTGGACTAAGCGGAGCATAGTGTGCCGACAGGGCATACACATAGCCTGGGGCCAGTCCATTCCTCAGTAATATCCAGCCTAGGGCCTTTTCCCTCACATTAATCAGTTAATGTCAATGGGCCTCTAAAAAGACCCCTAGCCCCCCACCACGCCTTATTGAACTGATGTGTCCTTGAGCTGCACATGGGATTTACTCCACCTTTACATGATGTGATAAAGCTTAGACAGCTACACAGGGCTAATCACTGAGGCTCTTTCCTCAATTGAAAGAGCTGAGCTATAGAGAATGGCAAGGAGATGAATGTGGATTTTTGTTGGTGTTCTGGTCGAAGGAAATGGGAAAGGGCAGTGTGTATGTGTGTGTCCACACACCTGATCAGGATTATGTTCCAGGGGGCAGTTATCGCACATGTCTCCCACCCCGTCCAGGTCTGTGTCTTTCTGGTTGACGTTGTACACATAGGGACAGTTGTCATTCTCATTCATTATGCCTGGGGAGGGAATGTCAGTATATGATATGAAAATCCAGATTAGGAGTTCACAATACTTGAAAAGCATAGCAATGCAGAGGTCCCAAGGACTGTGTACATCTAAGTTTCCAGTCCTTACCATCTCCGTCGATGTCCACAGCACAGGCATCTCCCTCTCCATTGTTGTCTGTGTCCGTCTGGTCAGGGTTACTGTTGTAGGGGCAGTTGTCACAGCGGTCACCAACATCATCATGGTCATAGTCATACTGTCTTGGGTTGTAGATGAATGGACAGTTGTCCTGTTTCAAAAAGAGAGGACAACTGGTTTTAATAGACATATCATTGGCTGTTTTTTGTGTGTGGATCTATTTACAGGAGGGAAATGATACAGAATGAAAAAGGCACTTTGTTTTCAGGTGCTGTCCCAGATCTAATGGTAGGATTAGCAAACACACAGTGTATCGCCTTCAGAGCTGGAACTCAGTCTTTGAATTTGAGGTTTTGGACCCAGTTGGAGAGAAGCATTTACTTTCCTGC
>NW_018127943.1:1623067-1637536 GCF_001952655.1 Monopterus albus | reverse complement strand
GACATCTTATTAGACTATTAGACATCATGAATGATAAATGCAAAAAACGCAGTCACAGAACACAAGCACACATGCTCTCATCAGCTGTTGTGTCCACTGTGTGGAGAGGTTCACTTACTCTGTCATCAGTAATGCCATCGTTGTCATCATCATTGTCACAAGCATCTCCAGTGTCGTCTTTATCATAATCTTCCTGACCAGAATTGGGGAGGTTGGGGCAGTTGTCCTGGGTAACAACACCGTCAGACAAAAATCATAGCTTATTGATTTGTAGGGGGCAGGGTAGTTTCTTCCATCTTTTTTAATAATTGTAGAAGCATGTTGTTCTAATACTTTACCACTAACTACCTTTTTGCAGTGGTAGGTTGCATTCTCCACACACACCAAGTCAGCATTGGGCCATCCATCCAGATCTGTGTCCTCTCCACAGATATGACCATTGCCAGCATAACCGGGCTTGCACTCACAGCGATACATGGGATCGACAAAGTGTCCGAGGTAGATGCAGCGGGCATTTTTGTTGCAGTCGTGGCTTCCATCAATGCAGGGATTGCGGGGTGTACATATCTGGAGAGGGAGGGAGAGATAAATAGTTTAACTGATCAGTGATCAGACTAACTGTGCACAACCCAAAATTCATGACATTCTATTCTTAAAAAGGCAGACATTAACAACAGATGATTGTGATCCTACCGTGGAGATGCCACATAACCCACTTACCAGTATTGATTTATCCTACATCTCACCATTTTGTATTGCTTTATGTCAAAGCATTTGCTTTTTGCTGTTCTCTGATTGGCTGCTTGATATAAAATCAACCCCGTACTTGCCTGTTTATTTGCAACAGCCTGCTCCACACCTCTGCCAAATGGCTGGGGTCCTGAGAAGCGAGGAGGGCAGGGCAGACAGTTGTAGCCAGGATCTGTATTTTCACAGCGGTGCACACCATTAAACTCAAAGCAAGCATCTGGGACTTCTTTGCACTGTTTTTTGGACAAAAAGAGCAACATTTGTGATGATTAATCTGGAGACTTGGTATATATTAAACAGGCATCAAACCATGTTTGTAGAATAATTCAAGGACTAAAGAATTTTTACCTCATCAATATCTTTACACTTGATACCGTTGCCCGTGTAGCCTGTCGGGCACTTTCCACACTTCCAGGAACCATCAGGGAAACTGGTGCACTTGGCTCCAGCAAAACAGGGGTTAGATATGCACCCGTCTGAAAACAAAAATGCTGGCTCATTATCAAAACATCATCCTCAAGGTACTTGAATTCTAGTTATGTCATCATGAAGGCTATATAGAAATATCACTAAATAATTAGGTCTTGTACACAAAAAAGATGCCAAAAAGTAATGATAATGTAGTAAATTAAAGCTCAGTAAAAGCTGCAGAATAAAATATTACAGATGCATAGGACATGTAGAAGTGTTATAAAAGTGCCTCACCGATGGGGCAGGTTTGCTTGTTGCACATCTGAGTGTCTTTGGCATCTCCAACACACTCTTTACCACCGTATTTTGGTGTGGGGTCATTGCACAGGCGTTTACGAGTCTGGACACCACCTCCACAGGTGAGAGTACATGTATCCCATGGTGACCAGGGTCCCCAGTTGCCATTGACTGTGGGAGATGAGAAGAAAACAGCGTTTGTGTGCATTGTTGCTATACACAACACACAGATGCAGTCAGACAGAAAATACTAGTTGGTGGATCTTACTGGGGCATGGAGACTTTAGACATGTCTCAGTTTGACGGCCCTCTCCCTTGCAGTCCTTGCCTCCGAACTGGGGGGTGGGAGAGTTACAGAGGCGGATACGAGTGATGACACCGGAACCACAGGTGACTGAGCAGGAAGACCAGGGTGACCAATGGCTCCAGTTGCCATCCTGCTTGACTAGAGGCCACAAAGAAAGGTCAGAGGTCAGTTTTGAGACAGCAAAGCATTGGACCACTGTGTTATGAAACATTATGTTACATAGATGATGATAGTAAAATCACAGATTCATTACATGTGAATCAGGCTTGACTTCTTCAAAGAGTTTTGTTTGTGTTTGGCTGATGAGTGAGAGTATGTTGTGTTAACTCACAGCGCTTGTCACACTCCTGGAGGTAGCAGTCACGGGCTTGCACAGAGGTACCCTCGCAGTTGTTATTGATACGGTCGCAAGAGCGCCCGCGCTGCTGGGTGCCCCGCCCACATGACACAGAACAATGGGTCCATTCAGACCATGGCGACCAGCCGTCCTCTGCATAGTCGCTCGCTGAGCAGGAGAGAGAAGAAGAGAATATGAGAAAGCGGGGAAGAGGGAGACAATAAAAGAGCTATTCCAGCGAGGCAGCACCCCTTCACAAACACTTCCAAACCTAAATGAGGAGGGAAAGTTCCTGAAGCTGGGGGCTAATAGTGTGCATTTAGTTGGAATGTGAGAGATAGAGGACAAAGACTAGCACACTGAGACGAGCTGGGGAAACAGAAAGGCCTACTGTCCTTAAGATATATAGGGATGTCCCATTGGCATATGTTTTCCTACGGAGAAAAGGATTTTGCAAACTGGGTGTGTAATGACTTCAACAAGTGGCTGAAGCGGCTTCCCATGTTTACTTAGTTTTTAGGGAAGCATTGCAGCCAAGCCTGCATTGGTATGAACAACATGTCACTTCTGCTCATGTTGGAGATGGGCTTCACTAAACAGTCAACCAACTTTCCATCCCGCTTTAACCAATATGGCAAATTACAGCCAGTTCAACTCGAAGATTCAAAGATGCTTTGGAGCACAAAGCACCAGTGTTTCAAACACATAAGTAGCCTTTCATTTACTTGGATGTTAAGTCATCTCTGAAATTAACATGTTTTCTCTTGAGTAGAAACCTTTACATCTGGGGAAATATTTGTGGCGGTTTTGTTTTGTATGACCAGTAACATAGAAAGGGATCTCTCAGTGAACAGGACAGTGGTTGAATGCGCCATCTCCTAATTAAAACATATACATTCTAGGTGACAGGGGCTATTTATGCAAATGCTTTTAGCGCAGGTTTACATAACTGTAATTACAGTGTGCCTTCCTGTACTGTATGAACTGGGCTTCATAGAGTAGAAATGCTTACGTGTTCCACAGCGTGGGCAGCACTCTCCATCAGGAACAGTGGCATTAGCACAGGGGATCAGGGGACAGGAGATCTTCCGGCACACAGTAGCAGAGTTCTGCACAAGCACAGAGATCAAATTGATGGTTAAACATAAGCTTGGAAATATGGATATCACCCAAATTATGTCCAAGTACTCGATTAAATCCCCATTTCCAATGGCACTGAGATACTACTGAGAATTTTTGTGCAAGTGTTAGTCCATGTATGCAATCAACTCATTAAATTCACAGCCCACCATCTGAGTTTGCACAGATTTACCATGCCAGCAAAACTAAAAGGCAGCACTCTGGCTGAGAACGAAGACCCCTGCAGACAACTGCCTTCCCACGGGGTCAGAAATGGGTGAGAGTGAGGCCAGTAATGGAAGTAGCTTTCACTGTGGAGCACTGAGCCCCAAACAAGTAAAGCCTGCCTGCCAGCACATCTGTGAGTTCACTGCAAATGACTCAAGGATAATAACTGCCTCCAACTATTCATGCTAACGTTCTCTTTCCCGGATCTGATCAGTGACAGGGAAGAAAGGAGGATATAGGGACAACTACTGTATCCGTAGAAGAGGAAATCAGGAAATAAAGGCCATCGGTGAACTAGGGATCTTCCGTGCCAAGTATTTGCACATGAACCCCATCCCTCCTTTCCATTTGTCAGAGCCAAGGTCTTGTTCTTAATTATAAGCAATGCATCACTTAAAGTCTGGTCAAGTCCCTCTAGGCCACACTGAAGATGAATGTCTGACAATAGACCACTCATTACAACAGGACTGTTGGTCTTCTGCCAGGCCTTCACACCACTAATTACTGGACCAGATCATTTGAGAGGTTGTTCGGTGTGGATTGTCTTTACACAAATGTGTGTGTACATGTAAAGACAAGTTCCCTCAGACATGTGTTTAAGTACTTAAGACAAAATCCACAAGCTGGTAGGAGCACAAACTGGAGATCTCACCTGACACGTGCACTCAGTGCAGTCATCGACCGTCCACTCATCTTTGTTCTTGTAAACGATGCCATTGTGGAGGCAGACGCCACTGTGAATGTTAATAGGCTTGTTCTCATCTGTCTGGGAGGAAATGTTAAACAGACAAAACAGACAAAACAGATATTTATTGTTTATCTGGACCTGTATGAGTTGTTATCTTGGCAAATACCTGTCTGCCTATATTAAAGTATAAGGTACTAATTAACCTATGTACAATCTATGCATTCAGTTAAAAAAAGTAAAAAGAACATGACTGTAGTGTTGGTTATGTGCTTTTGTGTAGACAGACAAATTCAAAAAACAGAATAAATATGTTAAATAAGAACTAAAGTCAAAGTTATTTAGGCTGTATTTTGCTAAAGTTAGTAAAATAATAGCTATTGGTATTAGCTATGTTAGAGGCACTGCATTTCCTTGGCTGAATATGCAGTATAAGGAATGTTATTTGCAGAACAGCTACAAATGGGTAGTGATGGTAACCTAGAGGCCACACACACACACACACACACACACACAGAGAGAGAGAGAGAGGCAGCAGACAGGCGGTCTCTTTCACTGTGCCAACACACACACTGGGAGCTTTCCTCCTTACTAGCTGGCGGAGTTCATTGGACAGCTCCTTCACCACAACACCAAGGCCTCTCAGCTCCTTAAACATGCTGACCAGGTCCTCACAGGAGAATCCACAGACCATCTGCAGGTCTTCACCAGGGCAGAGACACAGGGGGGAATGGCCATTAATTGTTACCATAGGTAAATATTTTCATTTTTTATACTGAGGACTAATCAGGTGTCAGCCGGTGTATAATGGGAAATCCATAGGTCAAAGTCACATGCAGCAGTGTTTACCTTTAGTCTTATGTCCAGTGTACTCTGTTCTGATGGCCGAGGAGCCATTGAGGTTCTCCAGGATCATGGTTTCAGTGGTCATGGCTGAAGGAGAAATGGTACCATAAAGCAAATTGCTTAACTTTTTGGCTGGTTTATTAAAAAAGATGGGGTATGTTACACATCTCACAATGCCATACCTTTTTGAAAAGCAATTAGTTAATACTTTACACCCTGTAGAACACAGTACCCTGAGATATTTGTAAACTGGTATATATTCTGACAAAGTGTAAGCAGCTTCACGGTGAATGTCTTAGATAGAAATCAGCAGGCAAACTAATGAAGCCTTACAGCATCTGTTTGATCAGAACTTGTTGGGACTTGGCATTACATGAAGCAGGTGAGTGATGAGTAAACACCGAAGGCATCTTGGTCAAGATTACTCACAACTTTGACATCCTTTGTTGCGGAGGATGGCATCCAGTGTTGTTCCAAACACAAACCGCACGTTCTGTAGGACCCCCTGCAAGTATTGATGATCACGTTTAGGCTATAACTCCGTGCACCAGTAAAAAAAAAAACAAACGTAATCGTTGCCTCAAACATGAATAAGTCCCCAATATGAAAGTAAGCTTCTAGTCAACAATAGCCCGTGCGCTCACCATGAACCTGTCCTTCACGGCTCCCTTGCCAATCCTGAGCTGCGCGCTGGTTGGGGTCTCCTGCGTCAGGATGCTCTGGATAGGCGCATCCAACTCAGCTGCGTTCACCTCCTCGCATCCCGCGTACAGCTGCGCCCGATCCTCCTGCACGAACAACGTGATATTCTTCCAGTGGCCCGTAGCCAGATAGGCTTCTTCGATGGAAACCACCTGCTGCTTGTTCTCGGTGGAGAAAACTATGTCCAGGGTGTTCGCCTTGCCGTTGGAGACTATCTCTAACACGGGTCCAGAGCCGTCCAGTTTCTCCACGGTCAAGAGGCTTCCCCGGGTCCGTTTGAACTGCTTGAAGTTGAGCAGCAGGAGGAATCCCCTCTCGGCATGGATGGAATCGATCAGGTCCCTAAAAGCGCTCTCTGGAACCGGCGGGATGAGGTCTGGATTGAGGATCTTGTATGCGGGGCTGTACGGGTCATCTCCTTTGACCAGGGTGACCCCGTGGTTCTTCTTGGGGACTCTGACGAGCTCAAACAAGTCAAACACGCTATTGTCTTCTCGGCTCTCTGCGGGTGAATAATAATAAGCAGTCAGCCTTTGTCTGGCAGTGCGCTGGCTTTCTATTGTTTTGTGTGGCACTGCAAACTTTTTAAAATCCTCATCCTCATTTTCACAATAAACAGCAATGAATTTCCCGTTTGAAAAAAAGATGTAATATTCTGAGAAGTCTTGCAAATTCAAGCTGAAGTTCTCAGTTCAGCCAAACTCACCTGCAACTCTGGCGCTCTCGCAGGTCCACAGCATCAATAGCAAAAATATCCCAGTCAACTTCATGGTGAAACGCCAACCTGCTGCCTTTAACAGAAACGACAAAACACAGCAATCTAACCAGTTTCAACATGAATGTCAGTGCCAGCCACAGACACTGCGCATCAGCTTGTAAACATTTAAAATGATTCTATGGTGCCATAAATCACAAATGTTATGGCGTTCAGCGCATAACTAGTCGCATGCTCACCTGTTTGACGAAAACCACAGACCAAAAGTTAAAAAATCCCACAAAAATGTGTAGAAATCCAGTAATAATCCCCAAGAAATGGCTTTAATACGAATTATTAGATAAGAAAATATTTCACCTTGAAAAGAAGGAAAAATACTAAAGACAAGTGTTTCCCCCCCTTTGTTTGCAAACTTGTCCTTCCTGCTATCGACCGCTACAAATTTTAAGCCGAGGGGGGACAGAGTGCTATTTAAACAGTTAGATGCCATTCCTAAGACGTGGACTCGTCCAATCACGATGAAAAGGGACGAGCTTATCCTCTTAGCTCAGAGAGAGAGAGAGAGAGAGAGGGAGAGAGAGAGAGAAAGCAATTCTCAGTGCCATAACAACGTCCGTCCATCAGCGCTCACAAGCATTTCCATCACGCAGATTTCCATAACGCACACTACAGATATTCCGCTGTTTCTCTATTGCGCAAAATAAAAGTCACGGAAATCACTCCTGTGTTACTTCTCAAGGTCTATTTTATTTATTCCTCTCATTGCATCAGTAACTACAGCACAGGTTGCAATATCCCCATGATGTTTTTCTAGTTAGTATACTTTAGGTTCTTTATGGTTGCAAAGATATTTCCATTCTTTACTTTTTCTAGACGTTTTTAAAATAAAAACCATGTAACTATAAATATTTTACTGGACACAGCACAAGTTTTATCAGGTCAAACGTCGGGTTATACTGTTCAGGTATGAGCAGCCCAACATCTTCTTATTATCCTCCGCTTGTTGCAGTTCCACTTTCTAACGCTAGGAGTCGACGTGAGTTCGCTGGAGAGGTGCCTGAGGCAGTGCAAGGCGCCGCAGCAGCACACCTGAACTCACATTCAGGTTTAAACTGGATTAGTTCAAAAGAGTCTTTAATGAAATTGGTGGTAATCAATGCACCATTATATGTTAAGCCTTTGAAAACAGGGAAAGTGGCAGGGCATCCTCCAGAGCCAGCATCATTCCTGATTAAGTGTTTTTGAAACACTCACTTACTGCCAATTTGTCAAAGATGAAGAGAAGGTTTGGGGAAGAAAAAAAAGCTAAGATTCTTCTCACAGGACCAGTGAAAATATGTAGTGCAACTATTATAATAATAATATTTTCTTCTGCCTCGATCAGAACGTTGTGATCTGTATAAAAGAGGCATAGTAAATCACAGTAACAAAATGTAAACAGAAGGGGCAAATGTTTCAGTGAGTGTTCCCTCATCTTTATAAAAACAGGCGGTCTTTTGTCTACCTGGTGATAGACCTGCCATATTTTCTGCCCTTCACTGACACAAAGAAACTTAAGCTCTTTTGGTTGGACATGTAATTTATCTACTTGAAGCATAAGCCACATGCCTTTTTACTGTAGCCTGTGTGTAATGTGACAGGTTTCAGAGTTATGAGTTTAACAGACAGGTGTGTACTGGGCCCTGTGATGGAGCTGAATGTGGGTTTAGACATCTGGGGATAAAAGCTGTACCCTGAGGGGTCCTAAGGTCAAAGCTGCACCAACTCCTCTGGTGCCTGTTAGTCTCTGTCTCAGAGCAGGACCCTTGATGGAGACTGTAGGTGGCTCATTTCAGCCTGTGGAAGATACGTTGTCACTGGCTCAAATGCCAGGACTTGTCTACAGTGTAATATGAGAATATTTACATGTAGTATAATATATAGGCCTACATATATATATAACGATTTGTCAGTGTGGAAAGGCATTAACCTGAGTGAGCAAGTGGACTTTGCATGATGCCAAATTTGGGAGTTTCTTTAAGCTCGTCTAACGCTCATGTTAGTGTTTGGGTGATATCTGTAAAGAAGAATGCATGTGTTCACCAATGTCGCCACTGTGCTCAAGGCAGCAACAGGTCCTCTGTAAGGGAAAAGACATCAGTTTCCACTGGCTCAGATGCTCAGTAATTTCTAAATATCCAGTAATGTCTAGGAATGTAATGTAGATCCAGTTCCATCTTTGGTCTATTAGGGGGTCATGGTGTGCCAGCTTCTTTTCATGGGCTTCCATGGACAAGTCATTTTGACTTAAATATCCAGTCAAAATGTTTGTTTCTGTGAGTAACTATTACTGTTCAGCCTGCCCAGGAACTATACATGAACATTACATAGATAAGTCAATCAATACATAGAGTGAATGTATGAAAATATTTCTGTTTTTTGATTTCATTTGTCTTTTGCTGCAATTGTTTCCTGAGGCATCAGTAGCAAATTAGACCACCATGAATAGGAAACTAGCATCACCAATGGAAAATCATGTGCAGTATACTCAGGCCACCTTACAGACACACACACTCACACCCATATGTCTCATGTTCAGCTAATTAAAAACACAAATGCTTGTTATGAAGACATAATTCTTGGGGGAGTTTCAAACATTGCCCATCCTTTATGGCTCCACACACATTCCCATTGTAAACAAACACAAACGGTGGTGATCTGGGCAAAAGCAGCAATAAACAACTGTCAGCCAGCCTTGTTTGGAGATGTAGAGAGGTCACCTGCCATGTCCACATTCCTCACATGCCTCTGTAGCATACATAAGTATCCTGGGAGCCTTGTTCCATATGCTCTGTCTGTTTATCTGTCTAGGAGCTGGACAGAAATCACTCAGGCTGCCTCTCAGCTCACTCAACACAAACCATAGGCACTACAATACCCCTCCTTGTCCTCTGTCATCAGTGAAAGTCAATCTGAGCTTATCAAGGACGTTTTCACATAACTGAGGACCTTGAATAAAAGTTACGTTCTGCAGCAGCGGCACTGTAACAGTTTTCTTTAGGAGTGTTTAATAACTGTGTTTTTCCACTTTGGAGCAACATACGTGTTGTCATGTTCCCGAAGCTCATTCCCACAGGGCGTAAAACAAGAGAAATGCACTTCTGAAACAGTGGCAAAACAAAGGATCAGTCCAGACCTGCACAGTCAAATCAAGCCACGCACAATTAGATGAGTGTCTCAAATACTAGTAGTTACAGAGACTGGGTGTGGATCAGGACCTGGCAATGACATGCAAGAACAAAAAAGCAACCTCTCAGACAGGGTTTTTTTTAATGTGCTACTTGCAGGTATGAACACTCCCCACCCTGGCATGCACTGTCATTCATCCTAACATCCTTGGATTGTTTACGTCTGGTTTAATGGTTTTATATATAAAGCATACCTTACAACAACAACCACATGCCCAGGAACCAGTTTAACTAGTTCTTGTTCTTTTTGCAATATTTATAGCAATTGTCTGGGTAGTTAATCTTATTTTATTTTGCCTTTAAATTGTTAACCAAGCACCTTTTATGAACTTTTTTGTATTAAAACTCGACAAGAATGCATCTGTTAGGAAACTGACTGGAGAATATGAATCAGTGACTGAACCATTGTAACAATAATTCAGTCTTAAGGTAAAAGGATTCACCTCACTTCTGCCATTTAAAGAAACTTGCACCAGCTTATTTAATGGCTTGTAAGCTTATTAAATGGGCAGCATGGTGGTGCAGTGGTTAGCAATTTAGCAAGACGGTTTAGGGTTTGACCCTCACAGCTGACCTTTCTGTTTTCCTCTGGGTTTTCTCCCACAATCCACAGACATGCGGGTGTGAATGAGAGTGTGACTGGCGACCTGTCCAGGGTGTACACTGCTTGGCTCACTTAAACTGCTTCTCTCTGTGAGTCCTCACACACTTCATCGATAGTGAATGAAATGCTGTTGCTGCAGTGGCTCTTAAAACCACATATCACAATAAAAAGCTGCTAAGTTTGGCAAAATATAACTTTTTTTTTCTTCATAGTGACCAGAATGTTTTTGGGAAATGTTATGTTAAATGATTCCCAAAATATATAATTTTCTTCATCCTTTTGAGGGAGACAGTAGTTGATACAAACCAGGCTTGTATCTGTTGATGAGGTTGCAGAGCAACAGCAGGAAACAGAAGCGGTGGGATGGACTTCAGAGCAACACAGGAGCTGTTTCAGGGTTATGACCCCAAAGAAAAGGACACAGACTCAGAGTGAGTGAGATGCTGAAATGCACTCTTGGACACGGGTCACTGCCTCACAGATGAATAAATTACCTGAATGCTCTGCAGATGTTTGTTTCAGTGGTCAGAGTTCTTTTTTCCCCAAACCTCCTTAACGCTGAACATTTTAATTGATGCGAAAACGACACCAAGAAAGGCGCTTGTGCTGAAATAATTTAGCTATAGAATTTGACCTGTCAAGTTTAGGTCTCAGCCAAATGTTACAGTAGTTAGCCTGTCAGATGTGACGAGTCTGTAGTCTGAACAGCAATATCAGTTTGAAGATGCCACTTGGCATCAGGACTCCATGTCTCTCCATGCCCTTAACCTAAGATAACAGTAACACTAGTGCTCATATTTATGATTAAACCTGTTCTCCCACTGTAACAATATATAACAACATACTATATGTTTTGAGATATTTAAGAAGAAACCCATATCTGTAAAAGATGTTCAGTCTTGATATTATTATTCCTCAGTGAACCTGTGAGTGAATTATGTGTTCTCATAGCTTAGATGCTGTTTTCAATCATCCTGTATTAAGCTCCTTAACATACTATGTGGGTCAGTAAGGGCACCAGGAATATGTCAGGCTAGTTGACTTTTTACTTTCATGCTACAGCCTCTGCTTCACCTGACCGTGAAGCACTAATACATGACAGGGGCTCAAGTGAGTCCTCAAACTCTGAAGGCCATACATCTTTTAAATGACGTGTTTAAGTTACCGACTCTTGCAGCATTCTTTCTTTAAGATGCGTAAAAACTAGAGCTGAAATCCTTTTTTGGTTCCTGTCCAGTCACAGCCACTAGCAATGCTCTGACCGCTTGTGTGGAGCACAAACATTGCTACCTGTCTTGGTGACCTGTCTTTCAACTCATCCCCGGCATTTCTGCAGGTATGTCTCACCTTTCCTGAGGTCATGAGCTCATTATCAGACCCAGCAAAGCCAGCAAAAGTAATTTCATGTCAGACTGGTGTTCCTGCATCACAGCGAGAGCGAGGCTGTGTGTAGCAAGAATGTGTGGTAAAGACAAAGAAGATATTTTAAGACAAATCAGCTCCACTGCAACATGTGCTGTAAGAAATTCACAAATTACTTTTTGAGTGCAGATAAAAACTACCGCTCATACATACAGTATGTTTACTAGTGAATGAGCAAGAAGGTTAAATGAAATGTTAAATCCTTCTTTATAGCTGGTATCTTCCTTTAAAAGGTTGTCATTAGATAGCCAGCTTGTTCACTTGGTGCTGATGTTTCAGTGTTAGCCACGGTATAATAACTATTAATGAGAGCTTCACAGAGAGCACTTGGCATGACATAACTTGCATTAATCATTTCTGTGGAGTCAAAACACTGAATCTAAACAAACAAAAACATACTAAAATCATGCCAACAAATCATAGATTTATTTATTTATTTGCCTGCTAAAGTATTTCCTAATTCAAGATTTTTTTCCATGTTTTCCTTCCGCCATGTGACCAATTTAAGGTTTTCTATTTCTTTTATTCATTACATGCTTTTGATGTTGGTCATGGAAATGATCAAATGAAAACCTTGGAATAAGGCTTTCAACATAAACATCTCCAAGACCAGTCAGTGTCCCTGACAAAAGGCCCATATGACGTATTTGGAAACACTGAACGCTGAAATGTTCCCTGCTTCTAGTATTGTTTGAGTTCCTCTAATCTGTGTCATTTTTGCGTTTCTCCATTGAAATGTCAAAATAAACAAACCATAATCTTGCCCCGAGGAGAAACAGTAGAGCCGGGATAGCACGACCTTGCAGTGATACAGAGGCGCACTGAGTTGAAACAGAGGTGGCTGGTAAACTCTTTTGTTTGCTGTTGGTTGTACTGAGAACATATGATGATGGAAATATAACAATGGACATAAGGTACTTCAAATTTGAATAAACCAAAACCTTTTTAAAGATTTCTGCTAGCTAGAAACAGACACCTTGAATTACTCATGTATAATGTTGTGATAAGTGACTTCTTTTTTTTTAAGTGTCTGTGGTCAGATGCCAAATATTGTGTGAATTTCTGCCCTTTATCTTCCGGGTTTGATGTTCTTCAGCCATTTCTCCACACAAAGCTATAAATAATAGTTCAGTTTAACTTTACAAGCAGTACTTTGCAGTGCACCGTTAGTTTTACGAGCTGTTTGAGGTGTGTTTTTCTGTTCCGCTGCTTCATATGACATGACACTGAGGTTTTACAAGGACGATCCTGTGAAAAGCTCACATCTGAATCATATCCTTGTCATGTACCACAGATAAAATGTTCCAGCATGTACAGTACCAGCATCACAGTAGCAGTGCGATATGACAAGTAACCAGATGACATGGAGGTTGTCAATGGCTGTGTCCTAATTCAGACTTTCATACTTTGCTGTAAACAGTAAAGCGCTGTGAGGTGTTGTTCCCTTCTTTGTCCTTGGTTCAATTCAGGTCTTAGGCATGCACACTTATGTTTGAATTCTTCAGTCCGTGGGTGTCCTGGCCTTTCATTTCCTTAAATAGGCCATAAGAAACAGAAACAGGTGGTATATGTGGAGGCACTGACTCATTCAAAACCACAACATTATTAAAAATGGCAAAAATGCCACTTTTTTCACTTATCATTTTACAGTCTCTTCTGTTTACTTGCAGTTTATGACCTTTGCTTATACCTGAAGTCAATACTTTTACTCCTTTTCCCTTCTGTCCCACTGTGAAAAGCTTGAGAAATGTCACAGGAATCCTAAAATTGTCCTTTCTGCAGGTGTTCCAGCTGTTTTGATACACCACGGATAAAGTCTTTATTGCAGCCCCAGCTTTCTAAATGCTTTTCAGCATCAGTTAAACCCATCGTTTGATGCAGATGGGGCCGTGTTTGGCCCTGGGAGCCCTCCTGAGCTCTGTGAAAGTCTGTCATGGTCATAGTTATGGAATGCTTGTTGACTCACAGGATAGGAAAATCTGCCGAGATACAATTATCAACACAGTCCCGAGTTTTATATTAGGTTAAACTGACTCTGATGGAAAAGATAGCAAAATTTTGTTTTTCACCAGCATCTATGGAGGGACTTAGCTTAGAGTGAGGGGTGGATGAAGGACTGAATTTCCACCTCTGAGACCTGTAGATAGGAATCTGAATTGAACGTTAAATTCCCATTTGGGGATTTTTTTACTGGTTTATTTTTAGTTTTTTTTGGTCCCTCAGGAAAATATATCCTATACCACAAGGGCCATGTTTTTCTCATGAAATCCACAACCCAGTAAAAATACACTTTTCCAGGTTTTTGTTTGGTATTGCGACACTGTCATTAAATGACTGTGAACAAACATTTAAAACCGAGAACAAACAAAATATAGCCCCAATAACAAGCCCAGATGAGCTTGATTCAAGAGCAGCTGACCTGAGATTGAAGATCATGAGCAAGATGGACACCAGGAACCTCCGTGGTTGGTTACCAAGACTAAGTGAAGTGCCTTCTGAAAGTCTACTAGATGATGTGAATTCAACACTAAGAACAATCCCTACTACGACCATCACTGAGACCAACAAGCTCATATACACCACAGCAACCATCATCTTGGAGATGCATGGCTATAAGTTCAACAAAAACCATAAGGAGCAGTATCCTCCATGGAGAAGGAGGTTGGAGACCAAGAACAAGGCAGCACGGAGAGAAGTTAGCCAGCTATCAGAATTGCAGAAAGTCGTGATGAAGAACGGGGTACCTAAGAAATACAACTCACTGTCCATACCTGAGGCCTTAGAGACTGCCAAGCAAAGGCTCACAGCCCTGGCCACAC
>NW_018127943.1:1599415-1621648 GCF_001952655.1 Monopterus albus | reverse complement strand
CAAGGAAAATCAACATAGGCCATCAAGTCAACCAGGTATCAGTTTTATTTATCAATTTCTTTTTATTATTATATTATATGCAGCAGTAATGAGGGTAAGTTATTTGTGCCTAATTTGTAATGTGAAAACATTACAGGACAATCCTATAGAGAATTATCACTTGAATTTGCAGCTCCACTCGGCTTTATCATTATTATAGGACTGTTTTGAGGACACCACATGGGGGCTCTTTATTGATCATTTGCTATGGATTGTGCCATATGTCTGGCAGTTAACTTTCAACTATGGAAATGTGTTATGATCGCTCGATAAACTGGTGAGCGAGCAGACAAAAACAACGGACCCAGATGGCTGGCTTCGGTGCAAGCAGTGGTATTTATTTACAGTGAAAAAACAGTGCAACTATATATAGATATGTAATGAGGTGGAGTAGTAGGACCGGGTGTCGATCAGCGGCAGTAGAACAAACAGTCAATGAAGTGAACACGGCCGGGCTGCGGATGTGGGAGTCACTCCTGGGCTGGTCAGAGTGGAGATGATGGTGGCTGAGCAAAAAGAGCAGAAAACAAACAGATTACCGGAGACTGTGCATTGACCTGTGTGGAGGTGGCTGGAGGAGTTGAGGGAATCCAGGGTCCAGAGGAGCGATCCGATGAGGAGGAGGAAACCAATAATGGTCGGGCTGGATATAGGTGGGAGAAGACATAGGGTGTCGATCAGCGGCAGTAGAACAAACAGTCAATGAAGTGAACACGAGCACATAAACGGGGCCTGAAGAACGGGGTGTGAACGAAAAGCCGTATATAAATACGGGAGGAGACTAATGAGGTGCAGCTGGTGAGTAATAGAGAAGCGGGGCAGGTGTCTCTAATAATGAAATCAGTGCAGGGGAGCTGACTAGTGCGAGAAAGGAAAGAAAGGAAGGTGCCGCCGGGCAACCCTGACAAAATGAACATGACCTGAGCAGGATGCTGCCCTGCCACAAAATGTTTTTCACATGGATATAATTCCAAAGTCAGGCCGTTGTGCAATAAACTCAAATTGACTGAGGATACTATCAGCACAGTTCAAAGAATCATAATGTCTCTTTATCTGCTGTGCATCAAATAGCATCAAAGAAAGAATCCACTCAAAGTTGTGGGTAATTCTCAGAGCAATTCCGAGCTGCTGCACACGTAGTTTTAAGAGGATCCTTTGGTTTGTAACGACTCTCAGACTGTGAGTTTCATTGTGGTTTGAAAACTGTTAAGACCAAGCAGGAAACTGGAACAGAGGTCAGTAAAGTATCTGATTAGGATTGTAGGCAGAGCTACAATCAAAGGGGTCTTTCATTATCTATGACCTTTATCAGCCTCTAGTGGCAAGCAGTGGGAGTTCTAACACCAGAATAGGTTTTCTTATCTGCCTGTAGTGTAGCAGAACATAAACAGTGAAAAAGCATACAACACAGCTGTCCTTGGAAAATGAGTGTGAGTAGCTAAAGCTAGACAGACAAGCAGCAGAGTTCTAAGCTGTGTTCACAGTGCTTGCTGAAAATGGCGATAGTCATGCTAACAACTGTAAATGAAACATCTGACTGTATTTTTACCATCAAAAGGTCACATTATATAGGTTTTCTACTGTGCATAGTACCAACTTAATTCACTTGCTTTATAATACTGCTCCATAGTCCATATCCTGATACTAATAAATACTACATGGAGCAAAAATGCTAAAACTGCTAAAGAAAATGCTTTAAAAAAAGTGCAAACCTGTGGTGAGAGATGATGACTGTGAAGGCTGCAGTAGACTTGCAAAATGTGCAGGCTCAAGATGTCTCTCAGGCCATTCGGCTAATGAAGCCTACAGTATACGATGCTAAACTTGGTGAACCTAAGCACAGACTGATTTGTTCTGAGTCACTCTCCCTGAAACAAGTGGTTCTAAATGCATACAACTGTGCCTCCTCATCCTCGCCAAGCCTCTGCAGTTATTCCTTTCTGAAATAAAATTGGCCTTATTCAGCTTCCTTAGTTTAACAAGTGGCATGCATTGTTTGAATTTAAAGATGCCCCTAAAATGGTCATAGTTATGGTTAGAACAATGAATCAGCCCAGAGATACTAATGTGAGCAGAGCCTCATATTAAATGTTTGAATGTTTAGTTTGGCTTGGCTTAGCTTCTCCCATAATTTCTTGAGAAAAATTAGTTTTAAAATATAAAATTTTATCGTCAAACTCTACTAACTGAAACAATAATCGGCATGTATCATGTAATTAATCATCAGTCCTGCTCTTTTACTTGAAAGCTTTTACATTTGCTCTGGACCTTTGTCACACAGGAATTGATTCATTTTCTGTTTCCAGCAGCAGTAGCAGTGGTTTGAAAATACGACCAGATGACAGAGAAGAGCATGATGATTAACAAAAGCAGCGGTAGCCACAGCATCTGAGAGAGGAAGGCAAGAGCTCCACTTAGAGAAACTCACACTTCATCAACAAAAACAATCCAAAGAAGGAAATGTCATTTAGACCCAGTTTGACCAAAATGTTAGCAAAAAGAGGATGAAAGAGATTTTGTTTTTCATACTTGTGGGATAGATGAGCTAGTTGTTTGGCACAGTGGGTTTCAGAGAATTTATAAATGGGCTTGAGTCACATGCTGTACCTCCAGCCCAGATAAACTGAGAAAATGAGGAATGAACTTGGACTGACAGTGATAAAATTTACTTTGAATTCAAAGTTACTTTTCATTTAGCTGATGATGGACAATGACTAATCCAAAATACAGATGCCATTTAAATGCATACTTTCTTTTAATTCAGTGCAATCCCTATAATGTTCCTATTTCATTTTTTTCATTTTAAAGCCACGTTCCATGCACCCTGCCCACATAAACACAGCGATCACGTTGCTGTCCTTGTGACCAAGCAATTTGCTCCACATTGAGGCTTATTTTGCACAGTTAATTTAGCTGGAGTTGTTTAAGTGACTCATACTGGTTCTCAAGCTTGTCATATATTACATTCAGTTCCTGAGAAAGTTAACTGAGGATGCTACCACACTAACAACAGGTCGTTCATTAAAATGGAGGGCGTAAAAGCATAAGGAAAGAAAGGAATGGTAATGGAAAAAAGAGAGCTATAGGTTTACCATTAGTGACCTCTATTTGTGGTATGCGTGATGTGAGTAGATCTAGATGGGATCATAAACTAGAGTGTCCATCCTGATATTACCTGGAAATGACTCTCTTCCTCATTTCCAGTGGAAATTTCTAACCTAAATCCAAGCTCTTGGTGCAGGCAGTCATTAATGGAAATTGAATGACTATCAGAATAAAAAATCACTCGTACTTATACTCTGTTGCAAAGGATGTTATAATCTTTGCAAGTTAAAATCCTCAAAAAAACGTGAAGATTCCTTAAATTGAGATGAAATCAGCTGTACCTGTAGCTGAGACATTTTTGTTGCTTGTTGCTTCAGGAGAGCAGAGATGAGACAAGGTTTAGCTACAATCCTCCAGTGCTTCCACCCCAGCTCCTATCACATAGTAAAAGAACTGACAGGTTAAAATGTACCTGCTTGGCAAGACCAGCAATAATATGGTTCCCAGGTCATCAATGACAGGTGACAATGATGTTTTTAGGGTGATGATAGCTCATGTCTTGAGTTGAGAATACAGGTGTAAGAGAAAGTGGAGTTCTGGTTTTACAGTTTTAGTATCAAGTTGTCTGTGATGGCTCAAAAGTGGTATATGCTTCAATAGACAAAGGACATGCTACAGAAATACAAAGGTGCATCATAAACACTGTAGGTAACTTTGCAGTCTAGTGATGGCAGAGGGAAATAAATGACATCTCCTTTGAAATCCTGTAATGTTGGTTTTAACTAAACCACCCAGACACTTTTCGTTTCTGTTCTGTATAATGTTATGAGTAATGAAAAATGTGACTCACTGATGTCTGTACCTGTCTTAAACCTGAAACCTCTAATGAGCTCTGGATTACTAGTGTCCTTATTTGAGGTTTTCGAGCATAAAAATGCTGATAATGGCTGTCATGCCTATCCCAGACTTGATACACTGCAAAGTGAACAAATCTATCAGAGGGTCAGAAGATGAACTACACCTACATGGTGTATACATCATGTTTTCTTAGACTTGGTTTTCTAATGAGGCCTTATTTAATTTGTCTAGTCTAGTGTTTCAGATCTTGCATTTTTGTTTAATATTTCAAGCTCATTCTTGCTTTGACTTCCAAGACATTGGAGATGATTGGATTACTGAAACCATAGCAGCCCTAAGTAATCTCCAAGTCTCAGATGAGACAGTTCTACAACTACAATTCATTTAGGAGCAATATTAGGTCCGATACGTGCAGTCCTGCGGCCGTTGCTGTCTCTCAGATTCTCACCACTAATGATAGTGAACAATCCCACTTTTATAATTGCATTTGTATTGAAATTTCAGCTTGCGTGCTGCTATGGCACTGGAGCATCTTTTGTAACCCATTCAAAGGAGCAATGGGAACTTTGGGGAAATGTTATATGCAAACATATCAATTTGGGTTTAGATATAAATATTTGCCTTTTTCTTTTTACTTAATTTTTGCATGGGATCTATCATTTTCCATGTCACAGATTATCAGTTGTAGTAAATGTTTAAGTCTAGACTTATTGTGGTTGCGTTGTTTGGAGTTCAGTACCACACCATGGTGTCACTGTTGTTTCCATGAACACATTTCTTTGAAGTATTGCCTATAGACTCCGTGACCAGCCATGTCACAAAAGCAATACATCGAACTTTGTGCCCACATTACCCACAATGTAGCCCAGCTGATAATGTCTACATCACCACACTCCATGCAGTCTGGTGTTACCTTAATCTGTGATTTGTTTTTTCATATTTAATGTCCATGTGTTCTAGAGGCTTTCATCCCAAGTGCGTCCATTTCCTACAGTTTATTTTAACAGAGAGAATAACGATGGCCTCATTTACTGACAGAGCAGCATTTTATGCAGTGTGTCAGATGCACCATGCATTTTAAGAACACCGCCCACTAGAGTACAAGGCACAGCCTGTTGCAATTATACACAATAAATTTTATTTAGGTCCAACTTAATTTAATTACAGATCAAATGTTGTTAGTGATCGCCATACTTAGTGAGCTCCTAATGTGTCACTTTAATCTCTTGCAGATGTACTGTGCACTGTGATTGAAGATGACTGGCTGCACTTTACATACAGTTCCTCTGGAGCAAAATATGACAAACAGAAAGAAGAAACAGGGGAGAAAGATGCAGAAACGAAAGACTTACTAATTAATTTGTGAGTGTGACATGAGAAAAGCGTGACGGACAATGAAAGATTGCTGCTGGTGGTCCTGCAGTAGGTTCACTGCAATCTTTCATTGTCCGTCACGCTTTTCTCATGTCACACTCACAAATTAATTAGTAAGTCTTTCGTTTCTGCATCTTTCTCCCCTGTTTCTTCTTTCTGTTTGTCATATTTTGTTCCTCACTCTACACACATCTCCCTTTCTATGATTAATTCTTGCTGAACTTGTAGTGTGTGTGTGTGTGTGTGTGTGTGTGACTGTTTCTCAGCAGAGCAAAGGAGCAGTCACCCAGTCAGAGGAAACGTTAATGTTGCCGATCCCGTGCCGTCAGCCTATTATACAGCATGTTCTCAATAACAGGAAGTCAGGAAAAATGAGCTGTCCCATAATTACTTTGGGCTTGTTTTCTCTTCCTCCCCGTACAGTATTCTGGTAGCACCAAGATCAAAGGCTGGAATGCTGAATCTTGATCTCATATCTGACAGGGGCGTCCAGGGCACTGCAGTACTATTAATACTACTTCATAAATGAGGCTGTCCATATGTATACAGACTTGGAATCCACTTGTGGATCGGAGGACAGGGTCAGACTGTGCAAAACTTACCAGTAAGGTTGATTTGCAACTCTAAATTGCCCCTCTAAATTGTCATCCATGGATCACCATCATCACCCACTAATATTATATGGAAAAGTCAGCTGAGTCATCCTGATAATTTAGCACATGTTCACTCTGTTAGACCTGTTGATGCTCTGAATCTCTGTGCACTGGGGAGAAGCTCAAACTCTCCATGCAGAGGATGAAGAGGACATTCAAAACTGGTTAAAATTAAACTTTTGGCTGTTACCTTATATATGATTTCTGCATGTTTGTTAGGCAAATGTTGAAAGCTATAGCTAATACCAAAACCGAATGTGTTTCCCTGTAGAAATAAAAAAGAGGTTCAGTGGAAAGTAAAGACATTGAGGATTACATCTGGAAACCAGAACAATGTTGTACTACTGTAGCTGTAAGCTGTTTTCCAATTGATTTCACTGGTAATGGAATCACACAGCCAACATACAGACACACGCTGAGGCCTTCCCAACTTTTGTTGTTCCAAACTTTCCAAGCACACACGACCACACACTCCAACATCAGCGGTGGAATCCCCAGCAATTGTGGTTGGTTGTTGTCTTTGCCACGTCTGCTCTCCATTATGCCTGTGTTTCCCCTCTCTCACATTCGAGTCTTTAGACAATGATTACATAATGCAGGATAAGTGGCTCATTAGGGCTGTGATTACCGCAGCCTTTGAACAGGCGCTCTTTGCTGCTGTGCAGAGCCAGGCAGACGAATCACTGCAGGCAGACCACATAGTGTGACAAGAGCTGAAACAGAGTGTGAAGCTGTCCAACAGGGACTGTCTTCAACTAATAAAGAATATTGATTTTGTTTTTGAAATGTCAGGGTCATTAGGTCCCAGGATTAGGAAATATTGTCTATTGTTCTTCCACTTCCTAGCCTATGTCAGTGAAAAGACTCAAATGCATAATAACGATGGAGATATATTGTTTTTCTTCAATTGAGCATAAATTTTTGGGGAGTCAAATTCTAAAAAAAGAAAATGGAAAGGATCATCTTTAACATGTTATGCTTTTTAGTGTACACACTTAACACTTCTGAAGTTCTTTTATTATTCTGAAAAATAGGGAATTGACTTAGCACGTCAGATGAATCACTAAAGCATTGTCGCATTTCGTTTGCAATGCAAACACTTCGTCAGCAGCTATTGACAGACTTTTTATTTGACCAATCAGTCTTCTTGCAGCAGGAAATATAAAGTGTGAAAGTTGGTATAAACTAATTTTGTTTATACAGAACTGGCTTTGTCCACGTGTCTGCATGATTGTCTATATATGCATGTGTGTTTCTATGTTTATGTGTGTGTGTTTCCAGCTGAGTGGAGCTACCGGAGTGAGCTATTATCAGGTGCCACAGGCTTAACAAGTGCTACAGGCTGAGAACTTGACATTACAGTGTCTGCATGTGGAGACAATCGGTCTCGACTGCCTTAGGCTGTGAGGAGTTTGTCTCAAGGACGCCCTTCACCTCGTGACCCCCCTAAAGGTCTGAGTGGCTCTACTGATAACTGTGTGGGTGCAGACGCTTATACTTGTACAGTAGAGATAAGGTAAATCCAAATAGTGCTTAAGGTCAGCTGTCAGAAAGCAGAGGTGCAAAGCTGGCCCTAAATCAGGTATCTGTTCAAGTGTGTGTGTGTGTGTAAGGAAGTCCCCTACTGACAGGAGCTGAACTGACCTTGTTCCCACCCCACTCTAACAGAAGCAACAGCCAGTTTTTATCAGCTGAGGCTGAGCGGTTACACCAATTAGTGGCTTGAAATCTTTTCCTGTGAACTGGGACAACCATACAAGATCTCTGCGCATCAACGATAGTTAACGACAATGTTAAGTAAACAGATGCGGTGAGGAGTTCATATAACGCCTTCTTCAGGTGTGATGAATTCTCTTGCATGGTCTTTAAGCATCGGTTGTGATTTTCAACAGGAAATAAGAAAAATGGAAGGTTGGATTATGTTTTTTACACCAGGGAATGTTGTTGGATGAGGTGTGAGCATCGACTGCAGGTTATTCTTCTTGTAATTAGCCTCATACCACTCAGTTTTGAGTCTGCTTCTGAAAACCCCTATGTTTGAAGGGCTATGTATCACAACCACTTCACTCTGCCCTCCCCTCCTAAAGAGAACTGGGACACCCATACCATTACACGTGAACATGCAAAACAAAACGGTAGGGCTAAGTGGTGGGGACAAGGGAATTGGGATGGGCCCAAGTTTTCTGTCTTAAGTCTACAGTTCTAATAGCCACAGCGTCCAACTGATAATAGAGTTGAATCAACACCTCTTGACCAAAGAGAAAAAAGAGATCATTCAAAACCTGCTGCTTTGGACTGAATTAGACTGCACAGTTGTACCTCATAAAGCGATAACTTATTACAGCCATTTTACACGGGTATTCCTGGTCTACTGCCGTTTTCATGTCATCATGTAGCTCATGTTCTCCGTTGATGGTCATGTGTTACAAAATGTTTGTTTTTCATGTCTCATGGAGTTGTAAGCACAGAAACAGACTCACTTACTCCCACAGCTGCACGTGGGATCCCACTAAGAGCGTTATGTAAGAACAGTTTACCTTTGATTCACCATGAATATTGTCATCGGGGTTTGTAATCCCTTAAATCTGTGACTAAACACTGTCACAAGTCTCAAAGGTGACACTGCTTCTCTTTGAAATCATTCCCGCCTCTGTGCGTTATTAAAGCTCCATCAGAGCATTTAACTGGGTGCCGGACAAGGAGGAGAATGGACCTGTTGTGCATCTGACTGGCGCTGGGAGAGAGGATGGACAGAAATAAAGAGAATGAGAAGTAGTGAGAGGAGGCGTGGATGGTGAGAAGATCCACTGAGCTCTCTTCCTCTCAAATATGAGAGTGGGGATTAGAAAGTGCGTAGTGATTACCTCCATGTTGACCTGCCAGCCACTGTAATCAAGGACATTGTGAGTGATGGCATGATTGGCCAGAAAGAAGAGGCCAGTGACAGTAATCCTTGGGAAAATGTGGACCACAATGACAGGTTGTGCTTACAGACGACGACGGCGGCTCCACAACTTTTCGGATCAGTGGGAAAAAATGGGAGAGCTGTTTGAGAGGAGGGGAAATACTGTAGAGAGCAACTTCCACTTTCCTTCAACAATGTTAAACCTTTTGGGGATCTTTAAAAAAGGCGGTGTACTGTCAGCTACTTTAATAGTAAAAGAGTGAAGAAAAAACTCACAAAGGTCACTTTGTTACAGACTCAGTGATGAAATACTTCTATATAATATTATCATAATAAGGTCAAGTCAAGCATCTGCTAGTTCCTCTGGCCACCCACATGAATAACTAATTACTGCTGTGGTAATGCCAAGCTGACCCTTTGCCCCTGGGCACTTCTCTCTCTTTGCAAGGTTTCTACTGTAACATTTCTCTGCATGAGGTGTAAACTGATACCTCCAAAGTATAGTGTACTTGGTTACACAATACTGAATATGTGAGTAAGGAGTTTTTAGAAATCTCTTCTGCTAAATCTGAATCTGAGTAATCTGACTGTTCATATATTGTGACCACGATTGAGATGATTTTAAAATTGCAGTTACTGATTTGTTTAGCACACGTGACGTCACATTTTTCGACTCTGTCGGGACTGATTACGTAGGAAGTTGGCTTGCAAGCTGCAGTTCGCTAAGAGTAGAGCTAAGAGCTTCAAGTAATCAATATATTACCAATATTCTAGCATCATGTATTTTGTGAGGACATGCAGAAAATATCTAGATCTCTAGCTGATCGATGGTCCACTGCTCCAATCCTTGTGTGATTGACAACATTTTCAGAAAAACAGTTCATAGCCACTGAAAGGGTTTAAGTGCAACCTTGACTGGCAAATGAACTTTGTCACAAAATGTAGTGGCAGCAGGGCCACTGTTGCATAACCGTAAGTGTTTCAAGTGCTGGAGTCTTTGTGGGGGGTCCAGTTATCAATTAACAAACCCACACCGATACCCAGCCACACTCAGTCAAAAATCCATCTACAGCTCTCACTCTGTCTGCAGTGCTGGGCTGCAGGAGCGTTGATAGAGAGAATAAAAGGAATCGGCTTGATGTCTGTTGGGTTACAAAAGCATGGTTTATGCTTTTATACAGACTAAAGAGGGACAGTGTTCTCTTGTAATTGAGCGTTGAGATAAAATTACAAGCAAACCCAAAGAAAGAGAGAGTGCCAATGTATGGTCTTACTGTAGATCTGTCACTTTTTTAAATTTTTTGAAATGTTATTCAGCTGTAATCTTACTGTAGATCTTGAATCTGGAAGGGATGAGACTGGACCAGAAAACCAGATTGTTACATTAAATGACAGAGAAAGAGAAACAAAAAAAGGGTGAGGGAGTTAAAGACAGACACAGGGGGCTACGGAGGGATGGGTTTTATGTGTGTGTGTCCATGTTTTCCTGTGGTTGCCTGGCCTTGTTCTCCTCTGTTATTATGAGCGTCAGGCCGCCACAGAAGCCACACATTGAAAGGAAAGCCCTCTCAGGCTACAGTAAAGTTTGACAGAAGAAAAACATTTGTTGTTTCATTTTCATTTACTGACATGATGGTGTGGTAAAAAGATTTAGTCTGGAGAGGGGACTGCATTTTGTGCAGAAGAGAATGAAAAATGTAGCCTTCCAAACATTTACTGAATCCACAATGGGACTCTCATACATGTTTACAATAAAGTTAAATTCCTTACATTTCCCCTGATTTATCTGCAAATTTCATTGCCATCCCAAAGGCAACATACACAATCCATCTTCTCTTTTATTCATTATATGTGGCTCTGGTTGGCTGAGAGATTGTGATCATAATGTATAATGAAAACCAAAAGTAAATACAATGAAATCATCCATATGTTCTGAGCAGATTGGTATGGCTTTGGTAAACTGTGCTAAAGCCTTACTTTTACTCTCATTCTTTTACTGGCACATCAGCTCTCACCAGGAGTGGTAGTTGCAAGAATGACAACATTTTAGTCATTTTAGAAAACAAACAAACACGCCCAGAGACTATAACCAGCACGAGCACACCAGTTATCCAAATCACCAGTGTTCAGTTTAGGGAAGCCAGATAACAAGAGCCTTACCTTGTTAAACGTGCTTTTTTGTACAGGCCCCAGTGCTTTTACAGCTCAGAGACGGTGGTGTGCTCACAGCACCTGATCACATTTCTTGCGTGCTTCAAGGATTCCAGGTGCACGCTTACATAAGAAAAGCCACTGACACTGTCCAGGCTCAGTTATGCCTGGAATGCATTTTTAATTAACTTGTACAGCCTGTCTTTATCTCAGTTCCTCTGCCTCCCTCGGTCTGTCACTGTCTCATATGTACAGTATGATACGTGAAGGGTCATCTATAGATGAAGGGCTTTAAGACAAGGGAGACAAACGAATCTCCTTTGAAATTTTTAACTTTTGCATTATTTTTCTGATTCATATGAAACTGTTCAGAGTTCCACCACCTGAATTTTATCAAATACACACATTTGGTGCCTTCATTGACTTTTCTTTACCCTATTCATCCTAATGGTTTTAAAGGACTATGCAGATGTTTTGGGAGTTCACTGTTTACCCAACATGTTGGCAGTTAAAATGCAATGGATGCAGGTGCTGTGTCTTCTGGATACAGGATTTTAAAGCCACTACTCTCCTGGTCCTATTGAAAATGTAATCAAGTTGTGTGGATTTTAGAGCTGCACTTTTTAAAACCTGTTGCAATCGCCCAGCTCATGCGAATCAGTGTTTTTATGAGACCATTTTATGTCTGAGGGTGGCCCCTGCATCTTCAGTTCCTCCTCTTGCCTTTGTTAGCCTCTCTACACAGTCTCTTAGTTTTGCAGAGGAGGATATCTGGCATTTTATCTAATTTCATGCAGTTACTGTTGTTTCAAATTAATATATTTCCACTCAATAACGAGTGGTGCTCATTAAAACCAAATTTGTTTAGTCAGTCACTAACTTCCTTGTCATCCACACACTGTATCAAACACTCTTGACCAGCTTTGATTTTTCTACTTCAACCAAGGGGGAGTGTCATTGGTGGGTTATGGTGCCAGGATCAAATATATGTTGTCTCGCTTTTGTTTGATTTATTACATTAAAAAATTTTAATTCCATCTGTATTTTGCAGCTGCCAGGCTGAATTACATAATGTCGAAAACAGCAGAGGAACTGTGAGCCTGCTCGCATGAGGAGTTGTTTGGCTTGCCTGAGCTATGTCGATTCCAGTGGAAATGTGCACACATCAAAGAAATTCTTTGCAAAAAAATGTTAAATGTCTGACTATTCCAGAAAGGGTATGTAGTGGACAAAGGTGGGTTTTGTGCAATGAAAACAGTTCATAAAGGACCATTGAGGAGCAGAGGAGGGAAATAAATGTGAGTTGATTGAAGAAGGAATGTTGTGACGGGACAGAGGACGTGTTTGGAACAGGAGCTCAGCTGTGAGATGGCCACATGAAAGTGTTTACCTCCCAAAGAGACAGGAGCAATAAGTCCTCAACTTAAAACCCCAGTGATTTGTCCTTACCCTCTGATAGGAGCCTTTCTTGAATTAGCACTCCTAATGGCAACAGGAGATATGCCAGAGATAAACTGTTAACTAAATATCCTGCAACATTAACTATGTCCATATCACCCACCCTGAGGTTCACGGCAACGTGATTATATAGGAGGTTATCATTCTTTGTGCAGTTTAGAAAAAGTGTTAGGAAGAGAGGAGGGATAATATTCTGCTAGCAAGAGCTAGCAAGACGTGGTTGTGGGATCTGTTTTGAGAAGGAGCATAATATAGTATGTCTCCATCAGAAACTATATACATATCCTGCACATTGAACTCATACAGACAAAGAATGTGTTCTGTGGTTGCTAACGTATATCGCTGTATATCAGTCACATTCTTGACAGGCTGAGGCACAGTTCAACACTCCAGGATCGCTCAATTCATAATAATCAGTAGCAGGAAATCAAGTGCACTCCAGCTGTTTCATTAGCCATGGGAGAGGATCTGTCTTCCTCCTCACGCTGCTGATGACAAATAAGACACTAAGGCAAACAACTGCTTCCCATCATCTCAAAAGGCTGCAGCCAAACGTCGTTCACTCAAGCACTAAATGAGAAATATTGTACATGTTTTCACAATTTAATTAAATGCTGTATGATATACTTTGATAAAGAAAATTGCTGAATAAGTTTCTCTTATATATGCATGGCAACACCTGTTGTCAGCCAACAATGCATCATTTGTGAAGTTTAATCATTCATAGATGTCATTCAGTCATCAAATGAGGAAAAGAGAGAAGGAGCAGGAGAAAACCACGCCCCTGACTGAGGCCGAGGGGCTGACAAACAGAGCGTGACCTTTTTAGAGAGGAGGAAAAATATTTGACAAGAGCCACAACTTAGGGATGAAGATGAACTGTGGCAGGAATCGGACAGACTACTGAATGTTCCAAAAGGCTGATACATGGTACATGAGGGCCTGTTAGCACAGTTTGCCCTTAGTCATTCTACACACATGTTATAGGCTACAGATCCATCAGACGTGTAACGTTTCACTGTGGGAAAGATAGTTTTTTTACTTTGTTTCTGTGGGAAAGTACTGCTTATTGTTTATATTAGGATGTAAGAGTCTCACAAGTGCAGTCATAGAATGTGCCTATTTTATGGGTGTTGCGTGCTTTCCCTGTGCGTGCACAATGTGTTTATGTGTGTGTGTTGGAGCATTGTGAGGCAACCAGACATGCCAGCATTGACAGAAGGAGACTGGGCCTCTCAATACTGACTGAAGTATTATGTCACAATTTACAAAACCCCAGGGCTCCTTTAAAAACCCAGAATAGCCCACGACTGCATTCCTGTTTCACTCCAGACACACACACACACACACACACACACCAAACACTGTTTCAGCTGTGTGTTTAAAGGAAATGACTGCTAGTGCCTTATCAGTGCTTTGTGCATGTCAAACTGTGTGTTTGCAGCACAAATGTTAACATTACTGGTTACTCACTAATCATCTGGAAAAAATATAGGTGACCTAATTATTACTCATTGAATGGCTGGTTTAAATGAATATAATACTAAAGCTGTAAGGTACATTTTAAAGTTTTGCAGCTCAGTTTTTGGTGCTAAACAGTAAAATGCATGTTGGGGCTTTGAGAAGAAGACAAAGAAAAGCAGCACCACTGGAATTTGTGCATTTGGTTTAGTAAATATCCCTCTTTGTATTTGACATAACGAAATGTCTGCTCATGTACTCTGATACTTTGTTGTGGTACAGTTTACTGAAGGGGAAATCCCATTCACATTATGGGGGATTTTTATAGGCTTTAATATCTCCAACCTTGCCTCAGAACTTGCACATACAGCACCAAATCCACCAGCAGCAGATGCCAACAGGCCATCATATCAAAAATACACTGTTTTCTAAAATCCCTAAAGGTTATCCCAGCTCATCACTGATGCTTTGAAATGCATCAGATAGTGTAGTGAAGATCTGAATGAGGAAGGCATGTAAACCACTGAGTCTGTGAGCAGCGCTATTACTAAACAGGCTATAATCAAAAAGTGTGCCCATTGTTTGATTTAGAGCTATGTAAAGACAGGTTCTCCCCCTAAGTCACACTGATGGTTATACAGTCATATCATCTGCAGGCTCATTGATTCTACGTTGATTCTTACAAGCTACAGAGAGCAGCTACAGCCTGGTCTGGTTTTATCACTATAACGTCCATGGCAATCCTCAGACGGTTCCAGCCTCTCACAGCTCAGGTCCACGATTGACCAGCTTTGAAAGCATGCCAACAGATGGAAGATGGAAAATACCGTTGCATAACTTTGTTTTCCCCTGACTCTTAAAACACATTAGGTTTCTACATTTCTAATATAAATTCATACTTTCATTTGGCTTATTTTTGTTTTCTGTGTTAAATCTGAATGAAGTGATAATCCTGAGCAAACAAACAAATGAGTTGAAAGACCCTCCTGTTTTGTTTTGTTTTGGTTTGGTTTTTTTTGGCCTAAATCATATGTGTGTCATGATTCTGTCCTGCCTGTTTCTGGTTTCATGCTTTTATTTTTACACAACTTCCTGTCATAGCCCTATCTCAGCTACAGACTTTTTACTCTAATCAGTACTCATTGTTTACACCTGTTTTTACCCCTTTATAGGCAGCTTTCCCTCTCCGGGAAGCTGCCAGATTGTTCTTGACTCCTGTTAAGACTTTCCAGCATTATTCTTGTTACCTGTGATTCCTGTTTTGACCCCGGATTGCTTTGACCCCCGAGTACTGCCTTGCCCTCTGGATTTTGATAGTGTTCTGTGTATCGACCTTCAGACTTCCCTCTCTGACCTCTCGTTTTTGGATTCCTTGGCTGTGTGAGGTTGCTGGCACTGACCCTGGACTGTTATTATTGACCTTGATTGTGTTTCTGGACTACTGCATTGTGTGCTATTTACTGTTATCAGTAAAGAGAAAGCTCAATCTCGTCTGGTGTTATAATTGAGTTCACCTCAGACAATACTGGTAATGTTACACGCCAGCCCTGACAATGTGCACATACACTATATCATGCAGCTTCATTTTATAATTAAGTAAAAAAAAGAAGGCAAAAGCCGACCATCACCTTAGGAGATGTTTTTTTTTTACTGCTCACTGTTAAACATTACATGGTCTGCCTGTGGATCTTTTACTTCAATCCATGTTCAGTATTTGTGTTTATAGAGATTTTCTGACCTCTTATGACTCATCTGACGGGTTATCTGTTATGGTGAATGCTTGAATATCTGCTTTATCCACTGTGAGACTGATACTCATGGGAACAGCTGAAGACATCCAGCGGATGAAAAGAGTCATGCCCCCGTGGTCATGTCAGACTGTCTGGCTCTGTCTGCGTCCCTCTGATTCATTGTCATCACAGCCATCAAGCCTTTCCATCCGCTGTCCCCTTCCAAGCTTCTGTCTGGAACTCTGCACAGCTAAGCCTTACTCGGGTTTAACTACATATGGTTTGTCACCACTTGCTAAAGTAAAATGCGCTGGAATCCAGTTAACAGTCCTTTCCCACTGCTTGAGCCAATAAACAAACAAATTCATGGTCAAGAGTTTTGCAGATGATGCCAAAGCTTTTCTCTTTTCTCTTACACTGACATATGCAGCTTTTATTCGTTTAACACATCACGTTTTTAAATCCCGTGCCCACAGATCCAGAGGAAACATGAAATGTAGATGCTGTATAAACAGAGACGTCAGGGTTCATGGAATTCTAAGGGAAATCTTGATGGTTTTTAAACATTTTCCCCAAAAACGCTTTATTTTGACGCAAGTCTCCTGCATCATTTCAACGTAATGTTTTGATGAGGAGCTAACCACCAGCGGCTGAAGCTGCAGTGGAAAAGCAACAGTTGTGTTGCAGAAGGACAATCTCCTTTCTGGTTGCAATTAAATGATTTATAATCTGGCTCCTCTGCTGGGTGTCTGGGTTTCTTCTTCCTTTTCCCATTTTGTCTCATTCTTTCCATCACCGACTACTGTGAAGTAGATAAAGGTGGATCTGTGTGGTGGTTGCCAATTCACAGACCTGTTCCTCAAATGCTTCCAGTCATTTTTAGTCCAAATGAGTAAACTGGAGAAGTGTACTCTGCAAACTGCATCTCTAGGTTTGTGTAACCAAGGAGTTTAATTGGAACATGGAAGAGAAGAAGAAAATTCAGTTACTTCTCATCCTCCAGGATGAGAGGTTCCATTTCAAATGCATTGTTTTCTCTGAACAATAGTTAATTTACTGAATGATTAAAGAATTACCTGCATTTGTATTTACCTGTCTTTTTTGGATGCTTTGTTATAAACATGACCACAGTCACACATTCACATCCATCTGCAGAGGGTTGCAGGAGTGTTGAGTCAGATGAGCTGACAGTGTTCCTGACTGCACCAGAAAGCTCCTGCTTCGGATTTTAGAAGTGGTTGGACTCTTCTCTGTGCCCGGGTCGGACATGTGGCGAGGGTGAGCCCTACTGTAGGTAAAAGTCCAACCACACAAGGGCACTAAAGTTAGACATTTTCTAATTATACACAGTGGCTTTAAAAAGACAGCTGTGATTTGTAGGTATTTTGGGATATGAATCCCCAATAAACTTGTGCTGTCGATGAACTGACTGGCACATGCAGTGTAAGCACCACAAGTTTCATTTTAGCTAATTTTGACAATGGCATGCAAACATCGTCTGCAAAATTTCATGTTCTTCTATGTAAATTTTTGCATTGAGTTACAAGCTGTCAATCACAGTAGCAGGAAAAGAGGTCATGTATGTGACCCGTTATCTTAGGTGAATGCTACAGTAGCTTCCATGGGTTTTTTTTTCATAGATCACAGTGCTGATGTTTAGTCCAACAGTTCTGCCGTTCAGTTGAGACAGAACCACTCTCATGATCATTGTCAAAATGCAGAGTACTTAGAGACTGATAAGATGTACTTGCTCACTATCTGATGCAGCCTAATTGCTCTGGGGTTATTATTGTGTCTGAGGGGCAATTGCTTTGTCAAGGCATTGCAGTGCAGATAACCTGAGCAGCTTCGCCCCAGATACCAGTCCCAAAAGCGCTGAGCGTGTTAAAAAGCAGGATGGTGTGATAGATGTTCAGGTCTCATTGTCATAAAAATCACCTTGGCCTGTTACTGTAATGAATGGGATGGAAAAAAAGAACAAAAAAAAGAACAAATGCAAAAGCTCAAAACTAGGTGAAATCACCCCAAACAGTCTAAAGTGTTGTTACATAATGGTCCTAATGTATCACAGGAGCTGGAGAAAGTCTGAGAAACTCCTTCATGCACAGTCAGCACTGTAATGGATCCACCTGCCATTATAAAACACTTCACTCATTGTCTCATTATAAATAATCCCTTTATAACAATGCATTACATCAGAACAGTTTAAAATTCAAAATAGGATATAACAGGATAAGAACTGAACCAGCAATAAGAGCGGGGATCTACTCTCTACCCTTCTTGATTGAGCTTTTAAAAGTATATGTCATGCAAAGCCTAAACATCTTTAGTTTGCTGTAATGTAAAAGAAAATAAGCAACTTATCAAATCTGAGAACCTGAAATCCATCAAATATTCAGCATTCATGCTTTATAAAAGACCTTAGTGTTGCAGTTCTAAATGGATTATTTTCTCAGTTGCTCATGTGGCCTGTAAAATGTTAGAAAGCAGTAAAAGATGATCGTGATGGTTCCCCAGAAAAAAACATTCAAATTCCAAAGATGTTAATTTTCCTTTGATAGAAAAAAAAAAGAAAAACAGCAAATATTTAAAATTAAACAATAAATCTGTTATCAAAATTTGCACATTAGTGATTGACTGATCAGTTCTAAAATGCATAGTTATCAACAGTGAATCATCTTTAAATGGATCAAATTGACATAATTCTTTCCACAACCACACGGCTCCTGTTATGGTCACCCTGTCTCCTTTAAGAGCAAAAATCTGATAAACAGACTGTTGACTTTCTGACTTTACTTTTTCACCTCTGAAGCTCAGTCAGAGCCTGGTCAGACCACTCGCTTCTGTTACTCATTCTTGGCTCTGACCAGACAGGGGGATGTGCAGGCCCCTGAAGCAACACTTGGCCCCTCTAGTTTAACTTTGCTTTATAAAAAGAGAGAGAGAGAGAGAGAGAAATGTCCAAATGTTACATAATGTTTTCCATTTGGAGACGTATTTTTTTTGGCAATTTAGCAAATCATTAGCTTTAAAAAAAAGAGTGGCAGTTTTAATGTGATTTTCATCCAAAGTTCTGAACCATTTCCTGCTAATTTTATGGTTTCACCTCCTGTTCCCACGTTTTATGATGTATGATGGTGAAAGCCACTTTTCTGTGCTCTTGAGAAAAATTCTGGAGAGACAGGCGTGGCATTATTTTAAAAAGGATAATTGTTCAACTCTCAGTTTGCAAAAACACATGTACCTGGATATAGGCTTGAAGGATTTAAGTTGTACTAAAATAGACTTATTGTATGTGTTTATTGTTGCATGTCACTGCTGTAAATACCACATGGATGACAAGACTTTTTTACCTCCACAACATGGATGGATTTTATTTACATTTTTCTCAAATACAGTTGTTTTGTCTTTTACATAAGGCACAAGCATGGAGAATGAACATCTTATTTTGGTTTGGGGCCCACATACCATGTGTTCTTTAGTCTTTTTTTCTTAAAATTGTATGTTGTTCAAGCAGATGTGCCCCTCTTCTACTGCCTTTTGCTTTATGACCAAACTAACAGTAGCTGTAGTTCTGCCATTACTCTGTTATGAAGTGATAATGAGATAACGAGACAGTTAAATAGTTTGAAGTTGGGGTTAATAATTTCTTTAACACATTACTATAACCAGCCCCATTTAGTACTGAGACATGACCTGTCTTTTGCGATCCTGCTGGGAGATTGAACTTACATCCCTTGTTTCTTTGTGTCATCACTCTCCATCTGGTACATTTCACTTTCTGAAAAGTGGCCTGAAGTAAAATGGCTGGCAGCAGGCAATATGTGCCAGGATGCCTTGGATTACAAGCAGCAGCTGCTTACAGGTCTACTTAGTGTCTGAGCTGAGGGGAGGGCAGGGAAAACAAAGGGCATGTGAAAGAAAGAACTGCATTAAACCTCTTTTGTAACAGACGCTGGCTTGAGATCAAATGACATTTTTAAAAGATTTGAGATTTATGACTTGGAAATATTGCAGTAGTTGAATGAATTCTCAGAAACCATATTTTAAGGATCATTTTACTATAGGTTAATTTACTGTAGCGACTGTAGGACGGTTTTACTTACAGGGATCACACTGAGTCTGGTACCAATGGACAGATATTGAATGGTCAGCTCCCAAAATGTCAGTTACTGTAGCTTGATCCAAGAGTAAACTAACTTACTAACTAACTAACTAATTTTTACCTTTCTGCAATAGCCCAGTCTTCATTATTTTAAAAACAGGGAAACACAACTGTTTCCCCATCTCGAGCTAATAGACTGTGGGCTTGTATGTGGGCTACCGGCATCTGACAGAGTACGGTTTGTTTGGCAGCGCGCAGGGTGGGCTGAGCAGGTTGCTGTAGAGGAGACAATGACTGAGCTCTGGACCATGTGTGCAGATGAGAGTATCGCCAAGCAACACAAGCAAGAGATAAGAGTGAAAGTGCAGACAAACAGTGTGTATGAGGTCATAAAGACTACTGCAATAAACAAGTTCTGGGACATATTGCACTGCAGCTTGTCAGTGTGTCTGTGTGACGGGCTGAATCAATATTTTTTGTTGTGGTTATTATTGAATCATTTTTATCTCAGTTGTCTCTGGTGACATGGCCAGTGGTGACTTGGTTGTAGTGGTTAACAATCAGCTGTAATACAGGATAAATTATAGCTAAACAGCAGACAAAATCAGTTCCATAATAGTGGAATTACTTCAAGCTCAATGTTGTTTTATTGTAGACAGCTCAGCAATATTGATAAGAGATATAGTGATATTCTGATATGGTCAGAATGTGGCCTCTGGGAGCAGTGTTAAAGAAATACTCCACTGAAGCTCACATCTTTTTTAATATTAACTAGGTTTCAAGTATGATTCTGAAAGGCTTGCAGCTGTAGCCAGTTAGCAAGTGATCTGAATCCATTTGCACACTGGAGATGAGGGAAACTCTCCCTGATATTAATGGGGTGGACAAAGTAATAGAGGTTTAATTCAGTGTAAGTTTTATTTTTGAGTGTGTGAATGTGTGTTCTCGTAATTGTGCTTATACTATAAGTGTGTTGGCTTGTATAAATTTAGCCACTTATCTTTTCTCTATGTTTGGGCTCATGTCTGTGTTTGTACTCAGGGTAGATTTCCACTAGTTTCCCCAAATGCTCTTTCAGTGCTGCTTTCTTTTTGCAAACATCCGGCAAGGCCGTGCAGAAGTTGCCAAGACCCTTAATGCTCTGTCCCGTTTGGTCCGGTTTCCACTCACTGCACTTGGCTGCCCATCGCCGACAAGGTGGTGGAAAGATCTATGCAGACAAACTCTTGAGACTGTCAGTGAGTGTCAAAGAGAACAAAAACAAGTGCTGTTTTATAGGTCTCTGGCCTGAACGTGGCTCCACTTACTGTCAGGAGAATTTTCTCACTGCACATGATGAATTCAAGAAGAACTGGTCATCTCACTTGTACAGATGGAGGCAGCTGTCTGACTGCTGCGACCAAAACAGCTTCCCTCACCCTGAGGAGAGAGAGATCAAAGATACAAAAAGAAAGGAGGAGCAGACTTCCCTCCAGCTCACTGAGCAAATGCAGGGAGCGCTGTGTCTCTGAGGGGATGATTAGATTGTGCAGGACTCACGTCATCTAAGTAAACACACTTCACTCAAGTGACCTGTGTGGAATCTTCTCCACAGACCAGGACTGGATTTGTTTTTCAGAAGGTCTGAGGATAGAGATTTTGTAGGTGTTTAGCAGCTTGCTGAAGTCTGATTCCAGTCCAGAATGTGTTTTGCTTATTTGACCTTCATTATTAGCCTGTTTTTGTCGGGTTTGCTCGGCCGCTCTGGCCTCCCTCACCTTTCCTACTGTCTCTTGCCCAATTACTCTTATCACGTTCACTTGTTCCTCACTCCCTTATCACCAGCTGCACTTGATTAGGTTGCTCACTATATTACCCGGTTTCACTCCTCAGTCACTTGCCAGTTCGTTCTAGTCACTAGGCCAACTTTACTCCGTGCATTTTCATTGTTTTGTATGTATTTATCCCCTAGCCAGCTACTGTTTTGTGTTTTCCCCATGGACTGTTCCTCCGGACCGTGGCTCCACTCTCTCCTCCCAGGCAGGTCAATGCACAGTCGCCTATCTGTTCCACTATTGCCTCCATCTCTCTGTCTCTACCTTCAGTAGCCACCATCACCACTGACCAGCCCAGGAGTGACCCCACCTACGCAGTTCGGCCCAGCTCTCCATCTCCCCACCTCCTGCGGTTGGTCAAATACCCAGCTACTACTCATCGACAGGACTACGTTCTATTTCCCTCTGTGTATTGTTACTCTCAGCATCACTGTATATAATAAATCACTGCTTGCATCGAAGTCGGCTACCTGGGTCCGCCTCTTTCTCGTTCGCACACTGGTGCGAACGGCACCTAACAAAACGAACTGGCCAACATGGATCCTGCCGGCTCCGGTGCAAGCGGTTGGTCATCTCAGTCATCTCAGGATGCAAGCATGGACCAGATGGCTCAGGCACTGCAGCAACAGCACAAGGACAT
>NW_018127943.1:1598169-1598453 GCF_001952655.1 Monopterus albus | reverse complement strand
GGGGGTGACAAAAAGGGCGGCCCCGCCAGTGAGAATGGGGACACTGACGGGCCGCCCCTCCAACCCCACCAGGCTAGGGTGCCAGTTGCCTCCTCCCCATGCAACTGGAGACAGCCGGGCGGACATCCTCCCACCAAGCCCTCCTGGACTCCAGTGCCAGGGGTAACCTCATGGACCCGGCTCTGGTGGAACAACTTGGCCTGACCCCAAAGCGTCTCCCCCGTGCCATCGACGGTCGGCTGCTGACCCACATCACCCACCGGATGCCACCACTTTCTCTTCCC
>NW_018127943.1:1585909-1595718 GCF_001952655.1 Monopterus albus | reverse complement strand
CTGCCGCGGAAACCGACATCGCCGTTCCCTCTGTCCACGCCCATATCACTCGCTGCCATCAAATCTGGGACGAGACCAGAGCCACCCTCTTGCGCACGGCTGACCAAAACAAACGCCTGGCCGATCACTGCTGTAGGGCTGCTCCTACCTACCAGGTTGGGCAACAGGTTTGTCTCTCGGCCACCCACATTCCCATCAAAGGGGCATGCCCCAAATTGTCTCCCCAGTTCCTGGGGCCTTTTACCATCCACGAAGTCATCCATCTCGCTGTGCCGGGGTTTCCAGTATCTGGTGGACTGGGAGGGTTACGGTCCGGAGGAACGGTCCTGGATTCCCCGTTCGTTTATTCTGGATCCTGACCTTCTCGACGGTGTCCTCCAGTCCCCTCTGTCCACCTCTAGTTGAGGTAGCTTCTTCAGCACATCATTCAATGGGAAAGATGCCTCGTCATTTTCCTTGAATGCAAAAGCGGGCTTCTCACTGCCATCGATCCCCCGGATTCTTCTGAGAAACCTTGCACTCACTTTCGTTGCCCTCAAGGCCTTCAACCAAGCCAATGTGTCAGGTTTGCCTCCCTCACCCTTCCTACTGTCTCTTGCCCAATTACTCTTATCACGTTCACCTGTTCCTCACTCCCTTATCACCAGCTGCACTTGATTAGGTCACTCACTATATTACCCGGTTTCACTCCTCAGTCACTTGCCAGTTCGTTCTAGTCTCTAGGCCAACTTTACTCTGTGCATTTTCATTGTTTTGTATGTATTTATTCCCTAGCCAGCTACTGTTTTGTGTTCCCCCCATGGACTGTTCCTCCAGACCGTGGTTCCACTCTCTCCTCCCAGGCAGGTCAATGCTCAGTCGCCTATCTGTTCCACTATTGCCTTCATTTCTCTGTCTCTACCTTCAGTAGCCACCATCACCGCCGACCAGCCCAGGAGTGACCCAGCCTACGCAGCTCGGCCCAGCTCTCCAGCTCCTCGCCTCCTGCGGTTGGTCAAATACCCGGCTACTACTCATCGACAGGACTACGTACTATTTCCCTCTGTGTATTGTTACTCCCTTCATCACTGTATATAATAAATCACTGCATGCACCGAAGTCGGCTACCTGGGTCCACCTCTTTCTCATTCGCACACTGACTGGTGCGAACAGCATCTAACAGTTTTATGTTTTTATACATTCATGCAATGTCTTCTTCTCCACTAGCATTAAGACATCCTCCTTGTCTATGAAAAAAGGCTAGTCCTGTTAGATACCTATGTATCCCTGCTTTTGCATGAACTTGCAGCTGTACCCACAAAAACAAGACAAGAAAGTCTAATTCTGGGTAGCAGTAAATAAAATGTCGGATTTCATTGGGAGAGCCCAGATTCCAGACTGATTGAGCTGTGATAATCAGCCTTAGCCAAACCTGTTCCTGGTGGCTTAAAGAGCCAGAAACACAAGCACAGAAGCACATCAGCAGTGATGGGAAGCAAGGTTTCCACCACATTCTGTCTAAATGCTTTCAGATGATGAAGTCTCTGACGAAGGCAAGCAAACACCAATTAAGCTGCATTCATGGCTCATGATCAGTTTCCATCTGCCTGAGTGCAACACCCTGACAGTTCAGTCCCTCTATTTTTTTTACAGACAAATTCCACACCACCATGTATTTGCTGAGACTTTCTGTGGTCGCAACATGAAATATGCTTTAGTTTTGGGTTGAATTTGAAGACTGTAAAGGAATGATAAAAGGATATTAATACCATGCTCCTTTTTATTCCACAAACAAATTGTGTCTGGTCGGTGTTGAGAAGATGCATTTATGTTTCTTGAGAGCAACTGTGGGGAAGAGTGTGATAAGCACATTGAACAAATTATAGCAAAGTATGCTAATTGTCAGATATTGTGTGGTAATTTTACATCTTCTGCCATGTCAGTGATTAGTGTTGACATGGTGGCTAATAACAATTGGGATCAGCATTCAGGGCTTTTCCACTTCTGAACAAAAACAGGCTGCTCCAAAACAGCACGGCGAGTGTGGCAGGCAGCTACTAGAGGGAACAACAGTGACTCTGTGTTTGTGGCCCTATGATCACCTCCTGCAGCTCTTATCTGTGGGGCATACTGCAAGTCTGTGTTTGGGATTACACAAGAGTTTAGGTGATACATTTTTTAACACTGAATGTAACAGTACAACGTTCATGCAAAATCCATCTGACTGTCTAAAAACAGCAGTTTCAGCTGCTAATAAAACATAACATAACATTAAGGTTACTAGATTAACTTTTGGATCAAGTTAAAAAATAAAGAGATTCTGACATACTATCAAATGTTATGAGACATTACCGCTGCTGGAGTATTAACAGCAAAACACTGAGGTAGCACAGAGAAAGCCAGGCTTGGCTCACTGTTGAACCCAGTGCTGACAGCCTGCTTACCCTTTAACCACTAATGTTGGATTAATGCTACATTTTGGACACACTAAGATAATAAAGAGATAATGACGTACAGTTTAACGTTAAGAGATAGTTGATACATGTAGTAGACGTACCATTATTGGAATGTAATATTAACAGTTAGATCATGTTTCGGATCATGTAAGAAAATAAAAAGATACTGATATACTGTCAAACATTATGGAACGGTAGTAGATACACTGGAACATCAACAGCAAATTAAAACACTATGTTGGGCTCACTAATGCTACAGTATTACCTAATTAGTAGTCGAACTGTGTGCAAACAGCCTGCTGCTAATTATCTCCCTGATAGATTATGTGTTGGACCAACTGAGAAAACAGAGACGCACTGTCACATTCTCAGCCAGACTGTGCATTTGACTTATGTATATCTATTTTATACTGTTTTATACAAACTGCTATGCAAAGAGTTCACTGGTCTATGTGGGGGAAGCGGGAGTGGGGGTGCTGTGGGCATATTTGCATATATTTGAATAGTCATAAAACCTGGAATGAGGGGAAAATGTTGAGATCTATTACAGAGATTCACTGAACGTTTTTGAGAAAAAATTGTGTTACACCATATATTGTTTATAGCAGAGTATTTTTATTAAAATGTCTCTGGAATGGAATTTTAACATTTTATTCCCTCTGCAATGACTCAGTCCATAAACCACTCAGGAGCCCATTTCAAAGTAAAACAAACTCCCATGTATATACTGTTTGAGTCCACCGTCAGCAGAAATCAAAATGATGTTGCCAAAAATGTAAGCATTCAGTCCAGCTAGGCTAATCACAGTTAGGCTTCTTCCTTTGAAACCCATAAAACGCACCAGTGTCTTATTTTTCAACATGATTCCAGGTCATTGGGTTTCTATTGACAGGGTGAGCCCAAGCGCAGCCAAGATAAAGTTTAAAGAAATGAGAAAACGCGTGGTTGCAGGTAAACCCCCCGCAGCGTTTAGTCATCATGTCATTGTTTCTGTTGCAGCAGGGGTTCACATTCCCCACAGCTGAATCAGACTCAAAAACTGGCATATTTGGCACGAGCAGTATTTTTCCTGTGAGACGTCAATCAAACAGTGCTACCTCAGGCATGTAACCAGCTTAACTCTTGGGAAATGATTACACTCATTTAATCATTTGATTTTGGATGTCTGTAAACGGAATTACTTATATAAACTACAAGACAGCATGCATCACTATCACCATTACATGCTTAGTTGGAGAGACGTAGTTAACATGCAGACAAATCCAAAATAAACCAATTAAAACCTGAATTTCAAGCCCAGGTAATTGCTTTAATCATTTTATTTTCTTGTAACAGTGATTAAATTGAGGATGACTGAGGTGAGATCAGAGTTAAAGTATAAATGAATTCACTGTTCACTTTCCTGGAATAGATTATTAGTACATTTCTGAGAACAAGCGCTGCATCATTCATTGTCACATTATAGTGCATCAAATCAAAATGAATCAGTTAAAAGTTGCAGCTCATTGTCTGTCTGCCAAGAGGTGTTTATCATGTTGCTTATGATTTATTGATCTGGGAATATTTAATCCTAGGACTGGTATTATGCTGCTTGATAGGTTTTTGATATTTTCTTCAGGAAAGAAAGTTGCCATTTAGATTCAGAATGCCTGCTCATCTATCCAAATAATGTGTAGACTTTTTTTGCTCCAGTATTTTCAGAGATGTGAGAACCAGCTAGCAGATCAAGCGGTCTCCATTGTGTCACTTGTTACTAGGTTCAGGTCTGTTGAAGCTAGTATATCTGTCATATGTATGATTTGGTCTGTCCTAAGTGGTAAATTTAGAAGGAAGCTCTGGCTTATGAATATGTGAGATGGACAAGACTCCTTCAGTCCTAAGCGGACGTTCAGGCAAGGGGCTGCATTGTTCAGTGTGGTGAAGGGTTGCACAGGGAGTGTTGTAGGCATGTATGATACAGCCACACTGTGAAGAGTTTCCAAACCTTGGGTATCCGCTGTGTTTTTGTTAGCCATGCTGCTAACATATCCTACTCTACGTTACCACTGATTTTTACCACCAGTGTGTTGGCACTGATAGATAAAAAGTACAGTTTATCATCCAGTACCCTAACTAACAAAAACACATGGCGTGTCGTTATGGTGCGTTGTAACTGTGGCCCAAATTTGAAGGTGAATAGCAGGAAATGCTCATGCTAACAAGGTTAACTAAAGAGTCTTCTTCCCGTGGGAGTCCACATTCCGACCGTGAACCTGTACGTGATTGGTGAGTGCAGTGCCTTTGCCGGGTCATATCACCATCCAATGTGGCAAAGGTTGAAAGGGGTTGCAGTGAATCTCTGGAGCCCCCTTTGGTGCTGGTGCTGGCAGCGGTGAATGCAATCCCCCATAGAAATGAATAAAGAGGGCTGCATTTCTTTCACACCCTTAAAAACTGTCTAAACTGTCTAATGTTAATGATTTACACTTAGCCGACATCTAGCCTACACAGAACTATCACACTATCTGTTTGCAGAGAAAGATGCTGGGAAACAAAACCATCCCAGGAGTGTAATGTATCCCCTGTTGCTATCACTAGCCTCATCACTCGTCCATCTCCATATTGCTGTTTATTAGCAACAGAGGGTACAGTCTTCCCCCACAGGCCTCTTCTCCAGTCTGTTTAAATAAGAAAATAAAATGGTACAGCATTATTTTGACAGTGCTGTCATGGATTTTACTGGGGTTGAGGAAGTGGATTATGCCAGCAAGGTTCAAATAAACTTTAATTAAATGGTGGTTTTAAGGCACCATGGGAATTTGTTCCATCATGTAAGAACTAGCCAGAGCAGTTTATTTGACAAACACCATGAAAAACCATCCAATTTGGTGAATTTCATGCCAAACTAGTGAACAGTGGCAGCCTCTGAGAACATTTTATCCAGAATATTTTTGTTTCCAAGCTAGGTTTCTGTAAATTCTTTCACCTTTATACCTTTGCCTGGTGTTCACAGTGTTTCAGAGAAGTCCACCTCACTCCTGCTAGGTGATCCTTCATTTCATTTATAAATCATAGCCAGTATTTTTGGCCATCAACGGACACTCTGTGTGGTTTAAACCTATGCCTCTGGCCCTGCCAGGCCCCTCTCTGCCAGTCTTTTTTCTTCTTTATGAGGGAAGGGTCACCAACAGTGCCTCCCATGTTCTCTGCCCTTTGAAGCACTGTTTTGATGAGGAATGGTGTTCTCCATGTGTTAAAGCCAGGGACGGTGAGGGGCACGTGATTTCACTCCCTCCAGTCTCTGTCCTCAGCTTGGTAAGATGTTTTGGTCAGACACTTAAGACCTTTCTTCCTCCTTGTTATTCAGTAGCTGTAGCCCGATCCACTGTTGATGAGACATGATAGTGATGACACCTACTCGCCCTGCTGCTGTCTTTTGATAGTAAATTCAGGGCTTTTCTGAGGAATCTCCCCAGGCATGACTCTCTATCTTTGTCTTTGAACATGCAGCAGGTTCCCGTTAGGAAGACTTGGGGGAGTAACAACTAAGGAAGGGGGGGTTAGCCTTTAACTTTTAATTTAGGAGATGCAGAGATTGAACAGACACATGAAAATCCTCAAGCCTAAAGATGTTTAAACCCTGACATGTGGCAAAGAGGGAAGGGATGGGAGGAATTTATTACTCAGAGAGACATACAGGGAGGATATCTGCAGACTGGCTGTTACAGTTAAGGAGGATCTCATAAGGGTGTGCTTCATAAATTCTCTTTAAAGAGGAACTATTCAAACCACTGACGTTCCTGTAAATATCTCAGTTTTGATTTTGAAATATGTGAAAAGCTACATTTCAAGCACTTAGAGAGCTGAAAGGTGCTAAAACATTTCGTAGAACTGTGGGAACTGCAGAAAGAGTTGGTCATTTTCTACAAGTCGTCACAAACAGCACGTCTTACATTGCATGTACTAATTGCATTCACTTTTAATAAAAACATATCAGTTGGTCTAGCTTTAAGTTTTAAATTCTTTAGCTGTTTTGTGATTTTGATTGTGAAAAAGACACTGTTGTATATTTACAATACAGCTAATTATTCCTGCACCAGTGAGTTCTTCTGCGCAGCTGTGTGCTGTTTCAGAGGATCTAGTAACTTTAAGAATCCACACTTTGCGCCTTTTCTATAATCTTAAAAAGCCCTATAAACTGTCTCACAAATGTGCGCAGCTTTCATATGTCACCTCTAACCCTCTTCTGTTGGACAGCACACTTTTCATCAACAAAATCCATCAACGACTGGCAGAAAGTGTTCCTCAGAAATGGACAAGCCTTCAGAGGCTCCTCACACAAAAACACTTCTGAGTATCAATGTTCTTCTTCTGCTTGCATTTGATTCACAAGCATGGATTTAGAAGCAGGAACAGGGTCACATTTATCAATGTCCTTTTAAAAACTAATTAAACAATTAATTGATTAAGAATGTGATTGATTAGTCAACAATCCACCAGTCATTCCTTTCTCACCTAAATCCCTGTCCTAGACTCAAATATGGCACTTGTCAGTAAGCACTTGTTGTATCTGCTTTGCTGACTCATTCACTTGCAGTATACCAGTCCAGACACTATAAATACACTTAAATTAATCCAAACCACCTGAGTGGAACTTACTGAGTTTGAAATGTGTCATGTTTTTATTCAGCACTCTGTTTACTTAAAACAGTTTCTGAAGGTTAGCAAAATACTTTCAAAGAGCCGCATAGAGAGGAGCCTGTGCATCTCTCTGGGATCACCGCTCAGTCTGTGAGGGTGGATTTACCTGGCCGATGTTAGGCCGGCGCAGGACAGAGACGATACTGTGTGAATGAGGTTACTGCTGAAAAACACCTTACAGGCATCTCCTTCATGTCTTGGATCCTATTGGATAACGAGACACTGTGTACGAAGTCTGGACAACTGTATATCAGCCTCTTTATCCCTTATGTATCCCTGAGGAGATACATAGTTTGTCCTGTTATATGTTTGTAGATATTCCACTGAGACAAGCAGGTTTGCCTTTCAGGGGCCATCTGCCAGCAATCAAACATACAACACTGTGCAAATTATTTCTTTATATTTGTATTTTTATGTGTGTCAACCTTAGAACACATATCTTTTTATTACTCAAAAGCCTAATAGGAGCAGAACTACAGTGCCTTGCGAAAGTATTCAGCCCCCTTGAACTTTGCGACCTTTTGCCACACTTCAGGCTTCAAACATAAAGATATAAAACTGTAATTTTTTGTGAAGAATCAACAACAAGTGGGACACAATCATGAAGTGGAACGAAATTTATTGGATATTTCAAACTTTTTTAACAAATAAAAAACTGAAAAATTGGGCGTGCAAAATTATTCAGCCCCCTTAAGTTAATACTTTGTAGCGCCACCTTTTGCTGCGATTACAGCTGTAAGTCACTTGGGGTATGTCTCTATCAGTTTTGCACATCAAGAGACTGAAATTTTTGCCCATTCCGCCTTGCAAAACAGCTCGAGCTCAGTGAGGTTGGATAGAGAGCGTTTGTGAACAGCAGTTTTCAGTTCTTTCCACAGATTCTCAATTGGATTCAGGTCTGGACTTTGACTTGGCCATTCTGGATATGTTTATTTGTGAACCATTCCATTGTAGATTTTGCTTTATGTTTTGGATCATTGTCTTGTTGGAAGACAAATCGCCATCCTAGTCTCAGGTCTTTTGCAGACTCCATCAGGTTTCCTTCCAGAATGGTCCTGTATTTGGCTCCATCCATCGTCCCATCAATTTTAACCATCTTCCCTGTCCCTGCTGAAGAAAAGCAGGCCCAAACCAGGATGCTGCCACCACCATGTTTGACAGTGGGGATGGTGTGTTCAGGGTGATGAGCTGTGTTGCTTTTACGCCAAACATAACGTTTTGCATTGTTGCCAAAAAGTTCGATTTTGGTTTCATCTGACCAGAGCACCTTCTTCCACATGTTTGGTGTGTCTCCCAGGTGGCTTGTGGCAAACTTTAAACGACACTTTTTATGGATATCTTTAAGAAATGGCTTTCTTCTTGCCACTCTTCCATAAAGGCCAGATTTGTGCAGTATACGACTGATTGTTGTCCTATGGACAGAGTCTCCCACCTCAGCTGTAGATCTCTGCAGTTCATCCAGAGTGATCATGGGCCTCTTGGCTGCATCTCTGATCAGTCTTCTCCTTGTATGAGCTGAAAGTTTAGAGGGACGGCCAGGTCTTGGTAGATTTGCAGTGGTCTGATACTCCTTCCATTTCAATATTATCGCTTGCACAGTGCTCCTTGGGATGTTTAAAGCTTGGGAAATCTTTTTGTATCCAAATCCGGCTTTAAACTTCTCCACAACAGTATCTCGGACCTGCCTGGTGTGTTCCTTGTTCTTCATGATGCTCTCTGCGCTTTAAACAGACCTCTGAGACTATCACAGTGCAGGTGCATTTATACGGAGACTTGATTACACACAGGTGGATTCTATTTATCATCATTAGTCATTTAGGTCAACATTGGATCATTCAGAGATCCTCACTGAACTTCTGGAGAGAGTTTGCTGCACTGAAAGTAAAGGGGCTGAATAATTTTGCACGCCCAATTATTCAGTTTTTTATTTGTTAAAAAAGTTTGAAATATCCAATAAATTTCATTCCACTTCATGATTGTGTCCCACTTGTTGTTGATTCTTCACAAAAAATTACAGTTTTATATCTTTATGTTTGAAGCCTGAAATGTGGCAAAAGGTCGCAAAGTTCAAGGGGGCCGAATACTTTCGCAAGGCACTGTATATGGCCCTCTATCTGTGAACAATCTGAAAAATAATGAAGATCCTCCAGCAAATCAGAATCCAGCCAAATCCACAGTGTGCATGATGGATACCAAAGTCTTCCAGTAGGATGTGGACTCCATGCCAACGCTATAGGATCCCTTCTACCAGCACTAAGTAAGCCAGCGTCAGCAGGGAATAACAACACTGTCACTTTACTGTGGTAAGACTCACATCATCTGTCTTTAAATTAGACTGTCTTCTGGTAATTTTTTGGTTATTTATTTTTGCTTTGGTGCCTGACATTGATGAAACAAAAAGCTTCTGTTGTTTCTCTCTCTAGGTCAGCAGCGTTTAGCATTGGAAAGCACCATTTCCAGTGCCAAAAACTGGTGCCAAGACCATTTGGCATAAAGAATTATTGCTATGTAATTAAATTTAGAACTTGGTTCAGCTGTTTAAATACAAATAAAGGTTCCTGGTTTTCTGAAATGGTAGAAAAAGAAAAGGTTTAAAAAGTACGAAACAGTGAGTGAGAGGGGTGAACTGGAAGTCAGCATGAGACAAAAATGAAACAGAGGCTCCAAAAAGAAAATGATAAAGGCAGAGAGAGG
>NW_018127943.1:1585383-1585886 GCF_001952655.1 Monopterus albus | reverse complement strand
AATATTTAGTTTTAGTTTCTTAGGAGAGCTGTCGGTCAGATCTTTAGTTGAGTCTGGCCTCAGCAAACCGAATATGTCTGACTTTTGCAAAGTACTGTATTTCAAAATCAATCATGTTCTTTCAGCCTCTTGTTATGATCAGGGTGTCCGCGGGGTTTTAAAAAGTATTAAAAAGTGATTAATCAAAATTGCCAAATTTAAGGCCATTAAAAAGTGTTTAATTCGGTTTAGAGGTATTATTTTTTAAAAATAGGTATTATTTTTTCAGACTATGGTGTCCTATTCTGATTGAAATTCTATCTGCTAAAATTTGCGCTAGTTCGTTTAAATGTGGGCTTTAGCATATCGGGGCACATAATCAAAGATCCTCGTCTAGTCTCAACTTTGTATGTTTGATGCTGACGTCATATTCAGTGGTCGTTCGACATCTCAAATACTTTGCGCGCTCAGCTCAACTGGATAGCCAACTGGCTAGCTTACATTGTTGACTAGTCCAGACAACC
>NW_018127943.1:1563351-1584229 GCF_001952655.1 Monopterus albus | reverse complement strand
ACCGCAAACTAGTGCCACAGTACAAGCCAACGTTTCGGCTCCAGGAACTACGTCTGACCTCCGGGTGACTATGGACGCCACACCAACACTGCGCGCGGAGGCTCTGTGGTGTCTAAACACTGCAGTTAAACACCACTCATTGAACTCCAACGAAGGAATTGCGGAGCTGTTTAAAGAAATGTTTCCCGACTCTGACATCGCGAAGTCATTCACGTGTGGTAAAGACAAAACCGGGTACATCATCAGATTTGGATTAGCAGATGTGCAATATGTGGTCAACATCAGTGAGTCTCTAAATCTATTCTGTTGTGTATAGTGTTATATATGTCAAAATCTGCTTCAACATTAATAAGGTCGCTGATTAACACTTGAAACTCAGTGTCATGATGGTTTTAAAAAAAATCCGAAGGTAGTAAAAAAAGGTATTAAAAGGTATTAAATTTAACTTAAGGATTGCTGTATATACCCTGTATGATACATCAGTGCTGTTTCCTTCTCCGGCTCCACTGAGCACGCTACTTTTCTGTTTCAGATCACCAAGTTAAACACAGCCACTGTGCATTGAGATTTCTCTGGCATCGCAGCATCAAATCTGTGCCCACATCCAGCAGCAGTTTGTGTATGAGCTGCCAGAAGCTGAGAGCTTGGGCCGTGTATTTGTATGTACTCCAGGTCCAGACCTCCAGCTCAGACCTGAAAACCCCTCTGTGTTAATTCTACCCTTATCAAATGTCACACCTCCCACCCAGAAACAGATCAAGGCCCCTCTGTGGAGCCCTACATGTAGAGACTAGCCGATAGTTTTACCTGTGGGGGCTGTTGGGTCAGAGCTGGGAAAGCAAAAGACAAATAGATTTTCCATATGGATATGTGAGGTTTGACCTGCTTCCTGTGTCTGGCCTCAAACCATATTCACCATCTTTGAGCTCCACGAGTGGTTGAGCGGTGGTAAACAGATCTCACAGCCCAAACCGATCCTTTCAACAAGATGCATATCTCCTCCCGTCTCCTACCGTCGTCATCCTCTGTTGCTTAAAACAAATTGGCTCGCTCACATCTGAAAGCAGTTCTCTTGCATTTGTATGGTTTTCAGTTTGTTATGTTTACAGACTGAAGTTTCTGCCATATTTTTCTCATCCTTTTTCTTCATCTTTTATTTGTCAAGAACAGCACTCTTTTTGTTTTTTTGGCTACTGTTTCCTATTTATTCCTTGCTGCTGTGAAGGCAGCAGCCAGTTTAACAGATAAAAGACTCGGTCTGTGTTCACAGCTGAGGCATGCTAAAGCAATTGACTTGCCTGTTTTTCCTGTTAGGAAAATCAATATAAGATACTAAGTGATGCAACCATTTGATTATGTGGCTGAAAATGAGCAAGTCACATGTTGTGACACGTTTGATGCAATATGTATGTTTTGATCTGTTTTATGGGCAAGTCAGTTCAATTCAGCTGATTCACAAAACTCTGGTTAAAAATACAGAAGTATACTGACTGTATGAATGTGTATGTTTCATGCGAGAAGATGAGTATAAAAATTGAAAGCTCCCTTCCTTGGGCCATGAGAAAACTACTTGTGTCATGTTCAAGATGAAGTCACATCACAAGTGCAGCCATTTTTGACTGGCTTATTAAAATGGCTTGTGTTTGTTTAGTTGCACTGTTTAGCTGTATTTACTGAGATTTTACACACTGATAAGTCCTGTGGAAATCCTATTTTTATTGTTTTGGCTTAAAAGTAATATGGAAAATTTAAGGACAATTGTTATTATGGGGAAGGTGTTAGTGAATAGTCATTTTATCTCATGAACTGACACGAGTGTAGTCCCTTACTGAACAGCACCTGGGCCTTCACATACAGTAGCTGCCCCTATGTCCTGCACTGAGGGGAATACAGGCCCACTGCGATGAGATGTTGACCTCAGTCTCCTCCACCTTTTTCCCCTGATGGACAGTATGTCTCCTCTGCAGGTGCGCATCAGTCGCATAAAGAGATGTCTGTTTCATCATTAAGGTATCAGGATGAGAAAATAAGTGCTGTGAGGGGAAAGCCACCGGCCTTCTAGGTTCACCAATTTATGAAGCAGATTTCACGGGCGAGGGGCCCCCTCTTCAGTTTCTGTTGAACACACAGCTGTCTGTTTGTAAAGGGTGTGCTTGTGCTCTGCTCATCCTGGCTTGTTGCCCCACGTCTATGCGTACCCCCACCACATCCCCTTATACATACCACTAACTGCACATTCGCTCTCTTTTTGTCTGTCACACCTCCCCACAGCTTTACAGCCCTTTTAATTCTCCCTCTTCCCCAATCTTTCATCCACCTTCACCACTGCCTGGAATGTTTTTACACAGAGGGAAAATAAACCGCCATATAGCGATGCCCAGCACTCAAATTGCCTCACGTCGCCTCCATGTATGATCTGGGGCATTAGGGATGAAGAGGAGAGGTGAGGAAGAGCGCACGCCAGCCTATGTGCACTTGTAAACTTAGATGCCTTGGAAATGTTTACCTGGGCATCCAGTGTCATACTTTCCTTGGGTGTTGCTGTTCCTCTCTCTGCACCCGCAGAATGGTTCCTTTGTGAGAGAGAGTTCAGCACTGGGTGCACCTTCCTGGCCCCTCAGCCAGTCTTTCAAGCAAATGCTTCATCATATCCCGGCATGAGAGGAATGGTCTTTACCTAGGCCCCCAAAAATACACGATGATCAGCACCTTAGACTTATTTTGCTTAAATCCATACTAATCTGCCCTTCCCTTACTTCACCTGTTTTTATGTGTTAAATTGAGGAAGTGCACTTGAACTGCATCTACCTCTGTGTGCCACTCAGTGTATATTTGCTTTGGTACCTTCTGGGCATGGCGTTTCTTTTTATGGGTCTGGCTTTCATGTGTTACTGTACTTAATGAAAAAGTGAATGTATGGTCAGAAATGGAAAAAGGATTTATCAGTGCCCAAATAATTTCCACACCACATCCCCTGAGACACAAATGGTTCCAGCGGGGTTCTAACATTTTTGTCACAAACCTTTGGCTGCAACACTTTCTGCGGTTCACTTTGGATCCATTCTCATCTCTGCTCTGTTTCCAGTTCTTGAAATGGCATTTATAGATGTAAAATATCACTGTAAATTTAGCACTGTTTTCATTACCTCTGCCAAGGGCGAGGGTTATGTTTTTGCCAGCGTGTTGCTTTGTTAACAGCATCGCTCAGAAAGTAACCAGTGGATTTTAATGAGGTTTTTTGGGCCCAAGCAGGGATTCATTACTACAGAGCGCTACTAATATAAGGTCTCTCTCTGTGGACAAAGGTGTTTATAGGTTTTCGGTCACCTCATGTACTCTGCTGACATTTCAACCAAAGTTGACACCTAATCACCTATTTTTCTTCTTGGTGCAGTGAAATTATCCAGTAATTTCCAAGAAAAAAAGAACAAAGTTTCTGTGGCAGAAAGGTTTATTTTGTCTTCTGAAACCCCTTGTGGTGTTGGGTGACCCTGGCTCCCATCAACAGGAATTTTTGATACTAAAAAAAGACTGAGACCACAGCAACATACTTGACTATTTACAACATACTGTACCTCCACCAGCATAGCTGCTTTAGTTTTAGGTGATGTTACTATACTGATGAAAAAACCATTATGACCACCTCTGTCTAATACGGTGTTGGTCCTTCATGTGCTGCCAAAACAACTCGGACAGACTCAGGGAAGGTCTCTACTCTGCTGAAGGTGCCCTGAGGTATTTGGCTCTGAGGCAGCAGCAGATCCTTTGAGTCCTGTAAGTTGTGAGGTGGAGCCAGTGAGGATCAGAATTGTTGCAGCACATTCCCCAGCCAGTGTTGGGCCGTAACGCTCTACTAATAATGAATTATTGTAATAATATTACTCTCCCCACTAACAAGTAGCAATAAGATGATTTCCACTGCAAAAAACACAATCTCAAAGCTCTTGAAAGACTTATAAAGACAGCACAACAACGTGAAGCTTGTGGAGATACACCCCAACAAAGAGGAGCCCTCTGCAGCTGTGGATGATGGCTGTAGCACTTCAATGGCTAAACCACCAAACTGGATTTTAATCATCAACAGTAGGTTACAACAAGCAACAAAGAACTAATGAAGCTTATGGCTGGATGTGAGGTGGATGAAATGTTGTCTCATTATCACAGCAGATGAAGCAAAGTAGCATCTGTCCTCCATACAGACACACTCAGTGACTTGTTCATTCGCTCACTCACAACCTGCAGCTGTTTGCCAAACGTCTCTCTGCTGACAACCACAGGCCTGTCTCGCAGCTCTCCCCAGCAGCCCTATCCTCCTCCTTCCTCCGAATGTGTTGACTTTGCCCACTTTGTTTGGAAAGGAGGAAAAGAAAGTAGTGGCTCTGGATGCCTCTAGAGAGAGACACGACCCAGCCAGATGCCTCAGTGAGGCCTGAAGGCCTGCCTCTGTTCTTGAACCCTCACCCTGACAGGAGAGGTGCTAAGGAGACAGTGGACAAAAGGCAGGAGATGGAATCTCCTCAAATTCTGTACTTTTTGCTGCACTACATTTATTTGATAACTTTAGTTACTTTTCAGAGTCAGATTCATAAAACAAAATACTGTATTATTAGAAAACTTTATTGCTCCCTGGTGGGAAATTCACAAGCTACTCAGCCATACTTCAGCATAGCGTAGAAATGATTCAGACACAAGAACTCTACAAAGTTAAAATATGCAGGAAAAATCTTTAAATTAAACACATTTTCAACTCTGACATTATTAGTCATTTGAGATAGTTAGGCTTCTTTATCTGTAAGTTTGGATTCAAGTTTTTGTTTGTGAAAATTAGACACGTGTGGATGGAAATATAATAACAAAAATGTAACAGTAGTATGAACTGACTCTGTTATGTCCTTCACTGACTTGTTGTAACACCTGCATAGTACCAAACATAGAGCATCCTCAGTATTTTATAGTAGTGGTCTTTTAATAGCTACAGTATATCACAGAAGTGAGTACACCCCCTCACATTTTGTAAATATTTAAGTATATCTTTTCATGTGACAACACTGAAGAAATGACACTTGGCTACAATGTAAAGTAGTGAGTCTACAGCTTGTATAACAGTGTAAATGTGCTGTCCCCTCAAAATAACGCAACACACAGCCATTAATGTCTAAACTGCTGGCAACAAAAGTGAGTACACCCCTAAGTGATAATGGCCAAATGGGGCCCAAAGTGTCAATATTTTGTGTGGCCACCATTATTTTCCAGCACTGCCTTAACCCTCTTGGGCATAGAGTTCACCAGAGCTTCACAGGTTGCCACTGGAATCCTCTTCCACTCCTCCATGATGACGTCACGGAGCTGGTGGATGTTAGAGACCTTGCGCACCTCCACCTTCCGTTTCAGGATGCCCCACAGATGCTCAATAGGGTTTAGGTCTGGAGACATGCTTGGCCAGTCCATCACCTTTACCCTTAGCTTCTTTAACAAGGCAGTGGTCATTTTGGAGGTGTGTTTGGGGTCGTTATCGTGTTGGAATACTGCCCTGCGACCCAGTCTCCAAAGGGAAGGAATCATGCTCTGCTTCAGTATGTCACAGTACATGTTGGCATTCATGGTTCCCTCAATGAACTGTAGCTCCCCAGTGCCGGCAGCACTCATGCAGCCCCAGACCATGACATTCCCACCACCATACTTGACTGTAGGCAAGACACACTTGTCTTTGTACTCTTCACCTGGTTGCCGCCACACACACTTGACACCATCTGAACCAAATAAGTTTATCTTGGTCTCATCGGACCACAGGACATGGTTCCAGAAATCCATATCCTTAGTCTGCTTGTCTGCAGCAAACCGTTTGCGGGCTTTCTTGTGCATCATCTTTAGAAGAGGCTTCCTTCTGGGACGACAGCCTTGCAGACCAATTTGATGCAGCGTGCGGCGTATGGTCTGAGCGCTGACAGGCTGACCCCCCACCCCTTCAACCTCTGCAGCAATGCTGGCAGCACTCATACGCCTATTTCCCAAAGCCATCCTCTGGATATGACGCTGAGCACGGGCACACAACTTCCTTGGTCGACCACAGCGAGGCCTGTTCTGAGTGGAACCTGTCCTGTTAAACCGCTGTATGGTCTTGGCCACCGTGCTGCAGCTCAGTTTCAGGGTCTTGGCAATCTTCTTATAGCCTAGGCCATCTTTATGTAGAGCAACAATTCGTTTTTTCAGATCCTCAGAGAGTTCATTGCCATGAGGTGCCATGTTGAACTTCCAGTGACCAGTATGAGAGAGTGAGAGTGATAACACTAAATTTAACACACCTGCTCCTCCTTCACACCTGAGACCTTGTACCACTAACGAGTCACATGACACCAGGGAGGGAAAACGGCTACTTGGGCCCCATTTGGCTATTATCACTTAGGGGTGTACTCACTTTTGTTGCCAGCAGTTTAGACATTAATGGCTGTGTGTTGCGTTATTTTGAGGGGACAGCACATTTACACTGTTATACAAGCTGTAGACTCACTACTTTACATTGTAGCCAAGTGTCATTTCTTCAGTGTTGTCACATGAAAAGATATACTTAAATATTTACAAAATGTGAGGGGGTGTACTCACTTCTGTGATATACTGGTCTCTGACTGCTCACTGTCTCAGAGCGATGGACAAGAGGTTGGATCTTCCTCAGCAGTTTGGAAGGACATTTGCTGATGACAGCACTTCAGGAAATAGGAACCCGGTCCAGCCAGACATACTGTTATCAGTCAGTCTCCACTTCATGGGTAAGACCGCTCGCAACCAATGAGGGAGTCTGTGAACACTCAGAGAGGAGCTGGAGCAAGGGGAACAAATAGAACAGTAGTAAAACAGTGAGATGAGTGAAGAGATGAGTATCAAGCTAACAATCAGAAGTAATGTGCAGGAAGAGGGGGAAATGGCCATGTGTGCAGTCATATATGCAAAAACTGCCAAAACAGAAAACCACAGCCTCATTAAAAGTTACATAAGAGCTCATCAAGTGCTCCCTGTGGCAGTCCGTTTGCAGATCTCTGCCAGTGTCTCTGGAACGGTCGGTTCTCATGATGCCCTCATGATCAAGCACGTGGGAAATGCACCTAAACCTGGTGCATCACAAATGTCTCCACGTTTTCTCTTCAATTACCTTCATGTGAACAAACCTGCACTGAAATAATTATCAAATATCAGTCAAAAGGTGCCTGAGACTGAGTTTCTGAGGTGTGGTGACTACTGATCCTGGTGACACGTGTCCAGGTGAGCATGCCTGGGTCTGCATGGGATTTTCTGCACTAAGTACAGTACAGATGGATAAAGTTCATTCCTGGAAGGATATAGCTGTGTATGCCAAGTTCACTGAAATATGCAGATCTCCCAGTCCCCCTGTTTCCGTAGCCTCAGAGCATATCTGGTGGTAAAGAGGGTGGAGACGTGGTACGTGAGAGAATATCAGACCATAGCTGGCTGAGCGGTCTAGACAGAGCAGGGCATTGTATGAGTGGGCTCACTTAAACCCATACCATCTGACAACCTCTGGCTCCCTTTCATACTGTACCTTCTCTTCATTACACAAGATTAACAATAATTTAATATTAGATAAACTTGAAGATCAGGCTTATTTGAAGCATTTCACCATGTTCCTCCTCCATTTTCCTTCATATTCAGTGAAACCCACCAGCAGTCTGTTTAACTTTACCCTTTACCTTCTCCTTGTATCCATGTATGTAACCTGCTGTTTCCACAGGCACTGACTAGACTGGGTGACACTGATATAACTGTAACTGATCACTTTAATTAGTTTTGGAAAGAGTTCATTTCCTGTTGTGGAGCACCTCAGTTCAGACAGACTCCTCAGCGGGTGGAAGAAAATGGAGCACTTTACCTATTTGTTCATTTCCATTCGGGAACCATTGTTGACTTTTGACAGTTAAACTCTGATCCCTGGAAATTCAATAATGACAGTTTATCCTGTCCTTGACTACACTTGGGTTTGGAGAAAGAGAGTCTTGCCTTCAGACACAGAAGCTCCACTGTCAGATGATCCAAGATGGTGCTAAAGCCATCTGGCTGCTCCTGACAGGATTACATAACCTTGACTGGCAATCTGTGAACCAGCTTGTGATGCTGAATGCTCAGGGAATCAGAGAGCAGCTATTTAAAATCTCACTGCAAAGCCCTGAGCCATAAGTTTGGTTTTCCTGGTATTAGTCAGCTAATTTGACCAATGTTGAAGTTATCACATGACCTTGGTCATTAACGTCTGTTTTCCACAAAATAGCTGTTAGTTTAAAAACCCAACATCACTTGCATCTGGAGGTTTGGATATAAACATGCATAATGAAAATTTAATAATAAATAGCTTCAATGGAAACCAAACACAGCTGCACAGAGTTACAAGATATTTGTTCCATTTCATTCTGATGCAAATGACAAATATTTTCCAAACTGCCAACTCTGCTGAGCTTCTAGTAAACAGTTAAGTTGTTTATCACTGTGCAAGCAGGCCTGATATTGATACTAGGAAATAGAATGACCTTTTTAAGCCCATTTTAATCAATTTGCTTTTCTCTCTCACATGCAAAAATGCATTGCTTTTGGTTTGCAAAAAGAGCTTTTTGTTAAGGTAAAAATGATCATTTGATCTTCAAGGCAGGAGTCTTGGAGACAAACAGATTACTCAGGTCTGACTTAGGTTTGGTCCAGGGTGACTCAAAGTACAAATTATATTTATGGCCATGAGGCTGCAAAATCAACATCAAGTGAGAAATGTCCTTGAGAAGCCAAGAACAATTTTAGGCCTGAAATCGCTGCAAGTAGGAAAGCTTTACGTTTTAATAATGAACTAACAGTGATTTAACATCTAATCAGGCTTATATAATACACCATGAATGCAGTGACTATAATGAAGAAAAAAAACTCTGATCTATTGTATATTTGTGTGTTTTTTGTGAAGTTGAAGCAGTAAAATTTGTAGCTTGACCACCACAACCCAGCCTGGACTTTCAGTGCTCATATGTCCTCATATAAAACAGACTGTGAGGATCCTTGGAAGACACTGGAGTAGAGGAGATGAGATATTTCAGATTTCCCACAGTGTGCTCTATCACCAGTTGCTCTGGTTTGTCCCCACCCTGAAAGTGTGGGGAGCTACTGGTCTAAAACAAGCTGTGAGATTCTGTGAAGAGGAATGTTGGGACCTTCCCAGCAGCCTCTCGGATGCCTTCCCATTTGCATAAAACAATATTTGAAATACAAATATCAAATAAAGAATGTGACTGATGGTTTCCAGTTCAGCATAGATGGCCTTTTTTTCTTTTACAACACTGTTCATTTATTACTGCTCTTGGCCTTCGAACATTGCTTTGATTATTTCAGTTTAGTAGAGGAGTTATGTAACATGTGATCACCAGAGGTGGCAAAGAAAAACATTTGCAGGTGTGTGTGCAGCTGGTACAAAAACCAACATTAGTGCAGAAAAAACCTGGATGTATCTACGTATGAATAAATCCTAGTTTGTTTTCAGGTGCTGAAGTTACATAGCCTATGTGAAAATGCATCAGACATAGTACCCTTCCACGTTATGTGCAGAGCTATCAAGTTGCATGATTGTGGTGTCTCATCATGTCCTTTGACTCAGAGGATGATCCAACAGAAACTTGGCATTCTGCTTGTAAAGGACCAGCAAGGCGCGTTCACTACTTCAGCCAGCTGATGTTTCCATCTGGTGGGACCGGAGCTCGCCATGCTGCGTAGAATGTGATCGACAAGTGTTTTCTTCTTCTTCACATGACCCTGTGTTGAAGTGCTGAGTGTTATTCCAGAAGCACCGAGAGCTGCAGCAGGCAGGTTCCTGACATCTGCTCTGCATGTTGCTGTGTGGTCATTTCCAGCCGTCCTCTGGCCACTGGTGACAGCGCAAAGGAATGAACCAGTAAAATGTGCCAGTGACCTGGGTAGCTGGGGAGGACAGTGTCCGTCCACTCTTTTAAATATTTCTTCATTTTTCATCCACTCACTTGCTGGAGACACCATGCAAAGAAGTAAAGTCTGTTCCTGATGTTTCTGTGTGGTTCACTGACAGAGCTGTTTAGTTCTGCATGGAAAATTTTAGCGTGCCGGAGTAGTTGTATTTGCTGAGCGTGTCCCCTCTCTGCTCAGCTATTTATTCCCATTACGCCTGCCTTTTGGTACAAATTGTAGTCAGATAGCTTGGGTTAAGTGATCCACGATTCATACTTTCTCCAGGTGTGTCCAATTACTCTTCATTGAGAATTAAAGGGTGAGTGAGAGAGCAGTGGAAATCTTGTTATAGTCCAGGTGTGGCCGGGAGGTACGGTGCTGGGAGAGCACAGCAGCAGTGACGAGGAGGAGGCAGAACGGAGGAATGTTTGTGGCTCATCATCCATCAAGTAAATTTGGAGCCTTTAATGACACAGATGACGTGCAGTAGGTTAATATTAGTGCAGTGAGGAATTTTTGTCAGAATGTATTACTGTCAGATATTTGAGAATTTAAAAGATCAGTTTTCCTACAGTGTTTTGTAAATACTTACCTGGAATGGTTTCTTTTTTCCATTAATTAAAATCTGACAAACTCAATTTTCCCTCTAGCTCTTAAACAAAGTATGTCTACAAAATAATATGTATGCAAAAAATTAAGGGCAAGAGCTATTGAGTAAATTTGTGGGCTGCAAAACCAAAACATGTAGCTATAAAAGGTTTATATGTTAAAAAGGTCTGTAAGGTTTCTGAGTTGGGTAATAACTACTTTGTAGCTCTAAAAGCACCCTTTCACAATAATGCTACACACATCTGTGTAAAAGGCATAAAAGGCATGTTCCACCAGTGGGGAGGTATTCAGGAAATAGCCAAATGGAAAGTTTCTGCAACTGGCTTGCAATGTTTTGTGAGGGAAGCGCACACAGTACACACACACATAGACCACAGGGGGAGGAATGTACTGTTTCATGGAGGTGGGATCTCTGATGGTACCAGGCTCTGCTTAAAAGGTCTTGAGCCATTCAAACATGAATCTCCTTTATTGCTCACAGAAGATCAACCAGCTCTGACACGACTTGTCACATTGAACAGCAATTTATACATTGTTCTGTTTTTATGGTGAAACACAGTTCGTTGCAATGGATATTATAGTGCTACTTCTTGTGGCCACTGGTTGTCTTTACTTCTTTAATAGTGACCCGCATTTGTTCTCAAGGTATTTTTGATAAATAGAAACCCTGAACTCAAGTGACTAGAGCTGAGGTTACTAGTCAACAAATGAATGAATTGAGAAACATTTTTTGTTCATTCTCAAGCAAAAAATACCAAAGGTCTTGTTCCAGTGTCTCCAATGTTAATAAAATGATTTTTGTCATTATAAACTACTGTATCCAGACTGGGATATATTGTGTGCACTGTTGTCTGCACTGTTTAGTGTATTTTTCTGTTGAAAAACCTGACTCTTTTCACCCTTTTGCTACATTTGTGTGTGTGTGTGTGTGTTTATATGCATGGTTGCATGCATGTATGCGTTCATACATCAGGATGCCATGATCTTCCAAAGCCACACTTAATGAGGAAAATCCTGACTGGCAAAGCAAGAACAACCATCAGTGTCAAACAGCCCGACATCCTCTTCCTGACCTAGTTTTAAAATCCAAGACTGTTTAGTGTGGTCAGATGTGCAAATCACTCTGTCAGGGGATGCTAGTAATGTTTACTGTGGAATACTGACTTCATCTCTGGGTGCTGGGAAAGGAACAACTAACCTGCTGTGTGGGGCCACTCTTGCATGTCTCCTTTTGGCCTGTAAGTTAGGGTGTTGGGATTGTGGGGTTACCAAAACATGCTGCTGACAAGAAGCTGTGAGGGCCCGGATGGAAACTGAGCTGCTCATATTAGTCACTGCTGAGCTCGAGGCAACTAACTCATCTTGGATAAAAATAAGTTGTCTCTTCAAATACAATCTCTGAGTGGGGTATAGCTGTATAGTGGACTGGAAGTCTATAACTAAACTAGAGACTCACAGCTGTCAAGTGTTAGTCTAGTAGCTGGAGCCTCTTAAGGCTTAATTATCCACTTACTGTATGTTTGTTTCTGTGTTAGACCTAACTCTGGTGATGCTGAAGCAGTCTAAGATGAGTATAATGTAATCAAAGCCAACAAACCCACTGATCTGAGCTACTAAATAAAATCCAGGTTTTAAAAAAATTATAGCTTTCATTTCTTAATAAGGCCTTAATTTCTTAACACACAGTGTATTTATGCTCCGCTACACCTACGACAGCCACTCTAAGCTGCAGGATCAACCTGCATGTCTGAGAACTGCACCACATACAGTAGATGCTCTATTCTTATTTCCTGCCGGGTTCATGCTCTGTGCTATGAACAACTCAAGTACAGAACATTGCCAAAGTCCTGAATCTAGAAATCTTTGGCTGAGGACATCTAAAACACAAAGAGCAACCATCTTCCATACATGCAAAAAAAAAGTGGTTTACAGCCATCAGTCTGGGACACGTTATCATCATTTGGTCTGTGCACATGCTGTGAAGGTACATGAGTATTTAAACTGGCCAGGCCTGGGTTTCACTTCCTGAATTCAAATGGTTCTTGTGACTAATGTAGGCATTTAATAATGTTAAATACTCAAAACAAAAAGTATTATCACAGAATAATAAGCAGATATGCGTAGGGGGAGGGTTAACGTAAAAATATGGGAACATGTTAAAGTAAAAGACAGCCCAGGGTCAAAGGTGAAATGTGAAAGGTCAGCTGAAAGTTTGGGTTACAGTGTGAGAGGCAGCGTGCCTGTCTGATTTATGGCTTTTTGACATCTGCTCTCATGTCATGTTTTGATGTTGTGCTGTGGTGTAACTGAATCACTGAAAACTTTGCCCTTCGTCCTTGTAAATGATTCTGGAAGACATTTGCATCCTACTGCACATTTCATGCATGCCTGATTAAAAGCTTCTCACTCCTTGTGCGTGTGTAGCACTGGCACAGTTTTTATACTTGATGCATTCATGTTTTGTTCTGAAGAGAAAATCTTTTCTAAAATCGATTGATTTTAATCAGGATCCTCTACTGACAGGGAAAATAAAAAATCAGTAAATCAATCAGTATATCTGCTGTTTGGTGAGTGTGGATATAATGTACAGTGGGTTTATCAGAGGGTTTTAACAGAAAAAGTAAGGAGGTTGATAAGAGCGATAAGACTGAACCTAAACAGTTCAGCTGCAGGCTGTAAAACCACAACAATGAAATGTGAGCAGCTAAAATGCTTTGCAAGGTCACGTCATAATTCTCTGGTGGTCTTGGTTTGTCACTACAAGCAACAAATTTCACATTACACGTAGTTAGATCAGTTGTTAACATAACAATCCTGAATGGAGCAGCTCTAGGTTTAAGAGACATAAGCTCCAGATGTTACAGTACAGTGTTAAACATTTTCTAGTCCTCACCAAAAAGTGTTAACACATCCTAAGCCACACAGCCTGCAGCTGTTTAAAAATCACCTGCTAGACATTCACATCATACCTGCCCCCACCTGAACTCAATTTAAGCAGATGTCCCTGCCTAACATGTGGCACATAGGGTTTGGTATCATTAAATTCCTTGCATAGTTCTCCCAGTGTCAGGCTAAAACTGAACTCAAACCACCTGAACACCCATGTGATTATCAGCATGATGTTATTTTTAATTAGTCATGACAATGTAAATACAGCCTACATCCTACCAATCACACTTTGATGTAGAATTGATTGTTTCTCATTTAGGCAACCAAATGAATGGAGAAACTTTTTTCTGCGTCCATGTTTGTCAGGCTCAGAAGAGTGAAGGCTACAACTAATTTCTGTTTATCCATTTCCATCCAGCAAAGAATGCAATGTAAAGTAAAAGGCCACACCTTTTTTTTATTTTGAAATCAACCACACAGGTTCACTGACCCCAGAAAAGATACAGTATGTTAAAATCATATCTTCACGGCCTGTGAGAGAATATGTTGAACCTTTTCTCTGCCATGTCTGGTGAAGCATTCAGTTTCTTCTTTCACCCTGTGTGTTGGCTTTCTTTGTTTAAACCTTATAAAACCCTTATGGTGGAGTGAACGACTGGATCCCACAGCAGCTGGCAGCAAACTCTTCTGTCTAGACACCCAGCCAGATGTCTAGCAGCTACAGACACATGCTGCCATCTAGTGTTGGAACTAGCTCTTGAAGGACAGAGCTCAGCATCTGTTTGCTGTAAAGGGGCACCTACAAGGAGATCTGTAACAACAAAAGGGACCTGCCACTCACCCAGGTGGCTCCCCGGTGAACAAAACAGTCAAATAAATCAGCATGTGTTACTCTTACTGCAAAAAATACACACAACCGGTTTGGCTTTTTGGCCTTCTGTGGATATTGCAAAGCTAAAACTGTGACGTGACTTTGTCCATTAGCTTAAAAAGAAAATCTGGTGACTAACACACACACTTCCAGTTGTTTTACTGCAAACAAAAACTTTTCTGCCATTACCGGTCATGCTGCTTCTCAGCAAAAAAGAACATCCTGCTAAGGAAGACTTAGCCTTTTGTAGATATAAAAGGAATTTTCCTGCACCTCAGAGAAATTTCAGCTTGCATTTACAACTAACAAAGACTCTGTTTTCATGTGGAGGAAACTCTGTCATGTAAATCCTTTCTTGCTAATGTAAATCTCCTAATACGCTTACTCCCTGATTGTGTGGGTGGTTGGTTTTGTCTGAGACGATCAGATTATATAACCATATAAGATTAATATGGAGTACCATATTAATCTTATACTCATTGCACTCACTGCACATTGTAAAAATTGTATTTTAATTAACAGAGTCTGTAATTATCACCAAAATTATAGATTATAAAACTTCATATCAAAATAGCTCTTGAGACTGCACAGAAGAATTGGGCCATAATGTTTTGTGCATTGAATTTAACTGTGATCTCTGGCTGTTAGACCATTTATTGTCTCATAGTTGAATGTAATATTTTTATTCTCTGAAATACAGAAGGCACGACCTTATAACTTGCTGAGGGATAAACTGAAATTGCATTACTTAGTTATGACAATTTAATCTGCCTCAATTTTAAGCAAAAACATCTGTATGTTAACTTCTTTCAAAGCATAATGGCTAACATGTGTATAAGAAACTTCCCTCTTGTGTTGTTACAGCAGGTTACAGAACCAGCAGTGCGAAGCATACAAAGGTTAGTTTAGGTTAGTTTAGATTAGGTTAAGAACTTTATCATCCATTTTGTAAAAATTTGTCTTTGGTTTCACCTCAAAGTTAGAAATGACCGCACATCATTTTACAAAATGAATAATAAATGATGGATGATCCATAAAATGAAAGTGAGAGAATAACACACGCACAATACACACAATATCATGAGCACCTGTACATCCAACGTTAACCAAGTAAATATTGCTGTAATCGGGATCTCAACATGTTGTGTGTTGATTTAAAACTTTGGGAATATTGGAGGCCAACATCTATGATGCTGTTGGGTCTGTTAGCAGCCAGTTAGCTTAGCATAGCAGGAAGCAGCTAGCCTAGTTCTGTCCAAAGGTAACAAAACTCGCTATAAGCTCACTAATCAACACATTAGATCTTGTTTAATCTGTATCAAACTAGCATTGAATTTAACTGTGATCTCTGGCTGTTAGACCATTTATTGTCTCATAGTTGAATGTAATATTTTTATTCTCTGAAATACAGAAGGCACGACCTTATAACTTGCTGAGGGATAAACTGAAATTGCATTACTTAGTTATGACAATTTAATCTGCCTCAATTTTAAGCAAAAACATCTGTATGTTAACTTCTTTCAAAGCATAATGGCTAACATGTGTATAAGAAACTTCCCTCTTGTGTTGTTACAGCAGGTTACAGAACCAGCAGTGCGAAGCATACAAAGGTTAGTTTAGGTTAGTTTAGATTAGGTTAAGAACTTTATCATCCATTTTGTAAAAATTTGTCTTTGGTTTCACCTCAAAGTTAGAAATGACCGCACATCATTTTACAAAATGAATAATAAATGATGGATGATCCATAAAATGAAAGTGAGAGAATAACACACGCACAATACACACAATATCATGAGCACCTGTACATCCAACGTTAACCAAGTAAATATTGCTGTAATCGGGATCTCAACATGTTGTGTGTTGATTTAAAACTTTGGGAATATTGGAGGCCAACATCTATGATGCTGTTGGGTCTGTTAGCAGCCAGTTAGCTTAGCATAGCAGGAAGCAGCTAGCCTAGTTCTGTCCAAAGGTAACAAAACTCGCTATAAGCTCACTAATCAACAATTAGATCTTGTTTAATTTGTATCAAACCATGTAAAAATGTCCATTAGTGTAAAAATTGTAATTTTCAGTTTTGTTGCCGTTGTGTTATGTGCCAGTTTCTTGGCTGGGAGCAGTTGCCAGTCAACCAATTGAAGTAGTCAAACAAACAAATCCTTCAAAGTGACATGTTTTCGTTTTCATAAAAGTCCAAATGTGTGTTACTTTTTTATAACAAATCCTTCAAAGTGACATGTTTTCATTTTCATAAAAGTCCAAATGTGTAAATTCATGAACTTTAGACTTGCTGGCAGGCATATTGTGTTACTTTTTTATAGTTATGTCAGTTACTTGCCAGTTCTTTTGTTGAAAATTGCGGCTGTCTGTTTCCTCAGACAGCCACAAAAATGAAAATGCCAGATGGTTGTTTCTGTTTACTATGCCCAGGAATCAGAGTGCAGCTGTACGTACCAAACAAAACATACCAATTCTTGGAGATACAAATGCAAGTAAGAGAAATTTAACTCATTGTGCTGTTAGTGTGTATGAACAACATCCAAACAAAATGTTCCAGTCATTTGATGGAAGTAAAATTAGAATTTGGTAAATTTGTATTATAACATTTTGGCCACTCTCAGATGCTACAGACATTTGAAACAACCCTGCTTTTACAGGCATGAAACAAAATATTTTGCCTCTAAAAACAAGACTGGTCTGGAGTTAGAGTTTAACACAAGATGTGGCCACAGATTCATACTGGAATTTAAGCTCTTTTTGCAAAGTGTTTTTGTTTTTGGTTTAGTTAAGGAAATTATTATGCAGCAATAAAGGTAAAATAATAGTCCAAAATTTGGGGATGGACACCTTTTAGATGTAGAGTTTATGTATATGCTGTTTACGGGGTTCAGAAGATGTCATCATGTGACTTCTTTGTAGTGAGTTTTATTCTGCTTATCTTCTTATTTGAAAGAATTTAGTAAACCTTTGTTCCCACTGGCCTTTAACTTAAAAGCAAGCAATTTGTTGAAGTGACTCTACTTCAGTAATGGTAACTGGACGGTGCAGTAAATAGTAGAATTATATTGTGCTCTTCTATGAAGGTCTGCCCAAGGCCCTACTGTGAAGAGGACCTGGTCCAGATTCATATTCAAAGGCAAAACAAGAATATGAATGCTATTCTGTAATGTTATTTTCTAAGAAAATATTTTTATTTAACCTAATTCAAACTCCCATTGAAGTTTGCAGCCTCTTTTACAAGGGACTCTGGCCAAGACAGCAGCTTCACAAGTACCAGACAAAAAACAAGACATACAGTATTAAAACGGACTACTACTACTACCACCACTTTTGGCTGTTTGCGTTAGGGGTTGCCACAGCAAATCAACTGTTCGCATATATACATTTGGCATGCGTTTTACACCCGACGCCCTTCCTGACGCAACCCAAATTAGGATTTATATATGCACTAATTTGGGTAATTTAGAGTCACCAGTCAACCTAAACTGCATGTCTTTGGACTGTGGGAGGAAGCTGGAGCACCTGGAAAGAACCCATGCAAGCACAGGGGGAACATGCAGACTCCACACAGAAAGGCCCCGAACCCGGAACCTTCTTGCTGTGAGGCAACAGCACTAACCACCGTGCTGCCAACAACACACAAACACCTCAATGCAAATATTCCTCCAACATTTAGAGCACAGAGGAATGGTAAATGGACTGTATTTATATAGCACATTTCCACAGTGTGTTACACTGGCCAAAGCGCTTTACAGAGATGATACATCATTCACCCATTCACACACCGATGACGACAGCTGCCACACAACGGCGCTAATCAAGCCACCGGGAGCAATTCGGGGTTCAGTGTCTTGCTCAGGGACATTTAGGCATGCGGGGAGACCAGGAGTCGAACCACCAACTTGCTGGTCAGGAGACGACTGCCCTACCTCGTGAGCCACAGCCATCCCCAGGAGTTTACATTGCCATGTGGACAAATGTCAGTTTAGGCTCCAAGCAACAACTATGGAAAACTAAGAAGTTTCAGCTTTAAAATAAAGATTTGAACAAACTGTATCTGATGTCACTTCTGTCTATTTGACTTTACTGAACTCAGCTGAGTCTCCATAACCATAAAACCGAATTCCAGAATAGAGAGGCTGAGTGAATGTGGTCTGGACTCTGTGGAGGAGAGTTATGGTTTCGGAGATGCTGTAGAAGGACAGAATACCTGCTCTGTGATCCAGGTACACTCCAATTCTGGAGGGCCGAGGACCTGAGAAGGGAGTTGGGATGTTGTTGTACCAAAAATAATAACAGTTTTGTTCACAGAATAATGCCCATGATTTGTCATTGCTTCCAAATACACTTTCATTCGACCACCCTGTTCATCTGATATCCTTGTATGCGACTGCTACTCTAACTTCTGTCCCTGTCCACTTCACCTCGCAGTAACAACGTCCAGTCAGCCTCTCCTCAGGACCTGCCAACATCCAGTGAATCTGTCTGGGTGAACAGAATAAGACTGTTTTTGACTCATGAATGTTGCTTTTCTGTTTCCCTCAGAAAATAACAGATGTGTGTGTGCTGTGTTTGGACCCAGTGTGATTTCATTGTCATATTGCTACTTTTACGTACGCATAGATTTCTTTACACATGGGCAAAGTGGTGAGAACAAACCAGAACACTATTAAAAACTGTCAGACACATGATGTTACGGGTCTTATAGTGAGGGCAGGTTAGATCCTCAACAAACAAACACAAACCACATTCAAATCAGTCTGTTAGTACGAATTTCAAAAATAATCTCCACTACATTCCTGTTCAGCGGCAGCAGGATGATGGCGCCCTCTAGTGTTGGGCATCGGGTTCATGGAAACACTTCACTGAGCCTTTGGCAGCTTCAGACAGCATCAGTACAGAGAGACGGAAACATCTGGAATATCACACTGTGTCCGTTTGGTCACAGGAGTCACAGCCTGGAGCGCTGATGCTGTATTCAGGTCCCATGGGAAAGGTGGGAGAGAAGAGTTTCCAGGTTACAAACATTATTCACATCAGCTCTCAGGTTGTAAAAAGAACTTGGGGATGTGAGATTTGAGGCTGAAGGTTAAAGACTGTATTTATTATGAAACCTTCAGTTTGTTCACACTTTACATCAGTAAGGTCTGTTACATGAATCTTGTTTAGCAACTTTATCCACACAATCAGTTGATTTACATTTCAAACCAAATCTCAGCAGTGTAAAAGTCAATAACCACGGATTTCCTTATTGATTAGGATCATGATGATCACAGTGTTATAAGAGATCAAACCCCTATATACCACACACCTCAATGGTCCATAGATGTAGACAACAACAACATCTGGTCTGCCACACAAACACATGTCAGTGTCATTATACATTTCTTTACACATGGACAAAGTGGTGAGAACAAAATCTCAGTGATAAAGGAAGAAACACAACAACACACAAACACATCAATGCAAATATTCCTCCAACATTTAGAGCACAGAGAAGTTTACATTTTCATGTAAATTTAGGCTCCAAGTAACAAATATGGAAAACTAAGAAGTTTCAGCTTTAAAATAAAGATTTTAACAAACTATCTGACGTCACTTCTTTCTATTTGAATTTAAGGAACTTAGCTGTGTCTCCATAAGAAAAACGGTAGACTCCACAATAAAATCGAAGCCCAGCATAGAGGGGCTGAGTGAATGTGGTCTGGACTCTGTGGAGGAGAGTCATGGTTTCAGAGACTCTGTAGAAGGACAGAATACCTGCTCTGTGATCCAGGTACACTCCAAGTCTGGAGGGCCGAGGACCTGAGACGGGAGTTGGGATGTTGTTGTACCAAAATTCATAACTGTTTGGGTTACAACGTAATGCCCAAGATTTGTCATTGAATCCAAATCCACTTTCATTCTTCCACCCTGTTCTGCTGATATCCTTATATGCAACTGCTACTCTAACTCTTGTCCCTGTCCACTCCACCTCAAGATAACAACGTCCAGTCAGCCTCTCTCTACTCAGGACCTGCCACCATTCAGTGAATCTGTCTGGGTGACTAGAATAAGACCGTTGTTTTTTTATTACTGTTGCTTTTCTGTTTCCCTCAGATAATAACAGATGTGTGTTTGCTGTGTTTGGATCCAGTGTGATTTTATGCGAATATCTTAAGAATTCATCTCTGGTCTTGGGCTCTGCCGGTGACAGTAAAACATCCACTTTAGTCAGTGTCAGTGAGATGTTTGTCCATGTCTCTTTCAGAACATCCTGTAGTTTCTCCCTGACCTCTGACACAGCTGCTGTCACATCCTCAAAGTAGCTCAGAGGACGGATGTCAATGCTGGATGAGTGTGTAGACTGACTGAGTGCTGACACTGAGGGGTAGTTGAGTAGAAACTGGATGGGATCCTCGATGTGTGAGAGCTGCTCCAGGCCAGGATCTTTCCTCTTCAGCTCAGTGATCTCCTGCTCCAGCTTCTGCTGAAGCTCTTTGACTCGACTCACTTCAGTTTCCTGCTGGGATCTGATCTGCTTCTTCACATCAGAGCGGCTTTTGTCCAGGA
>NW_018127943.1:1554799-1563232 GCF_001952655.1 Monopterus albus | reverse complement strand
GTGACCTTTATGTTCATCCACAGGGCAGAGATAACAGATACACTGCTGATCATTGCGGCAGAACACCTCCCTCACTTTAGTGTGTTGTGAGCAGATGTTGTCCTGGAGCTTCTTGGAGGCCCCCACCAGCTTGTGTTGCTCAAATGTAGCTGCATCATAGTGAGGCTGCAGGTGTTTCTCGCAGTAAGAGGCCAGACACACCAGACAGAACTTGAGGGCTTTCAGTTTCCTCCCAGTGCAGACATCACAGGCCACATCTTCAGCTCCAGCATAGCAGTGATCAGCAGCAGCAGCTTGGAGTCTAGTCTTCTTCAGCTCCTCCACTAAAGCTGCTAACATGGTGTTTTTCACCAGGACAGGCCTCGGTGTGAACGTCTGCCTACACTGAGGGCAGCTGTGGCTTTTCTCCTCATCTTCTTCATCCCAGAAGCTTTTAATACAGTTCATGCAGTAGCTGTCTCCACAGGGAATAGCCACCGGATCCTTCAGTAGATCCGCACAGAGGGAACAAGAGAAGGCTTCCTGGTCTTGCTGAACTCCTTTCTGCGCCATTTCACTTCTCAGTGACAACGACTGTCTGAGTTTCATTTCCTGACAAGTGAAACAAGTTTGAGCTGGTCTACACACCGTGTTTGTGCAGTGAACGAAGCCTGTCAGCTCTCCACGTCACCACATGATGGTTACACCTATCTTCAAACTATAGATCTAAGGGGGAGGGAACCAGGAAACCAAGTCCACTCACCTCATTTTAGGTATTAAATTCTATTTGTGATCTTGACAAAAATCTTGACAAACATTCTTTTGAGCCGAAGGACGTTGTCTCTGTCTTCTGCTTTCACCCACAACCCAAAGTGGCCTAGTGATAATGTTTATCCGTAGGATAATACACAAATGCAGTACTAAAACAGACTAAAGTGTATAAAATATACAATAAAAGCTAAAATCAAACACTTGTCACTGCCAAGAATTAAAAATCATCTAAGAACAAAAGAAGCAGAAAAAGGAATCTGTCTCTCTATCTGTCGGTCTGTCTTTCACAAAATGAATACAAAAAGCCACTGAATAAAAAAAGATGCTCCACTGTAGGGGGTGGGGGGCCTACTGCTGAGTTTTGGGATCTAAAGGGCAAGCACAGCATGACTTTCTGCATCAAAGACTACCTGACACTGGGTGGCGCCATGGCACACTGGGATGTAAGTTTGGTAATGTCCAGCAGTCGTCGCTAAACCTCCAGCCAAATCTCTTCGCCAAAATCTATCCCACAATCCTCACAAACCGGTGGTGTAATCATTTGAACGGTGCTACTCCGAAACGCTACTGAACCTGTATAAACAGGAGCTGTGTTTATGTTTATCCATTTTTTTCCACATTTTAGCTTTACAAACCCGAGGAGACCTCAAGATACTGCACAAAATGAATCGGTTGGTATTTAATTGTATTGTTTAAACTGTAGAAATAATCTCTGAATTACTTTTTACGAAGCCATATGTTCCCTGGAAGGCTAACCAGCTAGCTATCTTCTAATAGCGGCCCAGCTACTTTCTACGTATTTGATAGTTGAGCTATAAGCTAACAGTTAAAGCTAACTGTAGTTGTAGGTTAGCTAACTGCCGTAGGAACATGGGCTAACTTTTAGCTCAGATACGTAACGAAATACAGTGTCGTCTGTCTCATTTATAACAAGCGGAAAACATTTCACTTTAATCCACGTATGGTGACTTTAGTTGCAGTTCAGCTAGCTAACAATACTTGTGCCGTAGCAGCCAACGCCTTCAGGACGTTAGTTAGCGTTTTTGGTTGGTTTATCTCATTTGAATGTTGTCTTTTAGTCTTCGTGAACTACACTGATGTATTTTGTCACTTGCTCTAATGTTACTTTTCGTCATTTAAGTTGTTGGGTCACAAAAAGAGACCGACTTGTTACAACTTCTGACACTAACATATAATAACAATGACTGTACTATTGTTTGTCCAGCAGTGTCTCTTATTATGGCAAGTGGTAAACATGCATGGCAACAGGAAATCTTTAAGGTCAAGCAGAATAAATCCAATGGCTTTCTACGACCCTGTCTGCATCGTTCTGCTGAAAAGAACATGAAGCAGGTATGAAACCTTAGAGCAAATACTATGACTTACTGAGTAAATAATTCGTCAGTTGTCTCTTAACATCCTGGTCTCTGTGAAGTATAGTTTAGTGGTATTGTAGTAGTAGACACTGTAGTGGTGGCCTCATCCCCTATCCTTTTGTTTTAGGTGGATAATATAAATAAGGAAGAATTAGATAAAGAAAGGTGAGTCTCTGATCAATGCCTTGGGATTTATCTAAATGTGATCACTCATACTATGTCCCGCAGATCATCTCTCTCAGTCAATGGACCATTAAGGCACCTTTCCATAACCATTTTCATCATGTCTGTGGCTTTAGATGTTAAGTTTTCTAAACTTAAGAGAGCTTTGCATGTGGCCCATCTCGATATTCCTCTTGCCAGATTTCAAGTGCACTACGGAGTACACAGTCCGGGCAAAGCGAAGCGGCTCTCAGCTTGCAAGAGGAAAGGTTGTTTATTGGAGGAGGTGGGCTTTAAGCTGCACTGCAGAACATCAAATGTAGGCCGTGTCTGTGACCCCGGCATGGCTAACAAAGAAAATGAGCTGACGTGCTCTGATGATGTGCGGAGCATTCACTATAATGACAACTGTGGGCTCCCTGTGAACTTCACAGAGGCCTCTAAGATGACAGGGGCCAGCTCCAAGTACAGTGACTTCACTGAGGTGAGAGTCAGGATTAAAACAACAGTTTGTGGTAGAAATGTGCTCTTTAGTGCGCATTTGTAGTAAGAACTCAGTTCTTTTAACACTCCCATGAACTTGATAAACATTTCAACACTGTTGCAGACTGAACTCCCTTTGTGCATTGTTTGTCTCGATGTACAGCTATCAAAGGACCATGATGCTATGACTCGTGTCCTTTTTGGAAGGAATCTTCAGCTAAAAGTAGCACTAACATTGTGGCAAAGAAATGCCAGTGAATTAGTGGCTTACCTAACAAGGTAAAACCATGATGCCAATGCTGTATTTTCCATTTTCTTTACTACTTAATTTCATGAACATACTTAATTTTTTATGTGTTTGGTTTTTCAGAATTCAAGACACAGGAGTGCTGCTTGACTGCTTACCTGTCTTAACAAACAAGTGAGTCTCATCTGGGTGATGCATTTCCCTTTTGAATGGTTCAGCTTCAACCATAATGACCGGATGCCACAGTGGTGGTAATCTGTATGTAAAAAGAGCACTTATCATCATAAGTATTGTGACACGTCCTTTGTTTAAATGTAGGCCATAAGATTTAAACTTAACCACAACATCAGGCCAAAATGAGTAGTTGTAATTGCAGAAACTTATCATTTATAAAGCAAGATCCCACAGTCTTCAGTGGCCTCTTTCTTTCCTTTGTATTCACCTTTATTTGTAAATGTATCACCTATTATGAAATAACCTTGGACACTAAAAGCCATTTCTCCACAATGCAAGCAAAATTAAAGGGGAAAAAAGACCATAGATATATACACTACATGTCACATGAGCCACTTCTATTACTGCAATACATCACTGTGGCTGCCATGTTTCCAGGGCACTGTTGTGCCTTTAGGCATGATGAGAATATAAAACTACAATCTACTCGTGAACCTTGTTATCCAACAACAGTTAGCACATGAGGCTCTTCAATTCTGTCAATTTGAACACATTTTTCTGTTTTTCTTGTCTGTCTGTATTGGCAACAACCAGCTTACTATCTTTTTTTTTTTTCATCTGTTGTTCCTCCGTAGTCTTCAAGCTGAAGCACCATATTTGTCACTTGGCTGCTGTGTTGACCTCTTGCCCCAAGTGAAAGTAATTCTTGACAGCAAATATGAAGAGTAAGTGACACTGAGGAATTGCATGCATGTTTAATAATCTCTCTCTTTGACACTATATCTAGAAAAGCTAGTTTTAGTCTTGAAGATGATATGCCAGTCATCTTAGCTTTCAGCCTTTCTGATGAATAACTTTTGAACCGAAAACTTACAAAGCCTCTTGGATGTGTGGTGAAATAAATTCAAGACCGAATTATACTGTATTTTTGAAATAATAATTTCAATTGCTGATCTTATTTATCTGCTTTTTACAGACACATAGTGGTGGGTTTACACTGGGTTCAGTCTGTCATCAAGAAATGGTGGCCAGAAATTTCTACGAGTGAGAAAAGACTGCGGGACAGTTGTTCAGAAGACAGGTGGGTGCTGCATGCTTAATACAACCCTGCATGTCTTGAAGGGTAGTTACAGCTATTTTCAAACTTGACCTTGTTTTCATAGTTTTGATTAGGTAATTTAATAGGTATAGTAGGGCAGCCGTGGCTCAGGACATAGAGTGGGTCATTCCCTAATCATAGCATCAGCTGGTCTTCGGCAAGACGCTGAATGTCAAGTTGCTCCCAGTGATATCACTGGGGTGTCAGTGTGTGAATGAGCAAATGAGTGAATGGGCAAATAGAAAAGTGCTATACAAGTATAATAAGAGACGCTCCAAACAGGTATCACCAACATCTGACATGTTAAGCTCCAAAGTCAGCATGGTGTTACGCAGTTTGAACACTGAGACAGACACTGACTTATTCACTAGAAGATACTGTGTCCGTCAACTCAAATATTTGTCTTGCAATGCTTTCTCATTAGAGATGAGAGTGTACTGCCACTGAGTTTACTGTGTACTTGAGTTTGTAAATAAAGGTTTTCAACAAGTTCAGTAAAAAGATAGTCATACACAGCTTCGACTACGTGTGAACTTGTACTCTTAAGGTCCGGTGCAGGAGAGAGGATGGGTTGGGGTTTCTGTAGTCAGCCTGTGGGGTCCCTTGTGCACTCACCACATGCTGTGATGGTTATGTTTGTTCACTGCAGGAATATTGAAGTCATGAGGCAGCGGCTGAAGGACTTATGGAAGGAAGCGGTGCAGCTATGTTCGGTTCCAGGATCTACAGGAGAACTGGCAAAGGTGGGAAGTATTAGGTTTTAAAATTCCATTTAGCAGCTTACCCTGGGTTGCTTGTTTGAAGATATCAAATGATATGTGCTTGTTCTGTTTTTTTTAATTATTTTTTTTAACTAAACCACGCATCTTGTCTTGTGAAGTTAAGTCAGCACCTCGGTGCTAACTTCAACTGTTTGCTGTATTGTGGTTGTTTCATTTGATTCCATTTTCAGGTCATGTTATGAAATACATGAAACCACAAAAGAATATTAGGATCTCCATTTCATGAGACCTTTCAAAAGACAATACATTTACTAAATTCTGAGTTTTATGCAATAGTTACAGAAAGTTAAATTAATATTGTTTATATTAAGTATTTAGTGTACCAACACCTAGCTTTGTGTGTTAATGGGTATGTGAATTGTGATTTATTCATTGTATTAATATGTTTAAAAAATGTATTTGAATGTATGCAGATTGTTTTGCTGATTAACAACAGCTAAAATATTATCTCTACTTCATGTTGCAGTCCATCGAGGCTTATCTTTCACGGCTGCCCTGACAGTTGTCACTGTAGCACTCAGAGGATGTAACCACTACTGCAGGATCATGGCTGTTTCGAATTGATAATGATACCAGACAAAAGAACTGGTTGATTCTGCTACATAAACTCAGACCTCTTAACTGGGACTGAACTTGACAATTCAGATAACTTCCTCAGTTAGAGCTGGAGACTCTTAAGGAGAGCCGTTCTGCACAAACACACAGAAAATGACTGCTTCACATTGAAGTGGACCATTTTGCGAAGGGGCATATTTAGTGGACATTCGTGAGAGTGGGTGTCGCTCTGTGAAGTGCCAAGCTCTTTCTCTCTCACTACATCACTCTGCCAAAAATGCTAATGCATGTGGATGGAATGAATGATCACTGTGTTGTTGTTTTGCACCTGGATTCTCTGGAACCAGGAACTTGAACAGTCTTAAGTTATTGGAACTTGATTTCTTGTTTTCATTTTTCCCCTTCATTTGACATTTGACTCTAATGTAAAATGTTAAAACAGGCAGTTATTTTTAATCTTTTAAATAAATTTGATAAAAATCATTACCTGATGTTTGCATTTTATTTTTTAAAGTGAATAAATAAAAACAATACACATACAAAAAAACTGCTGTGGAATTGTTTAGTTATGCAAAGTGTCAATGTGTTTTAACCCCCTTGTTTGTAGCTTTTACGTTTTTTTTTTGTCAAAGCTTTAACTGAAATATTTTCATTTATTTGTTTGAATTCCATTTCAAGTTAAGATTACAGTGATGGCTTGTTAAATGGGATCAACGAATTATAAAAGGTTTTTAAAGACCAAAGTTCTCTCAAAAAGGTCTTGGAAAGCATTAAAAAGGATTACAACTAATTCACAAAGGTCTTTATTATGTATAGTATTTGTTCTTACTCTGCTGTACAATTGATACGGTATCAATTGTGACTGCTTAAAAAAAAGCTGACTGCTGCGACAGCGGATTGTGCATGCAGCAACGTTTTTGATGATAATTAAAGTTATTGGGGGCTCTTTTTTTAATTTTGTTAATTCGTCAATATCCTGCCACTTTTCTGGGGTAGGTCCCACTGATTGATTATATTACCCATTTATTAAATATTTACAACTGACATTAGCGGAGCGCTATTGTCTGGGCAATAAAGTTTTGGCTGTTTTGAGTGTGACGTCATTTTCCGCAGAGCAAGCTGAACTGATGTGTCTAGTCTTCCGCTCCTCCAAATTGTTCTCGAATACATAAATCTTGATACACATACAGTTAGAAGGGATTTTATTCTAGCAAAAACAGACGGTATGTCGTACACGATAAGAATACAGCTGTTAGGACTTTTCGTGCAGGTTGCGGTCGTCGTGGTGTGCTGTTTCACTGACATAGAAACGGGGCCTGGCGCAAGTGTATCGTTACAGACGAATGGAGACCGGTTTAAAATCGAGGGAAGAGCAATAGTCCCGGGGGTGAAAACACAAGATTGGGTCTCCGCTGCCCGAGTTCTGGTGGAAGGTGAAGAATACGTGGGATTTTTGAGGTAAGAAATAGCTACGGTTATACTCGCTAGATAACTAGCTTGTTAGCTAGGGATTAGCATAGCCAGCTAGCCTAAACAGTTGGATGAAATGCTAATGTGGCTAATCGTACAGAAGCTGCTGTTAGCCGTTGGTTGATCCTAACTGTCCAAGCTAATTTGCAGCTTAATAATTGTACATATAATTTATGACAACCAGGACAATAACATGACTTCAAGACTGTCCTGTCACTGAACTTTGCTTTAATTTCACGGTGAACTTGGGCCTTTTAGTTTCGTAGTAACTCTGGTTACAATATAACCAAAACAAACGTCGCCCACACGGGACCTGACGTTGCGGTTTATTCACGCCTAATGCAGATAGTTCGCAGTGAAACCAAACATTTCCCACAAACATTTTCATACTATTGATATGTGGTGTGAATTCATAAATAAATTTTGATTTATTGTCCAACCCTGGAAATTGATTTGTTGGAGGTGATGTATAAATACAGACACTAACTCAAACATACAAAATAAACCAAAAGGGACATTAATCAAAGCAGTTACAGGAACAGCAAGGATGTGTAACAACTCAGGATGCTTTTCTGTCCTACACACAAATGTTGTAGTAGTGACCATAATATAAAATTAAACAAGCTATAATAATGACTTTAAAATTTAAGTATGTTGTGTTTGCATTCATTGTCTCTTGAGTGTTATTACTTTCCTGGACATAATAGCAACATATTCTGTATGTATGCATGTTTTATGATATATTATAATGCTTTTACAGGCTAAGTAGTACACTTACCTGTTGTTCTACTGGGGGACTTCAGCGCCCACATGGGCAGTGACAGTGACACCTGGAGGGGCGTGATTGGGAGGAACGCCCCCCCAATCTGAACCCGAGTGGTGTTTTGTTATTGGACTTCTGTGCTAGTCACAGTTTGTCCATAATGAACACCATGTTCAAGCATAAGGGTGTCCATCAGTGCACATGGCACCAGGACACCCTAGGCCGGAGGTCGATGATCGACTTTGTGGTTGTTTCATCTGACCTCCGGCCGTATGTCTTGGACACTCGGGTGAAGAGAGGGGCGGAGCTGTCAACTGATCACCACCTGGTGGTGAGCTGGATCCGATGGCGGGGGAGGAAGCTGGACAGACTCGGCAGACCCAAACGTATTGTGAGGGTCTGTTGGGAACGTTTAGCAGAATCCCCTGTCAGAGAGATCTTCAACTCCCGCCTCCGGCAGAGCTTTGACCAGATCCCGAGGGAGGCTGGAGATATCGAGTCCGAGTGGACCATATTGTCCAACTCCATTGCCGATGTGGCCGTTTGGAGCTGTGGCCGTAAGGTCTCCGGTG
>NW_018127943.1:1534550-1553877 GCF_001952655.1 Monopterus albus | reverse complement strand
TCCCCCGGAGGAGTTGGAGGAAGTGTCTGGAGAGAGGGAAGTCTGGGCATCTTTGCTTAGACTGCTGCCCCCGCAACCCGGCGCCGGATAAGCGGAGGAAAATGGATGGATGGATAGTACACTTTACAAATCAGCTGACCTTTATGCAAATTTGGTGGCATGTCCTTTTAATTTTCAGTATATTGCACTCTGTGAAAACCTCTCAGGTAACTGTAGTTGTCTGAGAAAACATGATTTCTTTTATAGTTACACTTGAGATTTGGTTGCTTGACAGTGATTCCTAGGAGATGGCAAGTGCCCAAACCTTTGAGGGTTTATCTTCTTTTGAAGCAGTGCTGTAACATTTTCCCCAGATAAAGTCTATATGTGCAACAGGCAGCCGATGGGCACTGGCAGGTCTGGAGAATAATGTGTAAATAAGCATGACAAAATTTAAAACTTGTTGCATTCTCTTTTCACAGAATGGATGGCAGTTTTGCTGTGAACGATGTCCCATCAGGATCTTATGTTGTGGAAGTTGTCACCCCAACCTATAAATTTGAACCAGTGCGTGTTGATATCACATCCAAGGGCAAAATGAGGTAAAACCTTAATGTTATGAGCTAAAAAGGCGCATACAAATGTGTCCTGTTGCAACTGTCACCCACTAAAGCAACCATGTGTCATTTCACAGGGCACGTGTTGTGAATTACATCAAGACTTCAGAAGTCATTCGCCAGCCTTACCCTCTCCAAATCAGGTCTGTCGGCACCCACGTGTACTTCATGAAGAGGGAGACCTGGGGTTGGACAGACTTTCTTATGAACCCAATGGTAAAAATAGTGATGGAGTTGTATAAACATGCTGGCCATGTATGATCTGTTGTGTTTATGTATCTCAGTGATGCAAAGAGATGATCTTACATTTGGGTTAGTTCAAATCCAGAGTCATTGAGTCAGAAATGGCAGGGGTTTAAAAAAAATTCCTGTGGTCTAAATCTTAGTCTTAATAGAGTATAATTTCACCTTGTTTTTCTTTATAATCACTCTCTTGTGATTGATAATGCCCTTATGATTTAGAGATCAGGATGTTTGATGATGTGATACTCAGAAAAATTAACCGTACTTAATGAACTGTACAGTTTGTCAGTGAGAACAGTCAGTCATACATTTCAGAATCTGGACCATGTATTTAATAAGTTGAAGTAACTACTTCTGAATCTCTTGTTTACATTTACATTATTTGTTTCTTCTGCAGGTTATGATGATGCTTCTGCCCCTGTTGATCATTGTTTTGTTGCCCAAAGTGGTCAACACCAATGATCCAGAGATGAGAAAGGTGAGGAATTTCTAATAGTTGTATGAGAAGGTGTTATTTTAGGAAATACCCTATATTCACTCAGTGTCTCTGAATTGTAACGGAAGAGGGTTTATCAGTTAAATGGAAGATTCAGGAAGTGGCTCTGGATGACGTAGGTTCCCAAAAGAATAGAGTTCAGGTATATTAGTAGTCAAAGGAATGCGTTGTTCACACCTTATTTTGACGTGAGCATATCGTCACTGTGAGAAATGTTACTGAATTCCCCTGTGTGAGTGTGGAGTCTGTTCCCAGCCATCATTTCTCCATATACAGTTGTTTTCATTTCATCGCTGTCTTCACAGGAAATGGAACAGTCCATGAACATGCTGAACCCCAACCCTGAGCTGCCAGACGTTTCTGAGCTCATGACGAAGCTCTTCTCTGGCTCCAAGGGCTCCAGCAAAGCAGGCAGCAGCAGCAAGGGCACCAGGCCAGCTGCTAAAAGGAGGTAGTATAATAATGAACACATAACCTCAACCTGCCTAAAGAAGCACGAGTTATGCCATGGAAGAGAGATTTTTAAGTGTCATTTTTCCTCTAGGTTTATTGTACAGTTTTCTTTGATATTAGATGATTTGAGCACATCTTTATTTCTAATATGCTATTGGAAACTGAGCAAAGACGTTTTTTCATACTGCACTGATATAAATTTCTTGAGCTTGATTTGCTCTATACTTTGTAACATGTGACTCTATTACTCATCAGTCTTTCTGTGCTAACCCTTCGGTGTGCATTTTTCCACTGCTGCTAATTCCACTACCTGAAAGAGAACATATATACATATTTAGAGATTTTGTTGTCTCTTCGATCCCAGTAAGATGACTGTGAATGATGATGATTTGAATTTTAAGATTGATAAATTATTTAAAAGCCTAGATCAATAAATTGCAATGGTTGTAACAACTGCGTTTTTATTTCAAACCATCTTATTTTTCTGAAATTGACCTTCACATTTTTACTGTGTTGGTTACTGTAAGGTCAAAATTTATTGTACATGTGTGCCTAAAGTTAATCAATTAAAGTGATAATTAGAAATGACAGCTATGTGGTTGCTTTCAAGAGCTCTAGAGTGTAACTGACATTACTTGTAATAAAGCAGAGAGTAAATTCCATATTAAGATCATAATAAAATGTGTTTTAAAATGAAACTTTTCCTCAGTTGCTGATATATCACCTGTTGTTGATGTAATAATAGTTTGACAACACAAGCCCAGCTCTTGGTCCAGTTTCTCTTTTCAGAGCTTCCAGTCATGTGACCTGGATATCAACAGAGTGCTCATACATGTTGACATGTGAGCTCAGTAGCTGTTGTGATTTTCACTTGAAAGTCCACTTTTTAACCTGCTGGGACATAAAGTGCCATGGATGAAATCAGTTGTGCCTGAGCTTGCATGTCAGTGGATTCATCTCCGTGACAACTGAGCAGACACCCTCTGCAGATGAAGTCCATGTGGTACGTCTGAAAGATCGGGGGGGAAAAGCTAGTAACTTGACCCTGAGTTTGGATTGATTTGCCCACCTACTGTTTTCAAGATCAAGAATGAACTTTGATGTGTTAAGGCAGTGGTTCATTACTTTTGAAATAATGCCTATTTTCACATGCTCTGGTCTTTTTGACAGCAGTAGAAGTCTGTGGTACAAAGGAAATAAGCTATGTCAGGCTTTGACTACACCAACCCATTCATTGTTGGTTTTATCTTTAATGCAATTTGTTGACAGTAAGAAAAATACAATATTGTTAGGATTATCCTTACATAACAGAGTTGGTGAAGAAACTTGGAATGCAAAATCCCTGTGCTGGAGTCCAAAGAGACCTCTAGGGAGGTCTTGAGCTCTCTTTTACTCTTAGCAACAGTCATCTACATGTTACCCATGGCACATTAGTTTTATTCTTTACCTGCTGTAGCACATAATGATTTGCATCATTTCTCAAAAATAGTTTCTAGGTATAAACCAGATCAGATCACATTCAGCATTTTTGATGTTGAATATGCTGGTGAAAGTATAATTCTGTCGTTGAGTTTGTATTTCACTGTTCATATCAGTACACAGACTCAATTTCACAAAACTGCACAGACAGATTCATTCACAAAGCACTTTTGCCTCTGAGCAGAACAAAAGGCACAGAGTTCAGCGAGAGAGCTTTTGACATCGCATCATAAAAGACATAGAAATTTACAACAGCATCATTCATCTGTCAGAGAGACGTGGTGGTAGCCGGACTACAAAATACCACATGTCCATTTTTTTCCTCCACTATGAATATTATGAGTATTGACAGTTGTGATCCATAAACACATTCACATCATATTACCACCATGAAACTAATGCAGTAAATGTATGGTAAAGTACAGATTAGCCCTTGAACACATGATATATTATAATATTAGCAAGAGCCAAGATAGAAAACAGAAGACAAAACATTCACTAAACACTGATATACACTGAGGAATCCACATTTACCATATGTGAGGTGAAAAATTGAACAGAATCAGTGGTGTGTTTTTTTTTTTTTGTACTCTGTTATTTTCTAAATGTGTGAGCCTACATTATGTCCTTTATACAGTGCATATAACAGTAAAACACTGACGGGCCATTCTTCTGCATAAGGAGCACTTTTACTTTTCATACTTAAGTACATTTTGTTAATGAATTTTGAAATCTGGGACTTCTATTTGTACTGGAGTGTTTTTTTTTTGTTTGTTTTTTGCTGTGGTTTTGGTAGTGAAGTACAGTATTTGAGTGCTTCTTCCACCACTGACACATGTCAAAATCAGATGCCTGCATTACCCACAATGCAACAGTTTCATCTGAGAGTCGGGTGTGGTATGCTAGTAGAAGCTAATGTAGCCCCGAACTGCAGGCTACAAAACTGTGGTAAGCTTGCTGCTTCCTGACTCCACAGCCACAGATGTTGTTCATTTCAACACCTGGAGTCTTCAGATCCAGCCAACACTGACTCCGGTGACATCACTTGAGGCAAAAATTTCACCGGGCTCCTCCCGAAGTCATGAAAGGCTTTATATCTACAACTTTTATTCCACATATGCAGCAGTGCTCCCCAAGACCTGTAAACAGACTTTGATGTGTAAAATTGATGGAGTTCCCCTTTAAAAAGAGACTTGAAATAATCTGAACCTATTCTTATACATTACCCACTGTAGGAGTGTTTTCATGAGGTTTCTTCTGTGCTGCATCAGGTTCAGCTCATTTTAACACAAAAATCACTTCATGCTGAAGATGACCACTGACTACAGTATGTATCAGGAAAGCCCATTATAACGTTGCAGTACCACATGGAGTTATTTTGTTGTTGACATTTGGGTTGTGTCCACACCCATACAGCTTGACCTTTCCTCACTTCCTCCTCTTCCACTGGCAGAGGAGAAGCATGCGGAAGGTCTTCTGGAAGTTCTTATTGCAGAGGGCATAGCACATGGGGTTGACCGTGCTGTTGACATAGCACAGCCAGTATCCCAGGTGCCAAAGGGTCGTAGGGATGCACGTTGAGCAGAAAGTGGAGATGAGCACCATGATGTTATATGGCAACCATGTGATGATGAAGGCCAGGAGGATGGCACTGAGAGTCTTGGCCGCCTTCTTTTCCTTCACCAGCACATTCCTCTTCCTCTTGGTGATTTGGTTTTTTAGGGCAGTGTCCATGGGTTTGGAGGTGGTGGAAGAGGAGGGGGAGGCCTTGTTGTCATGCTGTTCTGCTTCAGGCAGGCAGGGTGTTGCAGGTGTAGGATTTCCATTTTCCCCCTTTGAGCTGAGTTTGAACTTATCAGAAATACACCTTTTAGCATTGTTCTTTTGAGGAGTGGAAAAATATGGATCTTCTGTATAGTCAGTCACCTGCCCATTCTTATTACTTCGTCCTCTGTCTTGCTTTTTGTTAGATCCTTGTGGGGTTAAAACATGATGCTCCTCCTCTTCATCAGATGAAGTGTCGCTGTTAAAGGAAGTGATCTGGTCCGCTTTCACCCATGCCTCGTCTGACCTAGAGGTGGTTTTTGTGGTGTTACTTTGGTTAGATGAGGACCAGGAGGCATGACTCTGGTCTCTCCTCTCTCTGGTGAAATGAAAACAAGAGTGAATAATAGTTCTCTGTGGTTTAGTCCCCTCTGGAACATTTTCTGCTGTGAGCCCTTGCAGCTCTGCCAGATCTTTTGTCCGTTTTTGTGTCTCCTTGTAGATCCTACAGTATAGGATAGTCATAACAGAGACTGGAAAGTAGAAAGCAGCAATAGCTGTCCCAAAAGTGATCACTGGCTCAGTTAAAAACTGGATCTGGCACTCGTTTTCAGGCACTTTTCTCTCTCCTACAAAGTACTGCCAGCACAGAATGGGTGGTGCCCAGAGCACAAAAGACACTAGCCATGCAAGGCCTATCATGATTGCAGCTCTCTTTGGGGTCCTCTTTGCCCTGTACGTTAGGGGTCTTGTGATAGAGAAATACCTGTCGAAGCTGATGACAAGTAAATTCATAACTGAAGCATTGCTGGCTACGTAATCCACTGCAAGCCACAGATCACATGCAACGTTTCCCAATGACCAGTAACCCATCAGTATATATGTGGTGTATAAGTTCATGGATAGCGCTCCTATGATGAGGTCAGCGAATGCCAAACTCAGCAGGTAGTAGTTGTTTACCGTCTTCAGCTGGCTGTTTACTTTAAAGGACAGCATGACCAGTACATTACCAACAATGGTTATCAAGCTGACAATGGCCGACACTGTAGCGATGGTTATAACCTCCCAAAGGCTGTGATGCTGAGTTTGGGCGAGCGATGTGTTGCCAAAAGTGCTGTTTCCAGGATCCATGGTGCTGTGTTTCCTGTCTGTGCTATTGGTGGCAGGTCAATGTCTGTTGCACTGTGTAGAATGAACAGTTTCCCTGAAATGAAAAGAAAAACTGAAATATGACTCAATTGCACACTGTTATTATTATTTTTGTCCATTTTTATTGTATTAGTACACACCCTTGTAGATATATCCCCACAATTTCAAACCATACACTGTTTCTGTTGTTAATTTAAATGTAGTGTTTTAAAGTTTTGAATCAGCACATATGTGTCACAGCATGTATGACAGAGCTATTTAATATAATGTTGCTTTATTGAATGAATTAATGGAGTTTATTTTTGATTTTTAAAAGTTGGTAGTATTTTGGATTTGCATTTTCAACTTGTATGCATTTTATTTTTATTTTATTTGTATTTTATGTTACTACAGAAATACTAAATATGCTGAAATGCCATATTTTCAAATGTGTGCACTTGGCAGAAGAAAATATTTAAATCTGTACTGTAATTTCATTTATTTTCGCTAGATATCAAATTTTAAATGCAATAGTTGACTGGTGAAAACCAGTAATATATATTTTTTAAATATCTGACTGAATCAAACTATTAATGTATTTGTAGTTCTATTTACTTTTTATTCCTACCCCAAAGCTAATGTGAATTTACAGTATATTATGTTGTTTATCGGTTGAACATGCTCTATCGTTTAGATTGCGGCTTTTCATTTCAATAATAAAATATGGACATTAAAATGGGAAACTGATCCGTTCTCTGTACTAAATATTTTTGTTAGACGCGGAACCAAATGCAATTTTGTCATAGGACACCATTCAATGTAACACTCATTCCTGTCAACTTTAACGTGTCACATGCTAAACTGTTCGTGCACAGCTGACAACAATGGAGGCTAGACCGAGCAGAGGTACGAGAGGCAGTTGGAAAAGAGGTGGCCGGGGTGGAAACGACAACGACGGTTTTAGTGGTGAGCACAGAGGCAGAGGGCGAGGAGGCCACCACCGAGGCCGGAGCAAGAGAGACTACCACCGCGGTCGTGGACGCGGAGCACCCGGTCATGCAGCAGAGTTCCATCCCCCGGTGAGAGAGCGTGGAAGCCGCACTCTGTTATCCCGCCCTACCAAACTCCATGGTACCTATAGTGAATTTTGTAGTTGTCACTGCGAACAGGCACAGATTCTCGGCCGATGATGTGAATCTAGCTAGGACCTTCTCTTCAGTTCGGCCTAATTAACACTCATTTCGGTGTAATTGCCAGCCGGTGCGACATTTGTTTTCCAGAGGGTGAGACAGAGCGTTGTGGGGGGGGGGAAAAACCTTGATATTTTGTTTAACTAAAGTTATGTATTGTGGATATATTCAATGTCAAGTTTAGCAAAGTATTGCCATGACACTAGCACTTCTCTCCGTATGACATTTCCCTTATACAATCAAAGCACAAGTTGTAAGGTTGTTAGTTTTACCCTCATTACGACTAATGAGTCGATTTCATCAAGCACTTGACATACTGCTCTTATTCTGGACTTTAACACTGTCACTGTACAATCTGGGCCTTGGATTTGATACTACATGGTTTAGATAAATTTCCACTGGGATGTTCATTTGGTTGATGCTCCTGCCATGGTAACTGTGGTGATCAGAAGGGCATCAATAAGGGCTCAGTGATAGAAATCTCCTTTTGGTTCCCAGATTGCAGTAATAAAACACTTTCTCTGGTGCATCCACAGCTACCATGTGGCCCCTCATGATGCTGTTGGGGAAAAATATGTTTTGTGTGCTTGAATTTTAATAGGGCACCAGAAAAATGGAGCAAAACCACAGCTTAGTCAGTCTGACACATCTCCCCTTACACATTTCAATGACATTGTTAAAATGTTTGTGCAGCTATGTGGAAAAAAAAACAAGAAGAAATCTATGACTCAGCCACATTTAATGAATTCAGTTGTGGCAGTGACATCTCTGTCATACAGTGGGACATACCGTTTACGTGTACCTTGATTCTTTGTTAGACTTGGCTACGAGTCATGAATAAGTGCCGTGTGTTAATCACCACTTTCCAAATGCTGTTTGAATTTTAGTTTGTGGAGCACCGTTAATGGAAGTGTTATTTTTGTCAGTGGGAGCTCTTAGTCACATTAAACAAAGCAAGCTGACTCCACTGGAAAGATGACCTGCTTCAGGGGTTATGTGTTCCTGTACGAGTCGGAGCATATACAGTTCCAGGATGTATTTTTTGATGAGTCTGTCCATTGTCCAGACATGCTGTTTTTACAAACTTAAGCATGACATTCTCCTGATGTGTGTAGTATTCAACTCTTAATTTGCAGCCATGTGACTGTGAGTGATTTTTTGAACTTTGGGTATACTTTTGAAACGTGCTTTCTTCACCCCTGTCCTTATGCAACATTACACCAATCAGTGACAACATTAAAACCTGTCTAATACTGTGTACGTAGGAGTCAGTGTGGCAGTTGGTTGGCGCTCTGCAGCTCACTATGCATCTTCGTTGAATCTGTTTGCTACCATAGCAAACCTATACTGTCAGAAAGAGCATGAATTTGTCAATCATTCAGTGACAAAGTTATGTAAAAGAAGTGAAAACTGTGGTTCTGAGGAGAAGTTAAAGATAATTTTGTAGACATATTCAACAGCCTCACCGCTCTAGGTGTGATATCACCACTATAGGCCCTGACTCTTTCTCTTCATAGAGACCAATGTACAGTATTTCTCATTTTTGATCATTTTAACAAGCAAACAAAATGCAATCTTTTAAATGGAATTTAAACAATTGGATATGTGGTAGATCAACCTCATCATCACTGAGCCTTGGGCGTCCAGGACCCTGTTGCCGGTTCAAAACAGCTTTGGTAGGTACTGACCACTGCAGACCAGGAACACCCACCAAGACCTGCAGTCTGGGAGACGCTCTGACCCAGTTGTCAGCCATCCCAGTTTGGCCGTTTTTCCTGCCAACACATCAGCTTCAAGATCTGACTGTTCACCTACTGCCTAATATACCCCACCTCCTGCCAGGTCTCATTGCATCAAGATAATCAGTGTTATTCACTTCACCCACCAGTGGTCATAATGTCATCGGTGAATTATGGAAATATGTTGCTTGTAAATGGGTTAAATTAACCTTTGACCACTTGAACCCAGCGTTACCTGGGCTGGCATGCCGTGACAAGAAATAGTGTGGGTTTCAAGCATAACTGTTGTTACTGTCCTTACTTACTGCAGCCAAGTATTGTTCCTTTTCCTCTGCTGCGTGTTTTATTTTGGTGTGCTGTTAAACAGTGTTTCCTGAATGAGACATCAGTCCCACGCCTTTCTCAAATTGGCTGGACATTTGACAGGATTTCAAAGTTTGTCGAAGTTGAATCATATATGGGGTCAGTTTGCACCTGGGAGCAAATAAGAGCCGCCCATTTATTTCTCATAGAAATGATTGGAGAGCAAAATTCAGCGTGACTGCACCCAGACAATATGGAAAGCAGCCCTGGCATGAATACACTCGAGTCACATGTTGCTCACTGTGGATCCCATCTTGTCTTCTTTCAGGATCAAGATGAAGGAGACAACATTCAGGGAGGAGATAATGGGATGGCGGTTTACTCCAGGAGGAAACTGGAGACAAACTGGGATCGTTACGAGGAGTCAGAGAGGCAGGAACCTGAAGATGACACACCTACTCAGAGAGGAACCGACTACCACGTCCTGCTGGAGTCTGCAGGTAAGCTCTGGATTAAAGCTCTGGATTAAAAACTGGGAGAGTTTGTTTGTTTTGCCAACCACACCTTTGGTGTTCAGTCGGTTCTCAGCCAAAGATACTTGGGGTGTCTGTCAAAGGTGGAATAGTATGGGACAGCATAAAAGAATTTGCAGTAGGGCATCGATTAAATAAATCAGTAGGGGACCGAATTTTTGGACTTCTTCAGTCTGGTTCTGGGATAGTGGCACAGTAAGCACAATAAAGTAAGTCATGTCCAAAAAGTCCATTTCCCCATGTTTTTGATTGCTGCTTCAATTACTGTTGACTTATTGGTTTTTCTGTTTGTTGTTTCCTCTCTCAGTAATGTTCAAACCATTGCCAGTACAACTGCTACATGGTGCAAGTGTTGAGTGTTGGCTTTTAATTTGTGGAGCCTCTGTGGAAATGCAGATACTCCACAGAGTCTGACTGCATGTTTCCTGTCCCTCTGTCCTAATTAGTTAAAAACCAGGGTCTGTTGTTTGATGGCACTTTAATTGCTCTGTATAGTCACTGCTGTCAGATGATTGTATAGCAGGTCCTTGTTTGTTTGCTAATTTCAGCCTCAGTACCGACTGTTTTGGCCCTTGTACTCTGTCAAGTCTCATCCCTGTTTCTTTTGGTATTTTTCTCCAAAGGAGGATTAGGAGAGCTCAGGATGTCGTATCAGAGCAGAGCGCGAGTTGTCATCAGATGCAGGACTGGCTCTCCGATAACAGCCTTGAGAGTGGACTGTCACATTTAGCTTATGACTCAAGTTGAGTTAAATAAGGCAGAGGGGTGGGATCTGTTGGCCTCTTCTGTTTCAGATCCTGTTCCAAGTTGGTAAAATACCCGGCTTTGTGCAGCCTCGCAGTCAAACGAATCCCTTACCAAACCTGTCATTCATGTTTTCTGTTTAGTTTGCACTCTTTGGCCTTTGACAAAGAAAAAAAAAAGATGAGTACAGACTCTGGATAACTGGGCGACACCGTGTAATGCTATGTATTACGTAGCAATAAAGTTTGAAAGAAAAGTGCTGTCGTTCTAGGTTTTGATTGAGCTGCCTTTTGTCAGCAACGCTGCTCTGCCATTACCTGATTAGTCATCTAACAGAAAATTATTGTACCACAAATCTGACAGACAAAGCACTTTATCAAATACCAAACGTTTGCTTGTCCCAGTCTCCCAGATGTGACGATCATTATCGTTGTAAATCTTTTTGTTTTGGACGGTCTGAGGACACACTGAGCTTAATGAACCTGTACTGAGATTAACAGATCTCTTATCACAGGGTAAATGGAAGAATCTAAACATCCTTAGTATGTACTGTAATTAACCCAAGGCTTGGAAAAATTGGTTTAATATTCTGGCTGCATTTTCAGTGCAAGCCGTTCCCTTGGTGCTCTGTATCTAAGAAACATGATTAGTTTTGGCATAGAAGAAAAGTGCCGTGCACCTTCCTGGTATGAAACATCCATCTAGTATTGCAGTGGTGCTACAACAGTCGGCAGGTTAAAGCCTATGGTGAGCTGTAAATCAGTGCATGTTTTCCTGTCTGAGCTCTTGTACTACTTGGATAATATCCCTATGTAGCACACAGTAATGAGCAGATGTGTACTACATAGCTATATGGTTGTATTAAGAGCTGCTAAGAACCAGGGTCACATTTGTTGGCCAATAAAAGCAATGTTGAATCGGATTAATTTCTCACGTTGGAGACATTTGTGACAGGAATGCTGGAACACCTCAATGTAGGAAGTACAAGTCGCACTTGACTGTGTTTGCCTTTCACTTCTCAGCACGTCTGAGTAGGTTTCATAACATGCTGCTGCTAATAGAGAGCTTCGCATTCTAAACGGGGGTTTTGGTGTAGAAATCTAGTGGTGGAGCATTTTGTAAACCATCAGTGTGTGATATGTGCTTTTATTCAACCTAGGGTTACACTGACACATTAGCCTTATTATTTAACTGACCATTTATATTTTGGTAAATAATTTTCTTTTAGAGTCTGGTGTTTGCTTCCAACTAGGAAAAGAGTTTCACAGTTTCATAATGGTTTAAGCTGCACTAGAGGATTTTAAACCTATTCTTAATTTCAGGTCCATTGACTATGTGGCATGTGAAAGATTTCACTTGGTGTGATGAGCCTTCAGAGAATTATCACCTGACTCAACAGGTCCCTTTTCTCTAAGGAACATTTTAGAATTTTTTAGCTCTTTTGATTTGGCTGCAGACCCCCTACCTTCACTGTTTTAGTTCAGTTTCACGCCTCTCATCAGGGTTATTCACAGCCACAGCAAGCAGCTGGGTTCAAAAGAAAAGCTCCAGAAATACACTGTTCATTACTTTTTCTGCACTGAACTGCAAACAGAACAAACATTGTGGAGCGTTTCAGCAGGTGTTTTTCTCTGGAGTTGGTAGCAACCAAACACGGAACGAAATGGAAAGTCGCGCTACGTTCCAGGGTTTCCCCTGCCATAGAAAGGCTTGGTGTTGTTGCAGAACACTTTAAGCCAAATGAACATAAAAAGACCTTTAGGCAACATATCAGAATGACTGTACGCTAAAATAACTGGGAGAACTTTATGTACTGACTATGTTTCACAAATATCGTAAGGATAATGGTCAAATAACAACATGCTGGATGTATACTGTACATAGGAAGCTGTTTTCCATATCAACATTACAAGGTGTCGGTATCGGTGATCTTACCAAGTGTTTTCAGCTTGTTGCATTTTTCTCACGTTGTCAATAAACACATTTATGCCCCATTAGCATTTTTCATTGACTTAATTTGAAAAGGTTGAGGTTCAAAATGTGACAAAAATATTAAATAGTCTGACAATATTAGCTTTATTATCTGAATGTTATCTGCTGACTGAGTTGAAAAAGGTAACGGGGCTGTGTTTGGACCAAAAGTAGTATATATATTTTTAATGAATATTTGAACCAGATATGTAGAATTCAGCATGTTAATACTTGAAAAAGTGTACTGTTAAGTAGAAAGTCTAATAACGTTTCTTTGATCAGCCATGTTTTATGCATTTTTGCCAAATATTCAGGAGCTCACATTGTTTTTGGAGGAAGTTCTGAATCCATTTTTAGCTCAGGCTGAGTGTTTCAGCACTTCGCTGTGTTTATAGAATTGTTTTTTTGTTTTGTTTTTTTGTCCTCACACCATTAGAGAGTTGGAGTGTTGTCTCTCCTGTTCTCTTGTAGTGTAAATGCTAAAGGTGCTCTTGTGAGTTGTTTGACTCCTATCTCTCGTCTCTGTGTTTTGCCCACGTTGTCAGATTAGTCACGATGTACAGCAAGAGGCTGCCGTTCTTTAGAGGATACTTAATTGTACGTGGGAGGCGATGCTTTCAAGAGCCATTTTTCTGGCTAATTAAGGTAGCCATGAAATCAGGAGTTTGCCACAGAAACCTCCCTCTTCCTTTTGGCTGAAGTTATTACAGAATGCTTCTTATTGTGGAGCTTGTATCTTCATCACTTTCTGTATCCGATGTGTTAAAGAGATAAAGTATTCTCCTTGTTTTATTGGCAAGACTGTGCTGATTTGATGTTTCAGGAGAGAAATGACTTCAGCAGTTCCTCTCAACCTTTTGTAATGTAGTTTTTATAAGATTCAGCATCCCAGAGCAGAGAGGTCGAGAGCAGAGCTTTATCTGCAGTGTGGTGGAGGCAGCAGGTGTAGGCTGATTTTACATTTTAATCAAATAGGTGCAGGATTTTTCCTAGCAGCATGTCATACTCTTAACCCCAAGGTTTGCTGTCTGTCATAACAGGACACTTCATCTAATAGCGTTGTCATCCAGGGTTTTCAGAGCTGAGCGCAGGTGAACAGCCCAAAACAAACCAGTATAAATGCATATCATACCACTGTACATAACTTGTTCCAGGGCAGAACCTGTCACTTAAATCATTTCTATTTGCACAACTTCAAGTTGTTTGTTTCATATCCAAAACCATTTGCTGCTGCGGTGACTCAGCTTTCCCGCAAGGAGCCTTACAGTTTCAGTTGAGCTCCACATGTGTTGATTCACACGACACAAATGAATGCAACTGTTAAATTTAGGCACAAGATCAACAAAGACTTGCAGCTTTCAGCGAATGGCCCCTGCCAGTCTATTTGATATTTGACAGTATAGGTATAATTGAGTGCTGAGGACGTACAGTGGCTAACCTTCTGTTTGCAAGTGCTCTATTGAAAGCTCTACTGTGCTTGGTGTGATTAGGAAAAATGGAGCCTGAAAGGGAAATTATGTAAACAGACTGTTTGATTTGAACTGAAGGTCAGCTCCAGGGCTTTGTTGTTTTGTGGCCCCGTGGATGTCTGTTCCATAGCCCCGCTGCTTGTCCAAATATCTCGAGTGCTTTTATCATTTTGATTGATTCCGATTACGCCTTTTATTACATTCAAGGTTCATCTTGTCAGAAGGCGAGGACACAGCACATCTTTTTTCATGACTGTGGCTTCTAGGCGGGATTGTTTTTCAAGGATGGAACCTTGGTGCTTTTTGAAATATTTCAGAATCAATTTCTTTCTGAAGCTACTTTTGTGCAGGAAGATTTTCTTCACCTCGACAACTGCAGTAGCTGTGCAACAGGGAGGGATTGTGTTAAACTCTGGAGTGTGTCGATTGAATTAAAACACGTCAATTTGCCTTCAAGCCTCGATAAATTGCTGTCGACTGTTTTGTAACCTGAAGGCGATTTGTATTATGTCAGGTCTCATCTCCATCCTTGCGTCGTTGGGGGTTGATTGTGCTGTTGCTAGGGGTGATGCACACATGGTGCAGTTCCCTTCTTCTGTGTGTGTCTGTATGACTTGGGGGGGGGGGAGGTGATTATAGCAGTTATTTACATCACCCTAACCCTAACACTGCCATCTATCTGTACACATTAACTTAAGGATCAGTCCTCCTCCCCCACAGTCGTAGTTTACCAAGGCCACTAATGGGTACCTATCAAGGCTCAATCATAATGAGACAAAAGGAAATCGCATTAGAGCTTCGGTGATTTGGCTGAATAGATTGACTGACACACACACACACACACACAGGGACGTTTTCCTAACTGGGATCAATGACCCCAGTCATGCCATTTATTTATATGTTTGGTGTTGTTTTGGATACTTGATTAGCCATGTAGACTGGAGGTGACCGGCATCAAAGCGGAGGAATGAGGCTGGTCACGTACTGTCCGGCTGGCAAAAATCGGAAATGAAGCGTTACAAGTGCTCGGTTCATTTCCTTACAATTGCTGGTTATGATTATGTCAGTGGAGGATGTCATGAGGCTGTATAAAACAGCAGGTGGTCCATGATGGATTACGTTCCCCATTAAACAATTAATTGTTTGGTTCCCCAGTTTGCTTGTTTTGTGTGAACTGTCACCACTTTACTATGGAGTTGCAACAGTCTTTCACTTAATCTGTCAGTTCTGCAGCTATTTTCATTATCAAGTAATCATTAATATTTGATGGTTCTAGGTTGTCAGATGTGGGAATTGGCTGCTTCTCTTGGTTAAAGCTACAGTACGTAACGTTTCCAAATATTTCTGTTGTAGAAATCTTCTCCAGAACTTGTCTTAATGTGGAGAGGTGCAGTCAAAGCCTCCTGTGACCCAGACTCATTGAACAGCCCTGGCAGCAGTGCAGAGAGATGAGCTTTTAAACATTTTTAGTGGAATCGACCTCTAACCAATCAGAGATTTTCAATTATTTCTGCTTGATCAGTAATTTTAGTTGCATTCTCATTTGATGTAATTTCATAACAACAAATATCTGAAGAGCTGGGCGGAGCACGGTGGAGCAGAGAGAGGTAGTCCTGGTTGGAGTAGAGTGGATTGATTTGGAGTTTCATGTTAGTGCTACATTAAGTTAAATATTGTACCTTTACTGTTAAATAGTTTGGGGTTTTGGACAAACAAAATACGACATTTGACTGTTTTCTAGACCACGCGGTTAATAAAGAAAGTAACTGGCAAATTAACTGATAAGGAAAATAGTTCTTACTTGATCCAGTTGCAGAAAAAGCATCAAATCTTAAACTAGAACACGTTGCCAATTCATTTTTTTGTCAGTCAGCAAATTGCTTAGTGTTTCAGCTTTAGTTAGTCTTAAAACCTGTTTGGACAGTCATCATGTTTTCATCCTCCCTTGTTTTTAATGATACTTTAAATCAAATAATCTTGCTCCTCGGACCTCCCACTTTTTCTTGAATTAAAAATAAACACACAACCACCTACAGACCCATACTGAAATTTCTTTAGACACGCATACAAAACTGTGGATTAATTTAAAAGAATTTTGGGTGTTGAAACTTTTAAATCAGAACTACAGAAAACGTACAGCACAGCTCTGAGTCTGAGCTAAGAAGCTGTGGTGACAACTGATGAACCCCAGCACTTGTTCCATGACTCGTTAGTGCAGTAACTCTGACCAGTAATAGATATTTTACAGTGTTAGAATCGATATCATTTCATTGAACAGTATGGTCAGTTGATAACTGCTCCTGTGAGCGGTTTAATACCCACATCAAATAGAATTCATGCTCACCCTCTCTGGCTCTGACAAAACACGATCCTCCAGGATGAAGTGGGCGTTTGGCTTTGGTTTTGAATTGCTGTTTTTTCTTAACTCCTTCTTCAGTCTGACAGAGTTTTCTCAGTTTCTTTTGTCAGCTCTGTGTGCGTTTCCTTGCACCGTTCCCTCTAAGAAGCTCCACACCTTCCCTCACTGGCTCTCTCTCTCCCCCTTCCCTTCTCCCTCTTGCTGCCTTTTTCCCTCTGTGCTCCTCTCTCCAACGAGGTGAAAAACACACTTGTCAAATACAGGTAGGTCATCACACTATCTCTCGTCCTCATCAGTTGCTAAGTACGAGGCGCTTTGATACAAACAGGTTTGTCAGCATCATTATGTGGCACTGCAAAGCTCCTGAACGGTGCGGCTTCTTTTCAAGACAAGATTGTCAATGCAACAGCTGTTCAGTGTCCATGTGACAGAGCTGCTTAGGTGCCTCTGGTGCTGTTTAGACCTTTTTTCACTGAAGGCTGAATTTCTGGAAACGGCTCCTCATCCTCCACGGTGCTAATCGAGTGAAGAGCTAATCAAAGCTTTTCTTTTCCAGATGGTAAACGGGAGCTCGGTATTTTCTGGGAAATTGAAGAAAGCAGAAAAAGTTGCAGTTCTCACTCTCTCTGTAAAGTTGCAGCAACTCTGCTGGCCAGGAAGTGGAGTAAGGCTTCTCTGATGCTCCAGTCTGCACAGATTGAATGAGTTTTTATCTCCTACCAGGCTTGTGCTCGCTGTGGATGAAAAGGCTGCTTGGATGCACGCTGCACTAACATCCTCAGCAACACGCGTATTCAGCCGTGAGCCACTGTTCGGAGAAATTCCCACATGGCCGAAAGCCCCAATCTGTATCAGAGCACTGAGCAACATGTAAGAGGAGGGAGGCAGAGGTGAGGAGGTGGAGGAGTAGGATGCAGCGTAGGGGGAGGAGCTGGAGGAGGAGTCGACGTGGGTGTCAGAAGGAGCTGTTTGTCTTTGCATTAGTTATAACTGTATGTCTTGATCAGAGAGGAAAGGCGTTCACATCCAACGGCCTTCCGTGCTTCCCACGTTTGACCATGTACCTTCTTTAAAAGCAGGACCAGTGCCTGCAGTAATGGCAGAGGGATTGGCAGAGATTTGGAACTGCTCTCAGTTTGCCAGGCGGTCTCAGCTGCCTCTATTGGCTGTGCTTTTCTGTGTGTACTTTGTTTCTTCTGGTGTGACCTTCTCTGGGCAGATAAGCTGTAGCAGTAACGACAGACGGAGCAAACAAAATTGGTTTCTTTTTCTCGGTAGAAGCTGCCCTGAAGTGAGAGAGAATTTTATTCAGTGGCTGAAATGAATTCAGTGATGTTAGGACATAAACGATCTTGATATGGATCCCCTCCTTTGTTTAATGTTACTTTCCATAAGTTGCATTCTAAACAGGAATCTACAGTTCTCTGGTGGTCAGACTATGTACATAAAGGTGACGTTGTTCCTAAATGACCTCAAGCAGACTTTAGTATTTCTGTTCTGCAGTGTCTTATTACATATCAGCCAACACAAACACTTGTGCCTGTATTTTTACAATAAACTTTGATTTTAAATAATGACAGTAGGCTTTATTTATACATATAACACCTTTAGAGACGAGGTTACATAGAATTAAATCCACACTGCTCATAAGAAAGGATCCAGCAAATTAGAAAATATAATAAAACATAAAACAAAGTACAGCTAGGAAACAAACTATAACAATATGTAATATATATTTTTATAAATAAAATCTAAAAGGATTTATTGGTCTAGCTCTAATCTGTAGTTTCAAAGCAAATTTTGCAAACAGGACAGTTTTATTATTGACAGTATTCTCACCTAAAATGTAAATGATGCCATTTAGCTCAGTAATGACCAATAAATAACCTGTGCACAAGCGTCTCTGCCCTGACAATGGACCTCTTATTACCTCTTTGTACTGAACAGTAAGCAGAACACCATGGATTATGACTGAGGAATATTGAACACGTTTAGTAGTTTCACATCTGTGGCAACTAGAACGATGTCCTACATAGATCTTGATAAAACATCTGTTATTTTATTCTGTCATCAGGTCGTTCCAGCCTTGTCTCATCTGCACCCATCACCAGCATTCGAGCCGTTTTAGAGATGTTTTGAAGGAACTGATTTATGGTACATATTGATGTGACTAGTATTAGTTTGGTCAAAGTCATTATGTCGGTTTAACTCAACTGACTTGTCGATTAATTGCCGAGCTTTACTTTATTCTACCAAAATGTTGTTCATCTTTTCAGGAAATGGGATGACTTCGGAGGATGAGAAACATTTAACAGATAACAAGAGAGTTGTCTACTATTGAAGAGAAGCAAGTCATAGATAACCGCCCTTTTAACATCCACCGCAAATCCTCAGCGTGCTATGAACCAGAGCGCCTGACAGTTTGTTGTGTTCTTTAAGAGCACCTTGTAGAGTCTTGTGGACAAAGCCAAGCAAACATATTTGTTCAGAATATGATGTGACAGGATTATAAGGCTCAACAGTTCAAGAGGCTCATCTGACTTGTGACTACTGTTGACGCAGTGATACTCATGAACACATCATCACGTGTTGTGAGACATGTCACCACACTTTGACATAAAGCCTCAACATTTAAGTTATTCATAAATCTTACCACAAATTATGCTCTGGTAAAATAAGACTTATTAGAGTGAATTAATTTCCCCCTTTATGACCCAGGCTCCACTGCACACACCTCAACCTACACCGTCCATCACAATGAGTGAAACCGCACAAGTACTGTGTGTGCACGGATTAGCCTCATATTCAGTTATGACGTCAGGCGCACCTTCCCACCATATCACAAAGTAAATGAAAGAGT
>NW_018127943.1:1515449-1534521 GCF_001952655.1 Monopterus albus | reverse complement strand
GGGCAAAATGATTAAAGCACAATATGGCCTGGCCCGGTACAAAACACTGGTTTAATGTGCTTGTTTCAGTGGATAAATTCCAGCACTGAACTAGAAATCTGCGTAACATCCTTAACTCCCTCTGTGAAGTATGAATCCATCTTATTCCCAGACTGTCTTGAAATGTGTCTCCTCAGTGCGTTGGCTCTGTTTGAACAGACTTCAGTGGATTTTTCCCCAACAGTCCAAGGTGGTGGTTTCTTTCCAGCTTCACCAAACCTGTATGCCATGTTAATCTATTAAGTAACCTTACAAACACCAGTCTTAATTTATTTTCCTAAAAAAAATATATATAATATGTAGGCTAAACAAATGTCAGAATTTTAATCTCCCCAAACTTACCCATCACAAATAGCCCTCTGGAAACTCGGCTTGTGCATTGTGAAACATCAAGTCCCTCCACCCATACAAAGGTATTGGCTTTGAAAATTGCTGCTGCTTTATGTAGTTGTTATAACTGAGGATTTGGGAATCACAGCTCATCATCCAGGGGGTCCCACCGAGGTTACACAATTTGTCTGTCTCCTTCAGAAATCACATCTTGCGTGAGCTTCCTCAAAGGACCACAGATGTTTCATCCTCGGTCTGTGTGATTGAACTGCGTGAGTGGACTGGGTGCTGTGCATTTCTTTGAAGCAGATTTTCTTTCATGTGAATGCATCATGCATGTTCGAGTGGACCCTCGAACCACAGGCTAGCTATTGATTATCAGGAGAAGGGTATGAGGCGTTTGTGATTTATTCCTCAGGGAGTCCATGTAATGAGGCACACAGCCACATGGTGATAGCTCAATTTCCTGTTCGCCTACAAGGTTGGCCCCTGTGACACCACTACTGTTACTGCATTGGCGATAGGCTAATAGTGTTGGCCTCTCTGTGTGGAGCTTACCGAATGTGACTGATGAGAGACGATACAGTAACCTTAGTGTAGCATAAAGAACAAATACTTTTTGAGACTGTGAATTTATTTTGCAGCTGAAACTGTACCTGGATTTTATTAGCAGTTTCACCCTGAGATGTTTGGGTTGTCTGGTTGACATCAGCATGATATTGAAGAGATTTGTAGGTCGGAAACCAGAAGGGTGTGCTCCAGTTAACGGGGTATCACACTCCCCAGCTTGCCTGGGTATAACTGGGTGCTGCTGATTGGTGAAACTGGTTGAGGAGAAGCAGTGTGATCTCTGTCTTGATGCTGAACAGACAATGAGCAGTGTGGAACTGGGATTTCCAAACTGGAAAGCGTCCCTTAAATCCTCTAAGTCAACATATCAGTGAAATTTGATTACTCTAGATCTGTGTACAGTCTTCAAGGCTGTCAAAATATTGACTTTGAGGGTGATGTTTTTATTTTTGTCCACAGATGATCTATAGTTATGTCAGACCAATATTGTCAAATAATCTTTAAATCCATAAGCTGAGCCAATTATTTTTCAAAAAGTGTGTTTAGAAAGAAAAACCAAATTAGTCATTTAATGGTGTGATTCTCTGCCTCAATTAAAGGTGATTGCTTTGTTTGCTTCACACCTCCCACACTTTGTTGCTTGCCCTGTGGTAAATAACAATAGTGGTGCTGATAATGATGGCACATTACACTTTCCACCAGATGTGTGGCATCCAGAAGTGTTTGGTTGTCATCCTCCTGTTTTGTATTTAATGTCAGCTCAGGCTGCTCATTAGCTGTGACCAACCAGATGTAACATTTGTCATCCCGTTGGATGGTCTTTTAGCCAAATACCCAACAGTGTGAACCCAGTTCTCTGGAAACGGTCATCGTTGACATTAGCATACCAAGATGACCTTTGCTTCAGGTAGCCTTTGACTGACTCCGAACTGCTTTATCCCGCGAGCGAGCAATGTTCCCTCCAGTGTAAATAACACATCCTACAGCATTTTGTAGGAAGAATCTAAGCTAAAACATGCACTTCTGTCTGTTGCACCTTGAGTGAGTGAAGCCCTGCCCTCAAACAGACACACAGACCTGAGACTGGATGCACGGAGTAGCTACTGTAATTCCAGATTTCCATTTATAAATTTCCATCCATCTTCATCCGAGACCGGGTTGCGGGGGCAGTAGTCTGAGCAGAGCCTCCCAGACTTCCGTCTCCCCACACACCTCCTCTAGCTCCTCAGGAGGAACCCCTTGGCATTCCCAGGCCAGCCGGGAGACATAGTCTCTCTAACGTGTCCTGGGTCTGCCCCGAGGCCTTAGCCCAGAGGGACATGCCTGGAATAGGCGTCCAGGGGGCATCCTAAACAGGTGCCCAAGCCAACTCATTTGGTTCTGCTCAATGTGGAGGAGCAGTGGCTCTACTCTGAGCTCCTCACGGGTGACTGAGCTCCACACCCTATCCTTAAGAGTGTGCCCAGCCACTCTCCGGAGGAAACTCATTTCTGCCGCTTGTATCCGTGATCTCATTCTTTCGGTCATGATCCAAAGTTCATGGCCATAGCTGAGGGTAGGGACGTAGATCGACCGGTAAATTGAGAACTTCGTCTTATGACTCAGCTCCTTCTTCACCACAACGAACCGGTACACAGACTGCATTACTGGCACAGGATGCCACGAGGGACATGGTTAGTTCCCCCTCCCTGGAACCGACACCTTAACATGGTGGAGGGGGTTTGAGTGCCTAAATGATCCCAGGAGCTATGTTGTCGGGGGCTATAGGTCCCTGGTAGGGTCTCTCATGGCAAACAGGCCTTGGGTGACAGACCAGACAAAGGGTGGTTCATAGGCCATTTATGAAGAACAAAAAATCGAGGCTCACGTTTACCCCGCCCGGTATGGGGTCACCGGGGCCCCACTCTGGAGCCAGGCCTGGGGGAGGGGCCCCTGTGCGAGCGCCTGGTGGCCACAAGGCCTGGTCGGGCTCAGCCCGAAACCACAACATGGAGCCACCACCCCCTGCGGGAGAGGCCATAGGGGGGCGGTGTATTGTGTTTTGGGCAGTGGCCGGGGCCGAGTGCCCGGCCGACCCAAACCATTTATAAATGTATCAAACAAAACCAGATAAAAGCCAGCTTGTTTTGCTTTTAAATTGGCCACGAAGTACATGAACCAATAGATGTCATGATGAGCATCACACCTCTAGTACCAGGATTCCGGTAACTGTGTTTTAAGCTCGGTGCAAAAGGGCTTAAATCAAAAAAGACCCCTTTAAGGAAGCTCAATATAACATAGTGGCAGTCTGTCATTATCTCTGTGTGAAGGGGATAGTGGCTGCAGCATATCTGCTTGTGTTATGTCTGTGTGTATATGAAGGTGTCGGTAGAACATTGACAATAGTATTTAATACATCACAGAATCAAAATAAAATCACATCAGTGTTGAGTAGATTTGTGAGCATCAGCCGTGAATTGAAACAATGGTTGTTGGAGATGATAAGAATCAGAGTCCACTTGGTCTAAGGAGTTAAAGGGACCCTATTAGTTGGTCCTGTTTTCTGACCACACTGGCAATTGTGTGTTTATACAGTAGTTGTTCCAGACTGTTAAGTTGTGTCACGCTCAAGGGAGGATGAAAAGTACACATTTTCAGGCAGCCTCTCCAGGAAGTCCTTTATAGTGTTGCATTTGGTTGTTTACTTGAGGGATTTACAGCTATTTACCCATCTGGCACATGACACCTATTGGATGGTTGTCCATCCTGGAAGAAGGATCCCTCCTCCCCGATTGGGAGTTTTTCCTTACAAAAAGTGTCGTATGCTGTACAGATTGTAAATTTGTGGTATTGAGCTTCATGAATAAAGTATATCTTGACTTCTGATGCAGCATACTGCTCCCTCAGAACAACCCTAAGTCTGAAAACAATTTGGACACCAAAACGCTCAACTATCAGGAATTGTGACTTTCACTTTTTTGATCTGCATATTGGCCAGATGATCGTTGATGACCGTTCTTCCAAAAGATATTCCCTCACGTGGTGGAGACGGTGTCTGACACTTCGCTCCATCATCTCCCATAGGGGTTCATCTGGGGTGAAACCTGGCGATCGCGAAGGCCTCAGCATATGAGTCGTGTCATTTTCATACTCGTAAAACCATTCAGTGACCCCTTGTGTCCTGAGGATGGGGGGCATTAAATCTGATCCTTTAAACTGTAAAATGTCAGTATAACCTCCTATCAATACCAACAGCCAACACGCCAAAGGACAAAAGACATTGTTTATTCACAGTAACTGCAGCCTTCTGGAAAAAAGGACGTTGTCTTTGTGAAGCCACGGGCACTAAGGCTGAGTTTTACATTGTATTTGTCTTGTAAGTGTCTTTACAGAGCGCAGGTGGCAGTGCGTGTTTTGTGCCTGTGTCGTGATCCAGTCAGACAGTTACGAGAGTGTTCTGATGAATTTACTACAAGAACGGAGGAACTTGGGATTTCTGGAGAGAATAGATCGAGCGTGGTGGCTGCTCTGGGTATACTGTTTGGATTGCAGTGCTGCATTGTCTGTCACGTTCCATCCGTTTAAGTCTTCAAAGGACCGAAACATTCAGGCTTTCTGGCAGTTTGGTGCTTATTTAAGGCGACCCACATGTCTTTATTTAGCTGTCAGTGGGTGCTTTGTTCTTATCTTCCTCAGGGCTTTGAGAGAGAAGAAACACTGGTAATGGTTTGCCTTTGACAGTCTTTGTTTCAAAAATGCACTTTTTTGCATCAGTTTGTCAGTTTATGGTATGTATGGATATAACAACTTTACAAGGCCAATTTGATTAGCCAGCAGTTTAGCTTCCCTGCCATTTTTCTAGCGTTGCACAATGAGAGGCAATATGAAAAGAAAAGCTGTTGATGGAAAACTAATGGCCACTAGTGTGGGATGGGTGCAAATTAGGGGAACCTGACCTTCTGTTTGACATTTCTTGGGTCACAAAAGTCAGTTTGTGTTGTCTAATGATCCCATAATTAATTTTGTTAATGTCAGATTTGTTTCGATCTTGAAAGAGTGAAGTATTTCTCACATTTTATGACGGACTAGACCAGCAGGCAGATATTTCATTTTTTAAACGATGTTTATTCACACAGTAGATAAAGTCATTTTTAGGCTTGCTAGCTGTGTTGCTATAGGGGCGGCATTGTCGGTCAGTTCACCGCTGTGATCCAGACTGAAATATCTGGGTTGCTAAGAAAGTTGTTACCCAGAGTATAAATACTAATCACCTTGGTGATCCACTAATATTTCTTTTAGCTCTGCCATGAGGCTTACATTTGTGGTTAAAGGCAAAATGTCACAGTAACCATTGGATGAATATTAGTACACCCCTCAGAATGAACTGTAATCACTGATTACAGTAGAATGTTCTTGTGTGCTCCACTAGCAGAGGGATGACTCAGTGCAGCCATCTGTTTTATACCGATTGTAGCATTCCTGAATTTCATAAAACAACATGAAGAACAGCACCTTTTCTTACATAACAGTGTCTAGCAAAGAGCTTAATAGGACAATTACCGGTGTGTGATGTTTGAGTATGATTGATTAGTTCCCAGCCCCTTGCCTCCAAACAAGCTGCACACTAATTAAACACATGCCTAATCAGAACAAGGCCTCGAGTGGATTGGAGGTCTTCTGACATGGCTTGAACATAAACAGCCTCACACAATCACCATTAAAAGTTAAGAGTAAATAGCTTCTGGCCTCTTTGTTGTCTCGCCTGGTTTGCTCTAGATTTTAAATTGCAATTAGCGCACACGGTGATTATCAACGCGTGGTGGCTTTCAGCGCCATGTCGTGTTGGGCTAATTGGTTTGGTTAAAAAGGCGTGACACAAGGTAGTGTAGTTCTCAGAAAGATAATGCAACAGGTTTCTCTGAGCAGTCTGTTTTGCTTCGCTCCCTCCATCTTTTTCTTTTTTCACCTTGCTTTTACTTCCATTTCTCATCCCGCCCCCTCTTATTGCTACTACGCCTATCAGATGGGGTTCATCATGATAGTAATAATACTTGACTGCTCTTCAGTTTCCTATGAGCTTCCATCGTCTCTTATCAAGAGAGGATCTGCCACGACAGCCTGTTTAATAGAATTACTCACTGATCACCCACCATTACTTTGCTGGCAAATGGGGGAGCGAGAAATATGTGTATTCATCTTCCAGTTACATAAAATGTCAACATTTCACTGCAGGTGTTAGTGGAAACTGAGCAGCCATTCCTTTTTCTGTCCAGCCAGCCACCGCTCTAAGAAAGAAGGCTCATCACGGTGAAGTTCAGACCGCAGCTGTCCACAGTGCGAGGGGTGGGTCTGTGCACTGTGCTGTATGCTTAAGGTGTGGCCCAGTCAACAAGGGTGTGCACCTGTGGTGTGTGTGTGTGTGTGTGTAGCTCTGTCTGCACGGCGGCCGGAAGGGCAACAGCGGCATGCTCCACCAAACAGGATGAGAAAGTACTGCAGGGCGACACAGCACAGAGTACACTGTCCTCACCGTATTTGTACAGTGGTATTCAAACGTTCGGGAACCTCTGGGCGAATTACAGTACATGTTTTGGTGATTGTTGAAGTGTAAAGTAAATACCACCCCTGCAGCACTGAGTCTACCACTGTGGGTAGATCTTAAAATCACTGTGCATGTTAAACAGCCTAAAAATATCCCACAGACTGAAACGATCTGCAAGGAAGTGTGGGCAAAAATACCTACAAACGGAGGCTCTTAGTTGGCTGCAGCATGGTTTTAAGGTGTGATATCTGCTGAAGAGGGGTCACTAAATGCTGGCGTGGTAGGTGCCCAAACACTTTCACATTTACTGTTTAGTTTTAGTTCTTAAAATAAAAAGTAACAGCTGCCGCACTGGGACTTGGCTTTGAGTCATGCAGTGATAACAGAGATGTTAAATAATTCACCATTGTTGCAGGATATTGCAGCTAACAGTCGTTTTCATTAGCGAGTTTTCTGCTGATAGGTCAAAAATGTCCATCATAAGTTCTCACAGCCTTCACATCACTTATTGTTCATATTGTCACACTGGAGAAACCAGTATAAAAACATGCAGTCCCATATAACAGTTAGTGGCATTAATGCTTCTGTTAGGTTGCTGTGAAGAAGATGGGTTAGGACAGTTGTAAAGTCTTGTCAGATTTCAGTTTCTGTGTTTCCCAGCCCCCCAGCCTTTTTGGAAAGAGGTGCTACAGATGTGGCATGTCTTATCTTTGTCCTGACTCAGCTGTGTCACAGAGCAGAACAGAGGAGAGGGGTGAAGATGAACAGCGGCGCAGTGAGACTGGAGTGGCGTTGAGTGGAGCAGGAAAACAGCAGAGCGGAACAGAAAGGCGGGAGCACGGCCAGCGAGAGCGCACAACTCATCCTAGATATAAAAGATGAGAGCGTGACTCGGCACTAGGGAGCCATAGATAGCTCAGCGAAGCCAGGGTCGCAGGCAAAAAGCCACATTTGTTAAAATGGGGTTTAGCCAGCAAGATGTCAAGAGACAGGACGCCACATTATACAGAAGTTACACAACGCCAGCTGAGCGCCTCAGCACACGGCACGAGTAGTGCACTGTGTATTCACTGTCTCCCAGCTGCCGCTGATGCACTTAGGCAGTGTTTTAAGCTATGAATTGATCTTTAATCAGCTGTGTGCAGTGAGGTCAGCAGCTTTACTGACAGGTGTTATTTCCAGGTGACCTTGAATAGTTTGGAGATGAAACGGTGTGGAAACATTTGCTGATGATGTGCGGTAAACATGTTACTACATTTAGTATGTAGCTGTGGTGGCCAGTCCACATTTTACTGACTTTAGTGCTGAAAATAGCAGTTGATGAGTCCAGTAGCTGATTAGTCAGTTGTTGAAGTCGTTACCATTCATGAGTTCCAAATATTTTCTGCTTCTGACTCACTTTTGGACAAAATGTGCAACATCATCTTGAGCTCTGAGAAACTGTGATGGATTTTTTTCCACAGTTTTCTGATATTTTAGGCCATAGAACAGATGATTGATTGATAAACTCGGGTTCATAAAGACTCTTTAATATTCTGCTTTGAAAGACAAAAACAATAGTGAACGATGCATAAAACGAGCACATGGCTCGATGACCATTGAACAATAATCAGCAGATTGATCTGCAATGAAAATGAACATGAACATTGATCCTGAGAGAGGAGCGGCCACTGTCTCATGTATGATGCTAAATACCAGCTGGGGCTGCAGCTGAGCTTCACTCATTACTGATTCAACAGTCAATAATTTGGTCTATGAGCTGCTGAACAGTGACGAAATGTCCTTTAAAAGCAACAAATCAGACTGGAGAAGCTGAAACAAGTTCATGTTTAGTGTTTTTGCTAATAATCAACTCCTCATATTAGCTCCCATCTAACAAATCCTAGCAAAAACGTTCAGTCTGTTTTGTGACCGAAGGCCAAGCACCAGTGTGTATTTGTGCACTGTGATTAGAGCACACACTAGTGTTTTTCACACAGCGTGCTCCACAGATCCGCTGTCAATGTTAAATTCTGCCAAGAGTCGAGAGGGGATTTAGGTCTCAGATCTGTTTGGACGAGTCTGCTTCACACTGTCATTTTTCTTCTTTCCCTCCTCACCCGCTCGCTCCTCTCTCTTCTTCACACACACCCCTCCTTCAGTCCTCACTTCTTCTGCCTTTTGGAGCTTGGACAGAAGTTTTTCTCATCCTCACTTGCAGCGGTTGCCATGGTTTTGTCAGCACCTCCGAACTACCTGGGATGATATTTCCATGGACACAGATCAGGATGACACCGGGCTCTGAGGTGTAGGAGGGAGACGGTTCACCGGTATCGGTAGTTCTGTGTGTTGGAGACCGACTGACAGAGAGAGCAGCAGCAGCAGCAGGAGGGGGGTTTGGGTCTGGGCAGATATTAAACAGAGAGGAAGAGGAGCTGGAAAACAGTGAACATAAGTGCGAGAGGCCGGGCTGTTCACTGCAGCAACTGTTGAGGGTGAATTTCATGAGATTTCTCATTTAGTTTTAACGCAGAGTTGTTCATGGATAGGTCTGTGAACAACAACAACAACAACAACAACAACAGCAAAGTGAGAGGAATGAGCCGAGGCACCTCGTGCACACTGACGCCTGGAGCAGTTCCATTAACCAACATTTGAATGACATGATTACACAGGCTTTCCTGCTCTCCATGATGAATCGCAAATTATGGCCTAAATGAAAGAGAGTGTCTTTAATGCATCATTGTCTGTCGGCAGACGAGGCCAGGGAGAACTGGATTGGTTTTTTTAGATGGATACCGACAGTGATATTTGAGAATGATTTTTAAAAAGTGTATGCAACATAAAAACAATCAGCAGACAAACTTTATAGCACATTTTATACAAGACACATGCAATTCAAAGCCCTTTACATGACAAACCAACACAGCATGATGTTAGAGACTGTAGCAGTGAGGAAAAGACGAGGCAGAGATGGAGGTAGCAGAGATGAGGAGTGACGAGGAAGGACAGGATTAGGAACGAGCACATCGCAGGGACAGCTCAGGTCAGCTGTTTTGGGGACAAGGTCAGAGAGGCCAGATTCCTTACAGTGCAACCACCAACCGTCTTGTTCTTTCCTTCTACACAGACTGGAAGTGTTTTCTGGTTGTGCTGCTATAGGATGAAGCCCTGACAGTTTTTCCAGCACTGCCCTTATACAGGTGGATGTGTTGTTGTAAGTCATCGATAAATTTGGACACCTAGAGGAAGTGTTTGCATAAGAGTTTTAAATTCAAAGCTAAACCAATGTTAAGACTTGCACTTTGGATAGAAGTGTACGCCCGTCTTGCCGTGTTCCTCAGAGAGAGAACCCTCGCTTTCAAACGATAAGATGCTGCTTTTGCTTTTGTGCTTCAAAATTAAAATTGTGATCACCAGTGTTTTCAGTTTAGAGGCTGTTCTTTCTGTCTGATCCTTTGAACCAGCGTTCAGCACCCAGCCTAGAAAACATTTATTGCTGCAGTTTCCTACACTGCAGTTTCATTTCCCATTTCCCAGCATCTGTGCCAGTACCAGTATCAGCCAATAATGGTAGTGTGGAAAACATAGCCATCAGATTTTAGCATGTAGAGTCATGTTCCAACTAATTAAACTAATAATCAAAACCAATTGACATCCAGCATCAGTTACATAAATGTGCTTTATAGAAAACATCTGATTTCATGGAGTTACTCCGATATTGAAGACGGTAGTTTTCAACCTGGACCTTCTCAGAGCTCTCTGGATGTCTCCCTGGTTCCCTGAGTGAAAAGTTTGTGCGGGATGCTGTTGTCAAATCATGTGAGATCAGCTTAAGATACTAGCAGCTGTAATTTAAGTCTGAAATTTGGTTTTCGATTTCACGTCCACCAAATCCAGATTTTATATACAGATCTTTCTCCGTCGGGGTGGAAATCTGTCAATCGCACCAATAGCAGACACCATGAGGCCAGAGATAAAGGCATCCACCCAGTCAGCCGTCACATAAAGCTGACATTCCCATTCCCTTCTCTTATCCGCCCGCCTCGCAGCCAGAGTAACCTCGATAAGGCTGCTACTCATTAATCATCTGCCTGTTTTGACAGCGGCAGACAAAAAGCCCTCCTGGTGCTTTTTGTTTTTGACCCCCTTCACTTCCTGTACAATCAAGCAATCAAGGACAACTGCAGATGGCGCTGAGTGTCTGTAATATAATGCACACAGGACGGAGGAACAGGCTGTGGCTGATTGCAGCTCTGACAGGCCTCCCGCTGGTCGTCCAGCTGTGTGTGGCGCTGACCACTTGGCTGTTTGATCCACGCTCCAACACTTGACTGTTTTTATTTGAATGTGTTGTATTATTTAAAATAACATATTACATCGTAAATAGAGCAATGTGCCTGTTCTATTAAATATAGAATAGAGGGAATAGATGCTGACTGTCAGTTTCAACCCATTCTAAAAAAAAAAAAACCCACACACACAAAACAATGTGATTTCTAGAAGTGGGGCTTCACATCTGATTTTGTGTGTCCTTGCTGTGCCGGATGTCGTCTTATGACTCAACACATTTGTTACTCATCTACCTCAACTCAAGTTTCAAGTTTGTCTGCTGTTCATTAATAACACAACCTCAGCGTGTTCGTAGGCACAGGAGCCCTCAGCCAGCGGATGTTTTGGAAGCGGCGCGGCATGTCGGCGCTGCTTTAGGTGTCACACACAGAGGAACACTGTTTACCATGTCAGACATTTTAGGTGTGAAGGCCTCTCACTCTGTTGTCCATGAGCACAACAGCTGGATCGATCGCACACAGTCTTTGTTGTCTTCAAGAGAAATAGATAAACTGAAGAGGATAAGTGTTTTGATTTGGATTAAGTCAGATGGTTATACTGACAGTACTGCAGGGCATTGTCTGCACGAGTTCTCACTGTTTGTGTGTGTCCTCCTCAGGGGATTCATTCACTCAGTTCCGGTTTTCAGAAGAAAAGGGGTGGGAGATGGACTCGTTTACAGCCAATCAGGTAAATCTGTAATGTGCCCAACCTGCAACACTATTGTGTAGTATGGATTTCATGAGGAAATGACACTTTAAAGATTGGATTCAAACATATTTAGGTCCAAAATCTGGAACTGGTTACAAAAAAGACCTTCAGTAGCATTTTATTTACTCACCTATATAGTTAAAAGAACATAATACAGAATGCAAAGATGTGGCGATTTCAACACAGAAGATTTTAAATGTTATACTAGAATTAGATTTTGGCTTCAAGTGATTTGATTTTATGTCTTGAAATCAAATTGGTCAAAATGTGGTGGTAATGTTGAGTAAAGGCTTTTCAGAATCTGTTGTAGCTTTGCACATCTAAGACGTACGGGCACTGTTCTTTGCATCCTCTCCAGATGTCGGCAGTGTTTGTGGACCTCCCTGCTCTGGCCCAGAGCCTGCAACAGGTTCCTCTCCACCAGAGACTCAACCTGGAGGCGGAGCTTCTTCAGGTAGGTTGTTTCACTGTGTTTAGACTTTCCTCATCAGCCGACCACCAGCAATAGAAGCAGTACATTGAGTGAGAGAGAGATGTCTGCCCTACTTGGCTTAACCTGACTTCTGATCAGCAGCAGCAGATGGATGGGTGTATTAATTTGTCTTAAAGTGAAAAAATGCTGTCTTATTTTCTCCTGGTGGATTCAAACATTAGGTGGAGCACTCGCCCTGAGTTGAACAAAAACCCACGCAGCTGCTTTTGGTTTGACTATGTGGAGACGATTCATCAAAAAGGTCATATTGGTGCTTGGTGAATGCTAATTTTGGCTTCAGCTGTACGAGCATAGTAAGAGCAGTTAAACATCAGCACATTGTCATTAACCTCAAGGTGCTGCCATGCTGACGTTTTAGAACTGGTTTTATATACTTTAAAGGTTGGATACAAGAGATTCAAAGCCTAATTATGGAATTGACTACTCAAATATTTATCTGCTTTTGTGGTATTTTGTTCTTGCCAAGTTTTTCATACTTGAAGCTTACTGTGCATCTTGTTTCAGTCATTAATATTGATTTTTTTTTTTTTTTTTTTTTTTTTAAGGTTTTGACACCAGTGGAGCTTCCCACTATGACCCTTGCACCTAAACAGGAAATGCCCAAAACATCCACATTTATTTCACCTTCCACAACTTCAAAAAGCTTCGGCACCACCCAGAAGGTTCCTGTGCCTCCAAACCCAGTGTCAGGCTCAGTCTCACAGGCTTCCTCGAACACTGCTGACCTGCCAGCGGACGATGGTGACGAGGAGCTGGACCAGCTGCTCAGTTTACAGAAACCAGACTCGAGCGTTTTACATGACCAGTCTGTCGGTGTCACAGATGAGAACGCCATTCCAGAGAAAGGTAAGTATGTTCATACTTTAATCCAGCGGCATAAACTTTAAGCATATCTTAAGGATTGGCAAATTGTTTTCAACATCTTTCTGGTGCTGTTACACCCCAATTAATTTCAATTTTTTTATTCAGCTCCAATTCCTTTGTGCTTTTAGGGCAGATTATTTCTTGGCTCTGAGTATTAGTGGGCTTAGCAGAGACTCCATAAGATTATTGTCCAAGAAACAGTCAGGCCCACAACCCCCGTGTAACACAAGCAGTTGTGCAACTTTTGTACATTTCAAACAGAGGAGCTGTAACATGTAATTTACATGAGCTGTGGAGGTGGTAGATGATTTTTATTGCCATTGGACAAAGCCAGGAAACCGTTTCCACCTGATTATAGTGTTTATGCTAAGCTGACCAGCTGCTGGCATCATACTTAACTGACAGACGTGAGTGGTATTCATCATCGTACCTCACTTTCTGGTTGACGTTCATCTCTCAACACATTGAAATGACCAAGCATTTAATTAAAATGTAGCAAATATATTATGGGAAAACGAGTTTTCAAATCAGTTTATCTTAAACATTCAGCATTTAAGAATTTACATTCAAAACATATGTGATGGTCTGAGAAGTTCTTTTCCCGTGTTTTTAATCTGCAGCATGTGATGAAATGAAAGCGGTGGTACAAGACCAGATGGAGACAGTCAAAGACAAAGATGTTGCACATCCAAATTCTCCTTCCGTTAGGCAGGAAATAACAGAGGAGGACCTGGAGGACTGGCTCGACAGCATGATCTCCTGACCCCCAGTGACCAAGGAATGACTTCAGGTCCATAAAAAGAAACTGGGCTGTTTGTGAATTCAACCTTTGCAGCATTATCCTTTAAAAATCAAAACTAAATAGAGCTTACTATATTTTTATGCTAAAGGATATGATAGAAATTATATTTTATTGTTTTTGCTTGGTTTCTAGGATGGAGAGACAATGTTTGGAGGTGAGGAGATGGGACAGCACGTCTCAAACATTTGTAAGAATGTGTCAAAATGTTCCTTCTGCGCTCCACGTTTCAGAGAAAGAATCCTCTGTTCTTTTTGAGAGTGTTGTCATAAGAGGGATCCCTGTTGTCATGGCGACAGGCAGATAATGAAACAGGTCACAGGCAAGATTATTGCATCAGTTGCTTTATTTTCTCCCCCTCATCAAAAGAAATGCAGTTTACCAAAGCTACCACGTACATACAAATGGCCAGACAATAGCAGTTTGTTGTTAATTCCTCAAACCAGGTTTTCCTGCTTGTTGCGTTTTTTGTTTTTTTTCCTACTGTGGAAAGAAGTGCAAGTGGTCAGGACACTGCAGCTTAAAGGAGAACTTTTTGTTTTTTACCTGCTCTATTTCCCCTAAGAGTGACTTTATAGCTATTAATTCTGCTATCACGAGCTCTGTTGCAAAGGTTTAGGAAAAGGGCATCACCAGGGCAACACGTTAGCCTCAGAGCAGTCAAATTATTTATGCTTGTGCCTGAGTCAGAAGGAAGTGAATACAAGATAGAGGATATGTCTCATGCACCTGATAAGGGCCGTCATTTACCTCACTTGCATCTTTTCCTTGTCTTAGTCTTGCTCCCATAAAATGCAAAGAGAGAGGACTTGAGGAAACGCATCAATAACGACATGAGATGTCCTTACCTCAGATCCCTCATCTGAAGTGTCCAATTAAAAAGGCATGTCAGTTCACAGAAAACCTCTGTGAAGGATGGCCTTGTTTATCCTCTGCCATGGCTCCTCCAACACCGTCCTCAGTCCCCGCTCCAAGAGACTTGGAACAATCTTATAAGAGACATGAGACGTATCCACAGACACTTGGAGTCACCATTACAGCTAACTGCATAGGATGACTGGGTCAGTCTGTAAGTTGACCCATTGTGTATATTCCTAGGCAGGTAACTGTAATGGCTACTCCAGACATCTCCTGTCTCTTATCTTGGCTCTGAGGACCAAGGATGGTGCTGGAGGAGATGTGACAGAAGATACACAAAACCATCCTTCACAGAACTGACATGTACCTTTATCAGAAATCATTTGGTGACTGGACAATTCAGATGAAGGATCCGAGGAAAGGTTCCTCCTCACATCTTACATGGGCAGGACTAGGACAAGAAAAAGATGCAAATGAGGAAAATGCTTATGAGACTTGCGATGTCCCCACTATCTTGTATCTACTTGCCTTCTGACTCAGAGCTAAGTGTGAAAATTATTTGTTAAACCATGTCTGTGCACTGTCTAATTGGCTGCTCTGGTGATGCCGTTTACCGTAACCTTTCGTTTCCACAAATCTCTACAGCAGAGGTAGTGATAGCACAATTAACATTTAGCTACAGAGTCATCTAATGACCTGTAGGAGAAATACAGCAGGTTCAAGTTATCCTTTTAGAACAAAACCAAACTAAGCAACATTTACACAAGGCTCATCTAGATTTTATACAATTTTTTTAATGTAAAAGCCACAAAAGTAGCATGAGCTAAATCTGCTTGTAATTAACCCAGAACTAAAGCACTGCATGTGTCAGGAGGGACGAGTTTTAAATTATTTTTTACTTTGCATAGTTTCTCATAAGGCACAGTGGCACGCGACCAACACATAAAGTGAGTCGTCTCCGGTTCCTGAAAGAACCATCCTCATTGTATCTGACAGATTTGAACCCGCTTTGAAAGGCAGATGGGGTTTCACTCGGTTCACTTAGTGTTAACTCAATCAGCAGTGATCAATACTAACAGCACACATCCATTAGGTCGGTTTGGTAATACTGTAAATCACACTAACATCTTGGTGTAAATCTAGAAATTGTGCATATTCAGACATTCAGTTGTCAATGCTAACCATCTACGTGTACCAAATGTCTACACACATCAAATTGTGCAACAGGTTGGTGTTAAGCAAGTGAAAAGGCCATGTGAATCAAAACAATTTGCATAAAACAGGCATCGTGGCATGTGACTGTAGGTAACAAGGAAGAATGCACAAACCTGCAATATATCAAATCATCAGTCCTAAGTCTTAAATCAATTTCGCTAAGTTGTTTTGTGTATTTCAACAGATTTTTTTTGTAACACTGACACCACAGCAGCAGAGAAAGTCCAGCTAGTGTTGATCTGTCAAGTTCAGTGTTTCTTTCACATAGAAGGAAAGTAAAGAGGGGTGTAAAGGGTACCAGCCGAGGCCGCCCTCCCTAACCCAACTGGTCCTCATATTGCTTACGGAAGCAGTCTCCAGTGGGGAAGAAGTCCCAGCATCTCTCCTGGTACATCTTCCACACATAGGACTCCTGTAGGGGGAGTTGAAAAATTTGGCCATCACCTCCACTACCGAACATTTTGTGATCTCAAGCCATGCAGAGATTCACACCAGTTTTGCGTTATAACTGTTGTAATTTTCATCCTAGGGCTGTTACTTGCTTAACATGCCAGCTAGCTAGCCTTTAGTAGACAAAGCTGCAGCGACTGTGCTCAGGTTATCTCATTCAGTAACCTATGCATTATGTGACAAGACGTACGATGGTGGTGGTTCACGTAATGCAACATAACTGTGTTTTAGTTTCAATAGCTGTTAGGGTTATGATCTCTCTATTATGGTGGCCCTCTGCAAATAAACAAAAAGCTAACAAATTAAGAAAACACGAAGATACAAAGCGTTTAGAAAACACACAGCAAGTAGAAACGCCCCAGACTACAACAGAAATGTTTCCATGTATTGTTTATTTTCAGCAACACTTCATCCTCGACTGTTAAACTGAAGGTAGCTAACTCTTTAGCCTGTTTGACACTTGTTGTGCCTGTAAGATTGTTTCTGAAATTGTTGGCTAATAAGCAAAATGTTAACATTAGGCTAATGGCAGACATCAATGATTACAATCAAAGAAACTCGCATGTTAGCTCATTTTCTCACACTACTAAAGGAGAGTCTCCTTGAGTAGCTCCATGAGTCACAAATGACATTAACAAGCGTAATCCCACCATGTTCATCACTGTCTAGCATCCCCTGGAAGCATTTCTGTTGTAGTCTGTAGCATTTGCTGTGTTTTCCAAACTCTTTGCATCTGTTGTCAAATTGCTTAGTGTTTATTTTTGCATGCTTTCTTACGTTGCAGTGCATAGAGCCCTGAGGGCCACTGTAATAAATGCTTTGTATGCAAACTTCAGTGCTATGAGAAATCAAAGGCTAAAAAAATACTATCGGAAACCATCACAGTGCTAAATTTGTGATAGAGGAACCATGCACATCAACTAAACTCTGGACAGTAACAAGTTAATATCAAAGTCCAAGTAAACCCACGCATTGCTTCTTCCTCCTGCGAAGCCGTGCTTGTGCAACATTTCAACCCACTTGATATGTTGCATAAGTAAAACCTGCTGATGTTGGAGGCAACATGCAGCCTTTTGTTCTTCTCTTCTCTTGAGACTGATCAGATGTGATTATGGTGTTTAACGGTACAAAATGCAGCTGAGGAGCAAGTTCAAGCTCAAATATATGTTTTGAAACTCTTGTCACATACCTGGCCCGTGTGTTCAGTCTCGTCCTTGTTAATCAGGTACATCAGGAAGAACCTGCGCACAGGAGGACACGAGTGGTATGAAAAACCAAAAAGACTTCAAACATGCTGAGTCTGGTCATTTTCTGTTTGCTGCTGCACTCACAGGTAGTTGGCTAGGTTGTGCTCTTGTAAGGTGTGGGTTTCGAACCCGTGAGGCGTTCGGTCGAAGTAGTCATTCCCAATGCCGCAGATGAAGCATTTGGTCTGAAAGAAGAAGACAGGTTTATATTTAGAGTGGGTAAATGACACAGACTTGGTTCAGTTCATTTGGCTCAGAGCAGGAGGAAGAATGAGACGCTGTTGCTATTTCGTTCTGCTCCATGTATGGCTTTAAAAAAAAAAAAAAAAAAGCTGTAAGCATGTCAGAGTGATGGCTGACTCATTCACTGGACTGTTTCAGTAACTTTCATCCTCCGTCATCAGCGACCCCATCGGGAGAAAATCGAATTATGACAAAGAACAGCAAAAAATGCTGCGTCACTGTGGCCACCGTCAGCCAACAAGGCATTTCAATCACATTTGTTGAATGACAGATGGCACAGAAAATGTTCTCCCCATAATATTACACTTGAATAATGTTTCTGTGGTTGCAAAGTTTCACTGTGCTTTAAATGAGGAATGACCAAAAATAGAGAGAACACAAAACAGGGTGTGGTTAGAAGGTGGATTTAACATTAGTTTAGCTTTTGAATTCATGTTCAAGTCACATACCTATGATAATAAAATCCTGCATTTAGACCTTGGTCCATACAAGTATTTTCCTCCAAAGCTATCAACATGACTCAATGAAAGATCATTGTTGATAAAATGTTCTGGTGTCTTACCTCCATGTCCTCCTTCACCTGCTCCTGCTGGTCTCTCAGCTCACCAAAGGCATCAATGATCAAACCTGCAGGGGGGTGCAGCAGTCAGAGTACTTGATACAACCTGTAACAACTATTTTACTAATGAAGCTATTAATACAACTATTAAGCTGATATTAAATACATGACAAGCCTTGTGTATGTGTCAGTGCATGGAGAATTTTTTTTTTTTTTCTTTCACCCGCACTAATGATTTTAAGGCACTGACAAATGTGATCTGTGTTGCAGATCACCTGAAGTACATGACATGAAAAAAGAAGGATGTGCGTACCCTGAATAATGGCCAGCAGGATAACGATGACGAAGAAGAAGAAGGTGATGTCAAACAGGATGCGGTACAGCTCGTAGGGGTCTCCAGCTGGGTCCTCCAACTCATCTCCAATACCACCTCCCGCTCTCACACCCACATACATGTGGAACATGTAGCACTACGGATGGAGAAAAGAAAGTAACTTAAGAGCTTCAGAGCCACGGCACCTTTTTTTAAGTTGAAATTGTGAGTAGTGTATTTAAGGCAGCTGTATCTTGCATCTGTATTTTATAAGACACATCTCTCTCTTCATTATATGCTTCAAACAAGATGTCAATGACTGTGTGTGATTCAAGATGTCAATGGACATTTGGTGTCATCTGTGGTAGGAAAGGTTAAATATAAAGCCTAAAGAAAAACACCAGGAACTACTGAGAATCTTACGTTGTTCTGTTGAAAGGTGAAAATACATTTCATTAACTAATCAGTCTATTTACAGGCAGTACATAGTTTGGAAAAAAGCAATTTTGAGAGCTGTAAATGAGACGCCATTTTCAGTGAATAATCTTG
>NW_018127943.1:1505575-1515294 GCF_001952655.1 Monopterus albus | reverse complement strand
TTTTTTTTTTTTTTTTTTTTACCACTACAAAAGGAAAGTTGTTGCAGATTTTCACTCATTTTTATAAACTAGCAGTTGCCAGAGGTGGTCAGACGTACCGTCATCATATCATCACACTTCATGTCGGGCTCGTCTTCGTCCTCACTCTTATTGTAGAACTTCCTGAAGAAGTTGAAGGCCACCACGGTGTAGAGATAGACGACCACAGCCAGGAGACCCACAGTCAGCACAAGCTAGGAGGAGAGGAAAGTCATTACAATATGGTCATTAGCAGTGAAACCTTTTCTTGGACCTTACTGATTTCTAGAAGTTTCAGCTAACAATTTGTGTTACAGCGGCCTCTTTATCTTGTTTACGTCCTGATGCTGAGGCTTTTGCTACTTTTGTCAGAACTGGAGCAAGAAGTAATATTTTCAGAAGCTCTACAGCTTCAATGAAGACTTGAAAGATTTTTTGACTTTTAAGACCTTCAGCAATCTAGGGAATGAAGTTCACACCATTACAGACCTTCTTCATGCACATCGATGGCCTGCAATGTACCTCGTTACCATTTTAATATCCATACTGCTGGTTGCATTTACTGTCACAAAGATAAGATGAAGGTCTAAAGCAGTCTTTTGTGTTTGATGTACCCACAGAACCCTGTCCAACCAATTAGTCATTACAGTTTTTCAAATTAATGAAGATGTATATTAAATAAATAGTCATTTATGAAAACCTGCTCATTGGCTAGTTAGTGTTTCCACTTGTAGATATTGACAGAAGACAAAGTAAATATAAAAGCTTAACATCACACTAAAGCAATCTCAATATTTCTCCACATTTTTTACACTAGCAGCAACTCAAAACCCCATAAACATTTTATTAAATGTAAGGTTTTCTAGTTTTTAAGTATAAGATTAGGAAGCTGCTCTGCCATATGGAGTTTTGTTGTAGTGACTTGTTGATTTCACCGGGACTCTGTCTCCCTCTGCTGGCTGAACTACTTGCCTGCTTGCCGTTGTGAGTAACAGAGGACAGGATAGTACGAAGGGTCTTAAAGCCCATGGCGATGTCCAGGAGATGGGCAGCAAAGAAGAAGTTGTTGAAGTGTCCAAAAATGGACATGGTGGCGTACCAGATCAGATACAGGAATAACTGCAAGGAGAGACAGAACAGATGGGTTTAATGAAAATGTTAACCTCTGCATTATTTCACACATTTGAGAGTTTTATTGTCATACGATCATTACATGTGCACAGTTCAGTTACACATTGAACCAATATATATTCATATTTGGAGTTTTTGTTCAATAACCAGCTGAGGTAAAGGTTAGTGTTGCACTGCATTCACAGTAGGACTGATGCAATTAAAGGTAGATTATAATCTGTAATCTGTTTTGATAATTATCAGATTACAGAACAAGCATATTAAATAAAACCCTGATCACAACTCAAATTTTTATCTAGCTTTCCCAAGTACTTTGCCTTTAATTTCCCCCACTGGTGTGAATACGAAGTGATTTTAGTGCACACTAATAAACTTACATTGTCGGTCAAAACCACACCCAGTTTCCAGATGTGGTACTTTGCATCGATGGAGCTCAGCCTGTCAATGGAAAAAATGAAATGATAGTTGTGCTGCTGTATACCTGAAATGCATAAGCATCAACGTTATCACCAATACTTTAAATCTACTGTGATCAATTTGGAATAAGAAAAACAATTTTAACGCCCCATAAAAATGTGTCCATTTGATAGTTCAAAACCCACCCTGAGGAGGAAAGAAAAGAACAAGGAATCCTCACCATGAGACCAGAGAGGCTTCCCTCTCCACTGTCTCCACCGTTGGGTCAAAATCGAGGGCGCTCTTATCCAGGCCTAAGAGCTCCGCGATGCGTTCAGCTCCATACAGGTCACCGTATTTGTTAATCACCTACACACAGAGTGGAAGCACAGCAGTCACTTATCAAATGTGTGCTAGTGACAGAAAGAGAAACCATGTAAAATGAGTAATTTTAAGGAGAACTTCATAGGGAAGTTTAAAAACTGACACAAAGCATAGAACATATTGTCTACAGGAAATCAAAAACAAAAACCACAATTCATAATGAACTGTTGTAAAAATATACCAGTATGCATACTGGTATATTTAAGTATAAAGCAGCACTAAACAATATGGGTGACCAGCTCCACTTAAACACACAACACTTCAACTACACCAAGTCCATCATTTCAGGTCCACGTTACAACACTAGACAAACTGCCGCTCTCACGCTCACCTTGCGCTTGATAAACTTGTCCCAGTAATTATTGGGGAAAGATCTGAAATGGAAAGAATTGAGACTCAGCTCTGCTGTGGTTGAAAAAAAAAAGCAGTTTGATAAAATAGACACAGAAGCTTCAGCAGAATTAACTTTAAAAATCAGATACTGTGCTGCAAAAACATTTGGTCTCATCCACAACAAAGTGTAAATGCTTCAGATTTCACATCACCGTGACTTTTCATGACTGACGAATATCTTTGTTTAAATGAATCCATTGTGTAAAGAATTTTTATAATTGTTTAACAATCAACATCCAGGTTCATTTAAACCCCCCAGGTTATAAAATGTCAGATTATAAGGCCCAATACCACAACAAACAACAGGGTAGTGTGTGGTTTTCTGTCCAAAAACACTCAAGTAGGATGATGTGTTTGCTATTTCACCAGAAGAAGTGTCATCCGTGTTGGTGAGGGGATGTTGGGTGACAGGTTGTTAAATGATAAATATAAATAAATCCAGATGTGAGACTTCTGTTAATCCTGGGTGTAAACAACGCCGATTACTCACGGAGTGTTGATAACAAGTCGATCCCACTGGCCCTTGATATCATCATCGGACGGCTGCTCAGTGATGTACAGTCCGTCAAATTCAAGCTTTCTGGCAATCTCCTTCTCCCTCTTGAACACCACCAAAGGAACCTACAAGTATAAGCAAAGTACTACAATGGTAACCATCACCTGTGAGGAAAACGTCCTCAGATAAGTGACGACAGACTGTTAAGATGGTGTCATGAATGTACCGACCTTCAGACAATAGTACCCGACCAAACAGACGAGAGAGATAACGGTGTGGAACACAGCCAGGAAGCGCAGCGCTGGCAACATGTAGCCGGTGCTCTCCTGAAGCACAAACTCATCCATGTCAAACAGAGTGTCCTCATTATCCTCTTCTTCACCACCCCATTGGCTTTCATCATCGCCTTCATCATCAGCTTCACTAGTGACCTGCGGAGCAAAATGTACAGTAAATATCACATACAGAATGAATGTGTCATTGGAGGGTTTCTTTTCGTACTATACATGTGTTTGTAAGTTTCCCTAAATGGTTAATGAATTCCATTAACCTGTATAAAAGGTGCTATATAAAATGTTTTCATTGACTGATGTCAGTTAATCAAGCTCTTCATGTTTGGAAACCTCTCTGCCATGAAACATCAATGTGTGTCAGGTGACCGCTGGCCATCACATTAGCTTCAATGTGACGTTTGCATCATTTTTCATGAAACAGGAATTATTAAAAATGTTGACAGGGAGGGCCTGGGCTGTTTCTAATCTTTATCTAAATGTTATGAGTTTAGCGTCTTTTATTACACAAACAAAAGGTTCTGTAAAAATACGAGCAGTCATTTTCATTATGGATTGTTCTGCTGATTTTTTTTTTTTTTCAACTACATCAATTGTTTGGTCTGTATCAGAAAATAGTGGAAAAAATAACAAAACCTTTTCAAACTCTTCAAATAGTTTTGTATTCAACCAACAGTCCAAGAATAATCAATTATCAAAATTTCTGCCAATTAATTTTCTGTCAATTGACTCATTGTTTCAGCTCTTACCACAAGTTTATATTCCTGAGCGAAGGGTTTTTGTGTTGCTACTTGTATTGGCAAAAAGCTAACTTCTTACAGTGGACTATCATTTAGTACAACAGGGCATCTAATGAGTGACAGATTACTGTAACCAAGAATCCTTCCTACATACAAGATGGCGTGATTATACAATGTAGGTACTTTATCCATCTGGTGCAATAAGGACAGCTAATCATTTGTAGTCCTAGCTAAGGGCAGTATGGTGATTAACTACTGTAATTCATAAAACAACAGTGATATTTACAGAAAGGTCATGCTTTGGTTACAGAGTCACCTTGTAGAAGAGCAGAATGAAGTTGATCGCAAAACACACAAAAAGAGCCAGGAAACGCAGGTTGTAGAAGTTACGAGCCAGGTAGTTCTGAAAGGACAAAGTACAATGGGAAGATCTAGGGAGGGATGCTTTATTAGTGACTATTCATGTTTCTGAAACAATTTCAAGAATAAAAACTGGCTTCAAAAAAGTGGCAGTGAAAATTTTGTTTCCCGTAAAGCCACTAACAATTTCAGTGAGAGAACACTGAGGTCTCACCAGCATCTTAGTCAGGTAGATGTCCAGAACAGCGAAGACACCGGACATGAAGGCGGGAGCTTCCTCCTTAGGTTTAGCTGATCTGGTCTTGGGCTTCTCTTCCATCACCGGTTCTTTAGCCTCCTCCACCTTTGGCTTATCCTCCTTCTCCTTGGTCTCTGTGCTGTATTAGTCATCATAGTTTTTACTTCACAGTTCTAACATTCTGTGTGATTACTGCTTTTACTCAATTTTACTCACTCTGCTTTTTCTGGTTCACTCTCAGGGGTTTTGACAGGCTTGGCTGCAGCTTTCTGTGTCAGAGTGTTATACATGCTAATGAGATGAGAGACTGAACGGGAGTGAAAATGAAAAGTTTAAAATCATTCATCACACAGATAAGGTCATTGAATTTTGGCTGCATACTGTACCTTTTTGTGATCAGCGGCAGAGGTCTCTGCACTCTGCTCAGAGACATCACCCAGACCGGGCTCCACATGTTTCCCTCCTTCCCTTTTAGGGACTGTCAGCAGCTCCAACATTGCATCCATGTCTGCTATGTCCCCTGCTGGTGTCATGGCTATGTCTAAGCTTCCTGATGACTCTACGGCCTCCACCTTCTCCCCTTCGATCACATCTCCGTGGATACCAAACTGGGTTGGGTCAGGCATGTTTCCAAGGATGTCTGTCACCTTCATGTTCTTGGCACCCTCCACCAGGCCGCCACCAAACATCGAAGACCAGATCAGGTGAAAGAAGCCAAAGATAAAGCTGTAGATTCCTTTAAAGAAGCCAGTGAAGAGCATCCAGAAAAAAGAGAAGAAGCCTGTGATAATCTCCTTGATGCTCAGTTTCTTGACTCTCTTGAACTGTTTGCGAAAATTTTTAATAGAGAACATTTGGCGGACCTGTGGAATTTTCCTTGTGACTGAGCGACATGCTGTGGTGAAGGCCGAAGCGGACTCCGCGGCTTCTCCTTCCTCTCCGGCCAGCTCGATCAGGATGCTGTGTCCTTCCTCCTCTTCCTCCTCCTCAGGCTGTTCAGCCACATCTGGCTCAGAGATCTGTGAGGCCAGCTGCATCTCAAAGATGGTGTCCTCACAGAAATTCACAAACATTTCCATCTTCTCGCTCTCTCCACCCTCATTGACCACATCAAAAATGAACTGGCGCTTGGACTCTTTGACCTGCGGCTTCTCCCACTGTTCACGGCTTGACTCGCTGATCTCAAAGTAAACCCTCTCAATGCGTTTGGCACTTCCCACGATTTCAATACGACCCAGGTAGGGCTCAAAGTAGTTCAGTACACTCTCAGCCAGATCCAAGAAGGTGCCAAGTCGAGAGTCATGCGGCATGTGTTCAGACAGGTTGGTGAGCAGCACTGCCACGTTGAAGCCAATAGCTTTGGCTGGCTCGTGAAATCGCTCCACAAACTCCTTGTAATTGAACATGTCATTCTCATCAGCCTCTGCACACGAGAGCAGGAATTCAATCTCAGACTGGGTGTACTGCTTCTGACTCTCCATGGACTTCTGGAACTCCTTCTTTGAAATAATGCCTTTATAGTCAGGGTCATACTCCCTGAAGTTGTCAGAGGTCGTCAGATCCTTCAGCTTGAGGAACATATTGAAGAACTTGAGGATCATCTCCATGTTGTTAGAAGACTCCACCAGGGTGTCGACCATCTGCTTTCCAATTGTTCCATTCACCACATTACCTGAAGATGGAACAACATTCATCCCAGGAATAAAGTACTATTTCTGCATTATGTACTTTTATTCAAAACAATGCGGACATAGGAGAATTGTCTCAGATACTGTATTTTAAGATGTGGAGCCAACAATGATTTTCACCCCATCTCTTGTAATTTCTCTGAGACTGAACACCAGCTTCAGGCTCTTACCCTCTAGCAGAGACAGCAACATGACAACCATGTCCTTCTGTAAATCCATCAGCTCCTTTAACAGCTCAATCTGACTGGCATCCTGAAGGGAGACGAGAGACTTCTTCTTAAAGCTTTACTCTGGCACACAAACTTGTTTACTTTCCAGTTTACTGCTTCATCAACAACAGCATAACGGAATAAAGGCTAAACTACCCCAAACATATTTTTTGGTATTTCTGTACTGCAGAATCATGCTACTTTTCTGATGACATATACATCAATACATTATGCAATGCTAAATGTATCACTCAGGCTGTAGCTACTTATAACTAAAAGTAGTGTACCTGAGATAGCTTCATCTGCATGTTGGCAAATACATGCAAGAAGCCCACTACTGCATCCCACAGCCTGCTGTGAGCCAGGCTCTGCTGGTTCCCAATACACGGGCCCTGAAAGAGGACAAATTGGAAGGAAAGAAGATGGCAAAGGAGATAAGGATAATCACCTTTATTTGGCCTAGTATGTTAACAAGGAATTTGTTTCCGGTACAGAACCGAGGCAGCCATCTGCGGCGCCAACTCAGCCGATGGCTCTAACCATCGGGGGTAACTTGGGGGTTCAGTGTCTTGCCCAAGGACACTTCAATACGTGGACTGCAGGCACCGAGATTCGAACCCCTGATCCTCCGGTTGGGAGACGACTGCTCTACCCACTGAACCCACTGATTGACAGAAGTCTTCACACTGAGGGATCAGCTTCTCACCTGAATATACTCAGTCAGGGAGTTGAATATCTGCTTGGCTACAGCCAAAGCTTGGGAGAACTTGATTTTGCCAGTCTCATCAATGATATCTTTGCCAGAGTAGTACCAGTAGAAGTCACTGATAGATTCCTAAAGAGGAGGATCACATTAGTAAAACAATGTACGGTGATGCTGATCAAGATGGAGGCAGTCTATTCTCCTTTTTAAGGATTTACTTCTGAGTTTTACACACCTGAAGACGGAGCAGGTAGTCGACAGTGCTGATAATGATGTTGACTGTAGTTGTGTTTCCGGTTTGGGTTCTCAGGAAGTTCTGGAAATCTGACAAACAGGTATTCTCTTATCCTCAGTTTCTTCTATATTCCTTCATCCTCTTATGGATAATGTTAAACTATAGTTTATTCTATCATGAAACAGTGTACAAAATAAACTTATTCAAGCAATAAAATGTGAGGATGCTGCATCTCACCTCCATTGTGACCCTCGCACAGGAGTTGCAAAAACCGGAACAGATCTTTAGTAAACTCATCATTCTGTAGCACCTTAGAGCCTTAAAAGAAAACATATCTTTATTTACTCTATATGAGGAGGCCGAATGAGAAGTGAAACCCCTCAAAAGCAATTAATAAAAGGCAAACAGGACAGGCTTCATGTTCAAAACATTTTTGAAGTCCAGAGGCTTTAGATTGCAGATTCAAAACTGCATCCAAAGGGCTTTTTCTAAAACTGCTCTTTCATTAAACAATAGGACATTTCCATAAGCTGGAAGGAGCATGAAAACTTTCACATGCAGGCTAAGACCAGGCCTGATTAACGGTACTGTTTCAGGAAAAAAAAAGGTGCAGACAGACGTGGCTACACACATTCACTTTAGAAATCAGATAACCCGGTCAACAGCTATACAAAATGAACAATAATACATATATAACTGTGAAAGTTAGGCATCTCCATGGAAACCAGCTTTGTGAAATAGGCCCCAAGTTCAGAGCATGACAAAGCTTTGCACAGGCTGTGGAAGAGTCCACAAACCTCCAGTCAAACCCTCGGCAGGTGGCACTGATGGCCTTAGAATGACAGATTTGAGCATCAGTAGTAGGATTTGCATTAGTAAATGTTAACATGAAGGGAATGGGAACAAATATCACATAAAAGACAGGCAATGGATTGTGACGATACACTCTGTGTACACCAATAGTCGGCATGCACCATGTGTCCCTACAGGCATCTGGGCAGGGGCAGGGAAGGACTGGGTACCAAATAAAGCAGAGTGTATGGACTACAGATATGGAGAACACATTCAGGGTGGAAGCATAGCCAGTATCAGGATTATCTAAATTTGCTATTTACCCCGCTCACTGAGGACTGCCATCGATGGATTTTTAAAATGACAGGAAGGAGACAAACAATATATGAAGACATAAGCAAAAAGAGAGGACACAGTTAAAATACGAAGAGATATGAATACATTTGGCTACAAGTGAAAAAGACATGCAGTTAAAAAAAAAAAAACTACAGGCCTGGTTTGTGTCTATGTAGCATCTAATGAGATGATTATAAAATAAGAATTTCTATTATGGTAAAAAACTCATAACAGACATGTAGTAACAGTGAACTGTTAAACACAGACCTCAGTGGAGTTGAGCAGAGGGTTGAATGATGTGAAAAGCATCAGGTGACAGTGTTTATGTTGTAAGTTGGAGAGAGACGGACGGCCTGGTATTAATGCTGGACCATGTCACCTGTGACTGAATGTTTTGTAGTTACTCTTCTCTACAGATGATTGATCATCTAGCTCAATACGACAAGTTCACAGAATGAAAATTTTACATTTGCTAAATCCCCAAAATATATTCTTGATAATACAGTTTCGTAATGTATGACTGACTCTTAGCTTTTACTACAAAAGAAGACATTAAATGATACTACACTGACAACTTCAGTGACTTTAACTCTGCATATTTATAACAATACAATTTTGATTGCCTCATCTACCAGGGCACCACAGAGGAGACTATTAGGAACTACAGACACGGGGCTAAATAATTGCCATGGTTCAGCATTAGCTTGGTAAAGAATCAGGTGTTTGAACAAAAATATGGAGCTTATAAGGTTAAGAAGAAAAAACAACAGGTAGAATATGACATAGTGCATCTATTAAGACATTTCTTCACTCACCCGAACCTTCCTCTGTCACCATGCCAAGACCTTCTGCTTTGTTCTGCCTCTCAAATGCATTCAAGTCCAGGACACTAGGTAAAGAAATCAAAAGTCAATACAAGCACTCAATGTCTCGGAAGAAGTCTGCAACATAGTTAACAGTAATATCACAGTACCTGCAAGACTGCATTAGTCCTGAGAGACTCTTGAAAAAGCCTGCATCTCTTTTTTCTTTCAGATAATCCAGCATTTTCTGGGATGAAACAGAAAGCAAGCATTTAACATCCTCCTGTCAAAACCCACAATATGCCCCGCAATATTTCAAAGACAGTGTTCTCATGTTGTTTTTGTACCGTTTTCCTGTTTTAATATTTCAAAATAATAAAAACAGTCCAAAAATGCTGCAACAGTGAAGTCTCTGAACATCTATCTGTACAACATATGAACTATATGTTAATGAAATGTATTGGTGGATACACCGAAGAATGATACAGAATAAAGAAACAAATGATG
>NW_018127943.1:1496194-1505463 GCF_001952655.1 Monopterus albus | reverse complement strand
CATTGAGGATGGAGATTCCCAGTTTGAGTGTGCAGGTCACCATGGGGCCCAGATGACCTGTGGGCAGATGGAGAATGTAAGATAAGGAGTAAAATGAAAATGATGAACTAGCTATAAAGGAAAAATCCCTGAAGGTGCCGAGAGTTTCTGCAAAAATAAAATGCATGTAGCGACAGTGCTTATCAGAAACATGTCTGATAAGTGCAGTAATTTCTTCAGGACTGAATGTTTGTTTTGAAAAGCTCTTAAACGCACATTATTTAGGGGCTGTTGCAGTTTAAGGTGGGGTGATCCAACATGCAACACCAAGAAAATCTGATACATTTAGGCCATTAAAACAATCAAAAATAAAAAGTGAAAAATGAACTGTTGTATGTAGCTGAGAACAGAGATCAGATACAGGTCATGACTATTTAATAAAAGGACAGACTTAAAGTGTTTGTTAAAGCTCAGGAAAGTTACAGGATCAGTTCTTTGTTCAGCTCAGTGCCGAGCAGTGCACTCACTAGGTCCCTGTTCACTGCGACAAAACTGCTTTGGATAAGAGTGTAAATTATAGTTGACTGGGGCAGACACAATGAGATCAATATTACCTTTACTGGCACTGATCATCTGTAGCACCATCTCTGCAGCCCCACGGGCATGCAGCCTTGCCTGCTGATACAAGATCTTCTGCTTTTCCATCTCCTTTTCCTGAAACACAAACACAAGCACACAGCAAAAAGGTTATTTTTAACAGTGACAACCACTGCTTCCAATGCCTATTCATGGGAACTAGAGTACCTCAAATGTCTTTTCCTTCCCTTCCTCCTCCTCTTCCTCCTCGTCCTCTGCACAGCTCTGAGAACACAAAGGTCAGAGTTGTGTTTTAGCTCAAATGTTTTACCAGTATTATATAAATAAACAGACATATAAAGTCCATTACCTTTGCCATCATGTCTGCATATGCAATATACAAAGGATCTTCTTCTAAGTAACTGAAAAGAAGTAAAGACAAATTACATTGCATGGCTTTGGATGGATGAATGTAGGACATTACAGTAAAAGTTTTTACTTTAAAGAGCCAATAACATTAAAATAAATCACAACAATAGTATTGGTATTCTTAACTTTATCTGTAATCACTCCTGTTCAGCGAGTTAACTCTCTCACCTTCTCTCTGTCAGGGCGTTGTGGCTGAAGTGGAGGATGAGCTGGTGGAGCGGGTCGGGCTGGATCTCGGCCACCTGTTCTTCCTCCTCCTCAACAATCTTTATGGGGGTTTTCTGCAGCAGTCCACGGGTGTGAACAATCAGCAAGTCCTCTAATCTCCTTACTATTCATCCCACCACAGTTTCAATTCATCAGCATTTTCCTCATCTTCTCAAACTCACTGACACTTGTGCCCATTCACACTTAGGTCAAAAAAACTAAAACGAGTCATCAATATTCAACCAGCACTAGCATGCGGATGAATTTCTGTCATGTCCCGGTGATCCATGGAGAGGTCAGGACAAGGAAGTTGAGGGTGGATGATGAACAGTGTTGGAACCAGTTATCAAATACATGCATGTTAGAGCAAAGAGATGCAAGCAGTGAGCCATTTGGTGATATGACTGAACATAGAGAATGACCTTGATAGTAAGGGAGCCTGAAAATAGGGACCATCACAAAACTCCAAGTATCTAAGTTAATCTGACAGATCTGTAGAATAAAACTGACAATAATCTTCCCCACAAGAACACTAAATGTGATAACTGAGCTGCTGTATATAATGCTGTACTCTGATCTCATTCAGTAGCATAGGTTTTTTTGGCTTGATGAATTTGCTGCATATCTGCATATAAAGGTCTAATATGAAATGTGACAACCCAAGCATGCCACTGGCATCACGGCCACAGGACGCACTGTAATGTAACCTTCACACTCACACTACAGACTTCCAGAGTACAGCAAAACGACAACTGATGGGCTGGATCCAGACCTGACAGCCAAACAGCTAGTGACAGTCTCCTAGTGAAATGCCCTCCTTACCACTGCTGTCAGAAAGACACAGCCTGCTTTTCTAGAGCTGTGAGCGCCGGAGCTGTCCCTGTGTCTCCTGAGTTGGTCATGCAGCCTCTGACCCCTGATGGATCTGTGTCTGAAGGGTTTTGCACACCTAGAGTGGAGGCCCCTGGGTGCTTTGGGCGAGGTCCACACCCAGGCTCGCTCCCAGGGCTCGATGGGCACGGAGCTAAAGAAGCATTCAGCAGACAGGACTGGCAGAGGGGTGCCAACACAGGGCACGTGGGGCGAGGGCAAGCTGAGCCTAGTACTTACTGCCAGATCCTGAACTAGCTTCTCCTCAAAGGAGTACTCCTCTGCCTCTATCCATAGTCTCTGATAGGCCGGGATGAAGATGTTGATAGCACGATGCCTGGGGAGGGGGAAGGTGAGGAAAGGTGGGGAGGAATGGAAAGGATCGGGGAGGGAGGTACAGTGGCATTAGGGTGGGTTCTGGTGAGTTTTTGGAGGAGACAGGAAAGAGAGATGTAGGGGGAGGAAAGGGTTACAGGAAGTGGATTTTAGGCAGGGTAGTGATTGGTCAATGTGGGATCCACTGGCTCTTCTGACTGGTCATGTTTGGTTTCCAAAATAACTGCAGTTACTCCCTTCAGGTTGTAAAATGTATTAGAGGAGCATGCACAGTTTAGGGGGGATATGCAGTTTTCCAACATATCAGTGGATCTGCAGTTATTAGAGTTACATATTTATACGAGTTTTGTAAAACCAGACAGCAACCTAATAAAATCAAGATTGTATTTAAATGGATTTCTTTCTTCTTCTTTCCCTTCTTCACTCATTCCCTCAGTGTCCACCTGAAATAAAACAAAAGCCTGCAGCTCATTCTAGCTGACCAATCAGAATCAACAGTGCAGAAACAACTTGTTGCTAGGCAGAGATCGGTGCACGGCCCAGTAGATGGAGGGGAGGGGGGTTGAACAGATGAAGTATTTGCTCCGTAGTTTCACTTTACCGTCAGCAGGGAGAACAGGCGGTCAAAGCTGGAGGCATTGAACGCCCTTTCCAGCCAAACCTCCCGATAGCCATTCAGGAAGTAATTAATATTTTTGTATCTGAGGGAGGATGAGGTAGTGTTATGCAAGAAAACAACACAGAGGAGAAAATGTCATTAGGGAGGTGATGAGAGGTGTAAACGAACACACAATCAAGAGAGAAAAAAAACACACCACAACCGCGTGACTTGGTGACTGCTTGTTACGTACAATTTGACTGAGTTGAACAATGTCACGATACCAGTATCGGGTCCAACATCACCCTCTAGTACTCGTACAAGTTGTCCGATACTATGCACTAATACCACTTCGTGGCAACATTATGTTAACCTCACACTGGCTGAACAGGATGTTAGTTGGAGGAGAGGATATTTCAGTAGTTTGAAGATAAGTGACGATAACAGGAAGTTAACTGCGAGCTCTGATTCTCTGCTCTGTGCGTCTGAGGCTTGACATATTAAATAATTTCGTCCTAAAAGAAGGCTGCACTCCTACAGAGGTTAAAAACCTCTGTACAACAGTGTGTTGTGTAGTAGGCCACAGAAACAGTCAGTTACACGTTATATCTGATTGAAGTTTATTATCACAGAAAGTTTTAAGGTACTCTGCACAGCCTCCTCATATTTATTTTATTTAATCACAATCAAAGTAAATCTCATCAATATGAAAACTGATGTGAAAGTCACTGTACTTTAATGGTAATTGTAATTTTTATAATAGAAACACTGCATTGTTATTAAGTACGTATCGGTACTCGGTATCAGCAAGTACTCAGATGTAAGTACTCAGACTCGGTCTGTAAAACGTGGTATCATGCATTCTAATTAACTGGGTTGTTTAAATATTTCATGACAACGCTTAATTAGTGACAGTGTACATCAAATCTAGGAATGTGACAGGTGTAAAAAAAAAAAAACTCACCTGGGTAAATTGTAAAGTGGAATCATGCGGAAACAAGCCACCACAGCACGCTTACGCTGTTTGGACAGCAGCTTCTGCCATGCACACTTCTTATTCCTCAGAGGCTGCTCCACCTGATGGACATGTAAATAACGACAGCGAAATATAAAGTTACAAACTCTAGTGAAATTACACTGAACAGACTCTGTGCAGCACTTCATCTATGCAACACCCTCTAGACTGTGACCATCCACAAAGGATCATCCTGGTATCCTGTTAAAGGTCTGGGTGCTGCAACTAACCTTTATTTTTATTGATTAATCTTTTTAATCTTCTTGATTCTGATCTGAAACAAATAGTCTGCTAGTTGCTTGGTATTATCAACAATTTTGAATGATTTAAGCAATACTATCAAAACTTCTCTAGCTTCAGCTTCTCAAAGTATTTCCTGGTTTTCTAAATCTTCAGTGTAACTTCTGTCTTTAGGTTTTAGACTGATTGGTAGGTGAGACATCTTATAGACCAAAAAGAGATTAATTTGCAATAAAAATAAACCTTAGCTGCAGCCTTTATTTATAAAGTGTCACCACTGCAACTGCCAACTGTTCAATGCAACTTCTAGTCCAAAATCCCAAAATATTACATTTACAATGATGCAAAAAAAGCAGGAATTAATAATCATTTGCCAATTTAAAAACTAAAAAAGCCTTAACTGAATGGTTGCTAAATAATTATAATAATTCAATTTTTTAACCTGCTCCAGGTGAAAGACTGCAGCAGAGATGCTCTGCACTCGGTTCACTGTGTGCTCTGGGTTGGCTCGTTCCTCGCCCTTTACCACCACGTCCTTGTACAAGTTCAGCTGCCACTGGACCGCCGGGTCATCAGACTAAACATAGCAAAGCAATAAATAAACTGCAAACCAGTAAACATGTATTATTACTTTTACTCCTCATGCTGTTGGAATTATAACTATACAGATCATCATAATACCTTCTCCTGGAGATGGAGATTCTGACGCAGGTGCTCCTTCACCTCATCGTCTGTGTCTTTCTGTGAAGGGTAATTGTATTTATAACATACAAAAATTGCAATGCTGTGGTAAATCACTACTGCTGTACTTCGACGTGAGTTTCTGTTGTGTTTTAGTTAGCCAATCTACCACCACTTCTACCTGTGAGTCAGCACTGATGGATAAAAACACAGTTTAACACCGTTTAATATCTAGTACTAATGAAAATGCATGGCATGTCGATATGGTGCGTTAACTGTGGCCCAGAGCAGAGTGAAAAGCAGTGAATGCTCATGCTATCAAGGTAAATAAGAGTCTTCTTTCCGTGAGTGTCCATGTCCTGATCATCCCCCATATGTGACAGGTCAGCTCACCAGACTGTAGCGCGTCTTGGCCAGAGAGATCAGCTCCTGGTCTCCTGGGGTGCACATGTTGAGGCCAATGGGCAGCATCTTCTTCAGGGCAGCGACAATCAAAGAGGTGTGGATGGAGTAGTACTCGCCCCGACGGCGTTTGTGTTTCCTCTCCTGGTCCCCACCTGACTACAGAAACACAAAACAAATGTTTATTCTGCTGCATTATCACTGTTGTTTAGAGAGTGGAAAACCAGTATCCAGTGAAAATGTTCAACCAAACTGACACTTAAAAAAAAAAATTTCAGATGTGACCTTTATTGGTGCTCAATATATACTGTACACACACAGCATCGGGACACTGTATGCGAGATTGATTAAAAATAATTAACAGTGCCAGTGTAAATTAGGAAATGTATGGTTTTCATCTTTTCATTGGATTTAATGTCAACAAAAACATTTAAACACAATTTTGTATTGATCCATATCAATGTATTAGCCCTTAATCTGTACCTTGGACATTTTCGTCTTGCCTTCACCAGTTAAGAAGCCCAAATTGTTGATCTCATTCTGAACCACAAAGTTTTGCTCCTCACGCTTAAAGTTCTGCATTCATATAAAAAGAGAGGTTATTCATGATGTACCAGTAACAACCTATCAAATACTGTTTTGTCAAATTAATATTGGATTAAATGGTGAAACTTACATGCGACTTGCACCAGAGGATAAAGATGTCAGCCACCATCCTGAAGAGCTCAGTGGAGTCTGCGTTAGGCTCCTTCAGCCATCTAGATCTGGAACGGACAATAACACAAACCAGGGACAGCTGAGTTACAATATATCATGTTACATCTGTGCAGGATAGGACAATGACAAGAACAACAAAAGCTGTTTATTAAATGAAAAGATACACTTCAGAAATCAAGAGAACAAACCATTCTCAGAGATTCACCCACCATATGAAAGTACACACACATTAACACCAGCCTACATCTGTTTTATACACAAATACCCTAAAATATTAAGGGAAAATTAAAAAACAGGAAGAAAAAAAAAAGAACAAAAAAAATCATCCTTAAATAGAAACTAATAAATCCAAATCTGGAACCAAGTTGGCAATTTTGTACTTCCAGTTCCCTCACCCTGGTTAGACACCTGATATAAGGTCTGTGGTTAAGACAAGGCCAATACATTTTCATATTTTGTTCTATGACAGAAAAATACCAGTTAGTAAATACCCCACTCATGATTTTTTATGCTTCTACATGTCTTAAGAAAAATGGTTGCCAATAATCAGCTAAATGAGACTACAGACGCTGTCTGGGATTTTACACCTCATTGCACCAAGCACAGACTCATCCACTTACCTTTCCAGTCTTATGTTTAAACCAGTTTACCTACACACTACTCCAACTGATGCAGCCATGATCACTAGCTAGATCAGGTCACGCTAAGAGGAAAGGATTTCCTAGAAGAGGTAAATGCGCTAAACCAAATTACAAGCTGGGAGCGCATTGGCTTTTTGTCAAGAAAAGCAGGGTGATGCTAACATCCATGTTGACCCATAAAAATACATCATCCCTTCGGCACTCTATTCTAGATAAGTGGGTATGCATTATACCTGTTGTTGTCCACATAACGGATGAGCATTGGGTAGAAAGCATAGAGATCCCTGCAGAGCACAGCAAATTCATCCAGAATGAGGAGCTCGGCCTCCTGGTTGTCACCTTTACTGTCAGCCTTCAGCAGCTCCTCTTCAGCTACGACCTATGTTGGCGGCACATCGACAACTTATCTTTGGCTTTCAAATCATTAGATTAAATGTCCACACATCCTCATGGTGGTAATCCCATCTCTGTGTCCTCTCTCACTAAGTGACAGAGGTTTGTTTTACTCTCAGTGGGTGACGTCTATGAATATAATGTTCTCAGACTAGCTCTGACAACTGTATATGTAAAGATACACAGTAGCCCATGACAGCCACCAAAACAAGTCTTTTAACTACAGGTGTCACTGTGCAGTGCATACAATGTGCTGCTGTTGTGCTGTGTACTATATAATTCAGGCTCTCACCTTCACAGTCTTCTTCTTCAGTTTATCTAGTGTGGGCAAGAAGTGGGTTCGCAGCAGATCTCCTCCAGCTTTGCAGATGATTGGCTGAGAGTATACTGGAGACAGGAAATGGAAAACATATTCTGAACCGAGAGACTGGTGCTTTCAATAATAAACCAGGTGTCTGGAAGGATTTGAACACAGGCACCAAGGTTACCGTGTGTCCCTGAAGATTAGTGGCTTTGGTGTCAACTGTCACGTTACATTCTGCACTTTTGGAGGACAGCGATGTTGGTTTTTACACCCATCTCTCAAAATACATTAGTACATTACAGGAACTAAAAAAATAGTTAAAAGTAGGACAAAGTATATTTTTCCCCTTTTCTAATTGTTTACAACTGTGTTTGAAGTACAATACACAAATGCAGTTGTAAAAAGTGAGAACATGCCTCAGGCTACGTCCCCACAGCAGGCAATTATGCAATCTGGCCTTTCCTGAACTCCAACTGAGGAATGTGCACTGAAAATGCAAATATTCTACAAAATGTACATTCCATTGTGTTGGTATTAGGTTTATAAAGGGGTTCCTCCATTTAAAATAACTTTTCAAAGTTTTTACTATCATGCTGGAGTGTTTCCTTTAAGTTGACTCATTTCTTTGACCATGTTTTTCCAAAAGAAATATAGAAAAAAAGACAATCGCCACCCAATGCGAATTACATATACTGTTTATTCCTGTGAAGCAATCAACTTGTAATATTATGGTATGTTTTGACATCCCCCAACAGCACATTACAGTCACTTCCAGTACCTGCAATCCTCTTCATCCAGGGTGCGTCATCAATGCCAAGGTTGTTGTTGAGGATCTTGAGAATGTTGCCCAGGACGATGCCAAGGTGTTCAGAGGTCACCATGGTACAGCACTGAGCCCCTGGAGGGGAGTTCTCCGGACCTTTCTCCCACCAGTAGGATAGATAGTTACACAGCATGGGAAGGATAACCTCAATGACCTGCAGGATACAAACTGAAGGTGAAATGTCTGGATAACTAAAGGTATGATGAAAGAAGAGGCAAACACAGCCAGATCATTGTGTTATATCTGGGACCAAAAGTTCTACATGACATTATAAGTCCAAAAATATAGGCCATGGATCCCAGTAATGATTAAAGCTATGTACACACAATTGTACAACACTGATAAGGTAATAAAGTCTCACACTCAGCTGTTGTTCAGCGTTTTACAGTTATTTTTCACTTAAACAATAAGAGGGAGTCTGGGGGCAAAAATCCACTTTCTAACTCTAAAGTACATGTACAATGATTGTTTTGTATTCTGATGCATTCAAAATGTACATGCACATAATTACAAACAAATTAGCCTTTAATTAAAAGGGTACTCTGGTGATTAATTATTGCACTTGCATTAAGTTGAGCAACTCCCAAGAGACACTTAAAAAGGCAAGGCTGTGAATTTCTGACTTTTAGTCCCCCACTGGGTCAAAGCCCTAAAACAGTGGATACTACACTTCCTACTTTATGACTCAATAGCATATACAGCAGTCCCTTCAGACCTGGGGCATGTCACTGTAGCGAGCGCCAGACTCTGAGACATCATTGACATCTTTCAGCAGTCTGTCAAGATGAGGTATCTCTGAACACATCTCCTCCACTGTGTCAGGCATACTGAGGACTAGGAAAAAAAAAAAAAGATTACGGATAGACAGACAATTTAAAAAAAGGATTTTGAAAATGAGGGAGGAAATGACATGTATACGCAGGCATATCAGAAAATGGGAGAAATGAATGGGATAATGAAAATGACAATGAAAAGGAGTATCAGGTGGAGACTCACTGGCTCTCTCTCGCGGGTTCTTGGTGTTGAAGACAGAGCGTGGGTTGTGGGCATTTAGGTGG
>NW_018127943.1:1489853-1496175 GCF_001952655.1 Monopterus albus | reverse complement strand
ATGGCTCCCACCAGGGTCGCCTGGCTCTCTCCCAGAGCTGGCAGATGCCTGAACATGTAAATTCATACTGTGTAAAAACCAATAAGCACATCATGTGGTAATTGTTCCAAGGCTTCAGACACTTCTGTTGGAATAAGTGCTGTAATCCCATGTGCCAGGTGTTGACAAGCAAACATTCTGGGGTAAGGGCAATCTTCCTTTGCCACTGGGCTCTGTACACACAGCTCATATGGTATCAGGATTATTTTAGACCACACTGCAAGGAAAGGCTGTGGTCAAACCTTTTCCACTTTTAAAGTTTGAGTTTGCCCAAGGTGAGAAACTGTTCGCAACAACTGTTGTGCTATTGTAGTTTTTATAGCGGTGTAACAACCAGCCAGGGAATAATCACCCAGAACTGTGGATTTAATGAAAGACATTTTACAGCACTATTTCTGATGTGTCCTGTCCCCTGGGCCATGAAATCTTTTTTTTTTCTTATAACAAATTGTAATAAAACAAAATCATTACTTTGTTTGATCAAACTCAAACCCTCTGTTTCCATCCTGTAACACAGTTTCACATAAACTGTGAAACACCCACCGTCCCAAAAGTCCTTAGATTTGTAACAAACATGAGTTAATGAAAAAGCTCAGCAGACATAACCCAATTAACAGTGATAAGCATAATGTAGTTTATATATTGCTATTTCACAGTATCTTGATACTAATTATCACAGACTGTAGAAATTATACTGTAGCAGGCATCCATTATTACTAAGGACAGTTAATCTTAATGATAATATGTATAGTGCTGCTCATGTGCAAAACCAAAGGCCACTTTACAAGCTACCTCAAAGTTTAACAACTGGCTGGCCTCCTACCTCTCCACAAAGATGTTTTTTCCTGTTCCCAGTGAGTATAAACATGTCAGGATTCGGTAGCAAGAAAGCTGAACATCATTCACTGAAACACAAAAAACAAAACACAATTATTAAACATGAATTTTTATTAAATAACCTTGTGTAAAATGTACAGCCCCCACTCCCATTATTCATTTATTTTGTTTTATTTGTTTGAATGACTGAAGAAATAACCTTTACTTATTAAAATTCATATTCGAAAAGAGGAGCAAAAGAAAAGTTATTTTCAAGAGTGTTATTTTTGCACAATGAAGGGAATGTTGGAAATATAACCCTCAACATACAGTAAAGTATATCCTCCCTAAGTCATGCAAATAAAAGTAAAATAAATAAATAAATAAATCTGTGCATATGAAAATACAAACTCACACAACAGGTCTATTCCAAATTCATGTGCCTTGATGTGTTCAAACAGGGCAGTGAGGATGGGCAGTAGTGCCACAGTCACGTAGTGGATGCTCTGGCTGACACTCTTCATTTGGGCACGGGATTGCATGAATTTCCCCAGTTTCAGCATCTCCAGCAGCTTCTCCAGGTCCTCAGCTGCATTCTCAAACAATGTCCTAAACCCAGCTTTGACTAGCTCCGAGCCAGACTTCATCACCGTTCTGAGAGAAGGAATGGAAAAACAAGGGTTAGTGTCCACGCTAAAGACTCATTTTTATTTTTAGACTGTTCTCCATTTTACAGGCAAAGATTTTGGTTGAGTACTGATGACTTTTTGTTACCTGGTGTCAAGTGAGTGCGTGAGGATGTGCAGACAGCTCACCATCATTGCTGAGTCACTTCCTGCAAGAGACATTTGTTGTAGATATACACTCACCAGCCACTTTATTAAGTACACCTGTATAATTGTATGCGTTTCAATGCAACACCTCCACCTTAACATCTGTGTTTGTGAAGCTTAAAATGTGTCCGTTTTTGGTGAAATTGTCAGAAATGCATTCAGTTGTACAGGCGTTCCTAGTGAAGTGGCCAGTGAGTGTACAAAGAGATTCAAACAGAAGAGGCACACAAACATTCAGACAGCGGCACTGTCACCCTTACCAAAGAGAGAAATCCTGTGTCTGACAAGAGCTGCCAGCTTACAGAACAGGCTGGAAAAGACAGAAGGAAGGAACAGAATTGAACAAAAAGCCCCAGGGAGAAAAAGTAAGAGCAAGGAAATAAGAGGTTTGATGAAAATATGAATTAGTCATTTTTTTTCTGGACTCTCTTCACTGAGGTAACAGGGCGAGCATTATACACAACAGGAGCAAAACCCTGAAAATGGAACAGCTGATTAGAGATTATACTGTATACTGCTTATGCAAGGTACCTGGTGACCATCTCCTTCTCTTTGTTGGAGGCACAGCCACAGCTGCTCAGGCTTTTACTGGGTGTGGACAAGAAGTAGAGAGAGTGGTTCTTAAAGGTTTGATCAATGAGAGGAAGAAGTACCTGGAGGGGACAAATGCAGCTGTGAGACTAAAAACATCAAGCCTTAGGTAAAGTCGAATCATCGTTATTTCAATAGTTCTTCTGCAAAAAAGTGTTAATGGACTTTCATACCTTAGCAAAGAACTTGATTTCCTGGTCATGAGGTGATTTGTCTGTCTTCCCACTGGTGGCCATAGCCTCTGAATTAACAGCAAAGTTGAGAGGCAAGTTCAGTGTCATGGAAGAGTTTTGAATAAACGTACCTGTGTTTAAAATGTCACACGCACTCACCGAGGTGAGCGATGAACTCCTGGGCAGAGTCTACGTATTTTAGCAGCCTCTTAAGAAACTTATAGGCAAAACGCTTCTCCATGGATGATGAGTCCTGCTCCATGTCCTTTAAACCTCTGTGACAAAAGGACCACAACTATGAAAATGACAACTGGCAAAGACTCGTGTATATATTATACACAACGCTTAACACTGATGTGTTGTTGCAACATTATATAACATTTTAACTTATTTCCATAACAAAGGAGACATAGGAGTGACAGGAGACCTTGTGATAGCATAGCCACTGATCTGGAGAAACTTGAAGAGCTCATGGGCTTTCTCTCTGTCTCTGTGCTTCTCTTTAGCGGTCAAGGTGTCATAGGGAACCAGCAGCGGGTGGGTCCCTCCTCCTGTAGGTCAGACCAAATTCAATTCCAAATTAATCTTTAGAATTACCACAGCTCAAATAATTCACTCCCCCCCCCAGATTAACTTAAGCAGACAGGTGTGTTTCTAAATTCTACATTTCCACACCTTTGCTATCGAGTTCAGTTTTTTTCTTCTTGGCCCAGATGTTATGGTAGTTTTCTGCAACCACCTCCACCATGCTCTGCAGAAACAGCAAAAATGCAAGTTTCATCAAATTTGCATCCTTTTATTCTGCTTTTGTGTTTCAGACACTGAAACTGTATCACGTACAGTTTAGCACCAATGTTTTCCTGAGATTATAGCATACAGTAATGTAGCTACAATCATTAAGAGTAAAATAAAACCAAACCTGTAATTCTCTAGACAAAGTGACATTATGCAGGTCCAATGGAGCAGGACTGAATCCATTAACCTACAAAGTCAGAATGAGACAATATAAGCAAAGAAAAATAGCATTGCTTAGGTTTCTTTTAGTAGTCATATTGTTGAACATATTAACATGACACATCGGAGCTTTGACAAAACACACACGCACAGACAGGATGGTGATCTATGGCAAAACAAAGAACACAAGTAAATAAAGCAACAAGCCTATTTTCAGTCAGAAATAAACATACTTACACTGTACACCACTATTTCAAAGGATAACATTAGTTTTAAGTCAAGCTGTGAATGCAAAAAGGGGTCACAGAGGTTTTGGAGCCATGTGTGATGCTGGGTAAAAACAGCACTATTCTTTGAGTTAACAGTGCAGCAGCTACTTCTCAGTCCTAAACAACGATGCTTTTCATTATCTGAGGAGAAAGTGATTAGAGAAACAACTGTATTACTATGATAAATTAAGCTAGACATTAAAGTGATATCAGTATTGATACAAGATAATAGCTTTGTTGTTTTGGGTGCTTTATACTTACAGGGGAAGAAGTGGCCCTACTATTTAATTTTTAATATGGCCCCATTATAAATGATCTCTGCTTAACAGTGGGAAAACAGCACAGCCAAAGCTGAAGGGCCAACGAAAACATGAAAAAAGAGAAGTTAAATTCATTCTATTTTATTTGTATAGCACCAAATCACAACAACAATCATCTCAGGGCACTTTACATAGTAAGGTCTAGGCCTTACTACTCCTACTATTATTATTATTATTATTATAGAGAAAACCTAACAAATCCCCCTTGAGAAAGCGCTTGACAACAATGAAGAGGAAAAGTTCCCTTAAAATGAGCAGTATAATAAAAACATTTGTAATAATAATAATGTTTAATTATGACATAGTAAATGGTTCAGAAATGAGGACGGTACCTGAGACTCGGAGATCTTTCGCTGTTTTTCACTCTCTCGCTGTTGGAACATGGCTTCTCCCTCCTTGGTCCTCTCAATGTTCCAGCCCATAGCCAACATGCTCTTCATTGACTCCCTCACTGGCCACCGGTACGTCTCTCTCTCCTTAACATTGAACACAGTGTTGACAGTTTGTTTCAACATTGCTGCTGTGTGTGCAGCGGTGTGTATGTACCTTCTCACTCAGAGTTTTGTAGGGCTTCAGCAGCGGATGGGTTTTGGCCTGATCATCCACACTGTCTCCATGTTTCCAGCCTGCTGACACCTGCAACAACAGCTTATGACAGGTCACATAGCACGATGGATTTCAGGGGAATAGTCTTCTTAGCTGGATTATCAGCAGTGTAAATACTAAGAAGTCAGTACTAGTTGGCCAGGAATACTACTGTACCAGACAAAATAAACTACAATTACAAGGTTTAATTTCATAAAGAACCTGCATCTACTGTGTATAAGAAATACCATGAATCAAATCAGCAGACACCACACGGACTAACCTTCTCTGAGGACCACTTGTCATGGGAATGCTCTGCATATCTGTTGGCAATGTACTCAAGTTTTTCAGGAAGGGAGATACTGAAAATTACAGATAATGGTTACATATTTATTGTTATTTCAAATCATTTTTACTTGTATACTGAGCAAGTAAAAGCTTTTTAGGATGTGCAGACTACAAACATGCCAGGAAATGAAATGGAAACAACTAATATTGGCAAACCAGTATCACATTTAAATGTCAGACGGATTTAATCATTGTGCCATTTAATGTCCAGCTCCAACAAAGTAAGTAAGTACATTTTCAGACCACTCACTTGGCAGTTTTGATGGGTTTGGGGTCAAAGTTGCCCTCAGCATCCACTGATCCCTGTTTCTCTAGCACTGTTCCAAGGCTAGTATCCACAAAGTCAGGGGGCAAGGCTCCAGCGATGGCACACAAGCACGACTTGGCCATTTTGAAGAGTTCAGCATCATACTTCTATAGAAAAGAGAGATACAACAGAAGGAAGGGGTTACAAACTGGTTTTCTCAGCTTTGTAACTCTGTTTTAATGACATGCCTACTCAGAGTGTTAGATGGACAGAGAACAGCAAAGTGTGGGAAAGAAAACAAAGAGGAGGGAAAATGAAAGAGTCAGTACCAAGCAATGGCCTGACATAGTCTGATGGATGATTCATCTGTTTCGGCTTTGCTCACAAGCACTTAATTGAGCTTTTCCTTCACTACCCTGACTACCAATAACATTTCTCTAAGGAGAGCTTGAGTGTTGAAAACTCAAGATTTTCAGAAAGCTAAATAAAAACAGAAGCAAACAGAGGAGAGCTTTATTAGAATAAACACCGCTAGACTCCAAAACATTTTGTTATACAGCAGAGAAGGATACAAGGAAAATATTGTCTTGTCTCTTGACACTGTAAATGTCTTCTCAAAGATAACAACTACAGAAGACAGAGAAAACACAGATAGGTCACTTTATCCTAATGAATATTCTATAAAAATTGTTGTACCTTCTGAGAGAGGGAGTCAAAGATTCCCCAGAAGAGTTTCTTAGTGAGGAGGAGCTCTTCCTCGGAGGCTGTGCCAAAGCTGCCCATCCCAGATGGCAGACAGTAGTACTTCCAGTTCTGCTCGTAGTGGCTGATCAGCAGCTAGATCATAGAGGTTGAAATGTAGTTAATATTCTTAGAATCCATTGACAAGACTATGATGACTTCTAAAAAAAAAAAAAAAAGACATAGGGTTTACTGTTTCATACCCCCAAATTAGCATTATATTGTATCTATACACAGCAAATTACAGTACATAATACCTAACTTTAAAAATGCTTGGGTGGCATTGCAGCACATAATCAATTTTCTGTGTGTTCATCATACAGGAAGCAAGGAGGATAAATGGGCTGTGAAATACTAGATGGCCCCCCCCCCCCCGATTTTTTTAATTTTCCCAAAACTCATTACA
>NW_018127943.1:1487132-1489662 GCF_001952655.1 Monopterus albus | reverse complement strand
GGCTGGTAAAACCTAAATGCCCCCCCCCCCCATGATTATTATAATTATCCCAAAACTCATTCAACTAATAAATCCGCTGTCTCACCCGGAGAGGTATCTTGCAGTATTCAGTTAACATGGGAACGTCGAACACCAGTCGTCTGAGCAGCTGCTGCATCATGGAGGGACGCAGATGCCTGTGAAATTACAGAATTATATTGTTTATACATAAAAGTACAGCAGCCAAAAAGAGAGACTCATAAATAATAAATAGAATAAAAAGCACTATACATAATGTACTCAACTATTCTACTAAATCAGGCTGAACACCTGAATAGAAATGTTCAAGTACTCATAGTTGAAAATATTTTAAAAATCTAGGTGAAACACGCAAATAAAACCCTGTAGTGTCAACTTAAGTAAGTAGCAGACATACTGCATGCAAGAACCTGCCTGAATCAGGGTCAAGTGAAGTTAAACTCTGTCAAAGAAAGACAGAATGGCTACCAACAAATATGTGGTTAAAATCCCTAATGATCAGTGTGATCAATCTCTAATAGGAGGGTGCCAATAGAGGTGATACCACATCAGTAGTATAGCAGTGCTACAGCACATTGATCTGTAAGATTTGTAGAAAAATGTAGATCCAATTTACCTGACAAAATAAAACATATCCCCTCCTTGAACCGCCACCTTATTGTGGTGGAGGGGTTTGAGTACCCAAGTGATCCTAGAAGCTATGTTGTCAGGGGCTATCCTGGTAGGTTCGCCCAAGGCAAACGGGTCCTAGGTGACGGGTCAGACTAAGAGAGGTTCAAAAAGCCCTTTATGAATAGAATTCAATCAAGGACTGTGATTATTATACTGGAGCCAGGCCCGGAGATGGGGCTCGAATGCGAGCACCTGGTGGCTGGGCCTCCCTTAATGGGGCCCAGCCAGGCTCAGCCCGAACGAACAACGTGGGGATGTCCTCCCATGGGCCCACCACCTGCAGGAGGATCCGTAAGGGGCTGGTGCACAGTGGATTGGGCAGCAGTCGAAGGCAGCGGCCTAGCCCTGGGGACATGGAATGTCACCTCGCTGGTGGGGAAGGAGCCCGAGCTTGTGCAGGAGGTTGAGAGGTACCGGTTAGATATAGTCGGGCTCACCTCCACGCACAGCCTGGGCTCTGAAACCTTACCCCTCGAGAGAGGCTGAACTTTCCACTACTCTGGAGTTGCCTGTGGTGGGAGGCAGCGAGCTGGGGTGGGCTTGCTTATAGCCCCCCAGCTTAGCCGCCATGTGTTGGAGTTTACCCCAGTGAACAAGAAGGTCATTTTCCTGCGCCTTCAGATTGGGTATATGTCTCTCACTGCCGTTTGTGCCTATGGGCAGTGCAGAGTACCCAGCCTTCTTGGAGTCCCTGGGAGGGGTGCTGGAAAACGACCCGACTGGGGACTCCATGGTTCTACTGGGGGACTTCAACGCTCATGTGGGCAGCTGGAGGGGCGTGATTGGGAGGAACGGCCCCCCCAGTGGTGTTCTATTATTGGACATCTGTGCTAGTCACAGTTTGTCCATAACAAACACCATGTTCAAGCATAAGGGTGTCCATCAGTGCACGTAGCACCAGGACACCCTAGGTCAGAGGTCAATGATCAATTTTGTGGTTGTTTCATCTGACCTCCGGCCGTATGTCTTGGACACTCGGGTGAAGAGGGTGGCGGAGCTGCCAACTGATCACCACCTGGTGGTGAACTGGATCCGATGGCGGGGGAGAAAGCTGGACAGGCTTGGCAGACCCAAACGTAGTGTGAGGGTCTGTTGGGAACGTTTAGCAGAATCCCCTGTCAGAGAGATCTTCAACTCCTACCTCTGGCAGAGCTTTGACCAGATCTCGGGGGAGGTTGAAGACATGGAGTCCGAGTGGGCCATATTCGCCGCCTCCATTGTCGATGCGGCTGTTCGGAGCTGTGGCCATAAGGTCTCCGGTGTCTGTCATGGCGACAATCCCCAAACCCAGTGGTGGACACCGGAAATAAGGGATGCCGTCAAGCTGAAGAAGGAGTCCTTTCGAGCATGGTTGGCTTGTGGGACACCTGAGGCAGCTGATGGGTACCGGCAGGCCAAGCGGACTGCAGCCTGGGTGGTTGCGGAGGCAAAAATTCGGGTCTGGGAAGAGTTCGGTGAGGCCATGGAGAGAGACTATCGGTCGGCCTCGAAGAGATCCTGGCAAACCGTCCGGTGCCTCAGGAGGGGGAAGCAGTGCCCTGCCAAAACTGTTTACAGTGGAGGTGGGCAGCTGTTGACCTCAACTGGGGACATTGTCGGACGGTGGAAGGAATACTTCGAGGACCTCCTCAATCCTGGCTCTATGTCTTCCGATGAGGAAGCAGAGGCTGAGGGCTCAGAGGTGGACTCGTCCATCACCCAAGCTGAAGTCACTGAGGTAGTCAAGAAGCTTCTCGGTGGCAAGGCACCAGGAGTGGATGAGATCCACCCTGAGTACCTTAAGTCTCTGGATGTTGTGGGGCTGTCTTGGTTGACACGCCTCTGCAACGTCGCATGGCGG
>NW_018127943.1:1464007-1485907 GCF_001952655.1 Monopterus albus | reverse complement strand
TTCCCCCGGAGGAGCTGGAGGAAGTGTCTGGAGAGAGGGAAGTCTGGGCATCTTTGCTTAGACTGCTGCCCCCGCGACCCGGTTCTGGGTAAGCGGAGGAAAATGGATGGAATAAAACATTAAATAAGAAATCCTGTGTATTCTTAGAAAATATAGGCGTACCTGCTTTCAATGTGTACATGTAACAAAGATACAAACATCGCAGCTTATTTGAGTTTAAAAGTGCACAAAAGACTTGTTAATTTAGACTCCAATAATCAACCTTAACCTAGCGGGTAACTGTTTCCTATAGTTAGAGGTGATCGGACCTACAAACTGAGGGTTGTTCATCACGTGTTGCACTAAAGCAAAATGCATTAATATTTTCACTCAGCTGAGTCTGAGCAATTTGCTTGACAGGTCTTACTTGCAAATAGCCAGCAGGCAGTCTTCAATGGAATCCCTCTGGGCTTTGGTGAGTGAGCGGCCTTTGGACAGCCGATAGATGGTCTGCAGAGTGGAGTCAATCAGCTGCGCGTAGTGCTCTGTGCTGGCAAAGAGAGCAGCACAGCGGGTCAGCAGCGGCAGCAGAGCTGAGCTGATGTACCTGTTCATGGCCAGCGCTGTCTCAGTGGTGCTCAATGCCTCCTGTGGGACAGACAAAATATATGTAGCTGAGGAATAGAGAGGCGCTGTACAGGCTCCATGTGTCAAGATTATTAAAAAGATGGAAGTACTTAATCTTCTCTGATATCACTGTTGGAAATTGTTTTAATGATCAAGCAAGGATTGAAAAGGGCACTGGGCAAATACAAATTGTCTGACATTTCTGTATGTTCTTCCACGAAGATTTGACTTGTTGCAGGTGACAGGTGATAATAGTGGCGATGCTGCACTTTATTTTATGTATGTTACAACAGGTAAACAACTGAGGTTCCTAGTGCTGAAGAAATTACTTTAATACAGAAACAATGAGAAGGGAGACTACCATACAAAACCAACATAATGATGATCAATTACAGGTGTTAACTTTGGGTTTATAACTTTAGGTTTAACTTTTTATTTGCAATTCACATTTCTCACAAAGGAGAACTTTCACCTTCTTGGCTTGTTATCAACACCAGCAACTGAAAAGCCTTCACTGCACAGTTATCACAACAACAGACTGATACATGATATCAAAGATAATCTAGTTTATAACCAATGTGGGTGATATTTTATCTGAATGCTGGTCATTATTATTATTATTACTACAAACTTATTCTAGGTGGTTCAGCGAAAATGGGAGGTTGAAGGTGAAGGCTCGCTAGGGATATGTGGAGAAAGTAATTTTGGACCCACTGTGTCCAGAGACGCTGACGCTCGGAGGTCAGGCAGGAAGCCAACCTCCAACATCTGAAGCAGGAAGCTCTGGTCCTCGATGCCGTACACTCGGTCCAGGAAGAGCACCATCGGAGCCTTGTGGTCCGGACAGAAACAGGCTGACATGTCAGGTTCTGTCACTGTGCCATCTGAAGGTTCAACATGGTTTAGAGGAAAAACAGTTCAGGTTTATTATCAAAATATACACTTTGAAATACTAAAAGATGGATACGAATAAAAAGTGAATAAAAAGATAATAGTTAAAGCAAAATCAGTGATTTGTTTCTGCATGTTAGAAAATACTTGCTGAAAATGTGAAAAGACTATGTAGCGCTGAATTGTGGAGCTAGAATGTTAAATAGTCAATCATTTTTGAGTTCAGGACTTTTGGGGCGGGGCAGAAAGCATGGCTCCATGACACACTGGAGCCATCCTTAACATAACGCCTCCACCCAACAATGTAATGTTTTAAATGCGCACAGAGCTCTGTGCTTACGTTAGGTTTTAGGGTCATCCGTGAGACTGAACACAGACAAAACTACAGTGACAGTTATGTTTTTATGTTTTTTTTTTAAAGAAATAACATTAATGCTTCAGCCTCAGTATTAAACGATGACAAAAGTAGGAACACATGAAGGGTGAATGTGGTGTAGCGGGTCTGAACGGCCGTAGTTGGTGGAGAGAGAGGCGTGAGGGGGATAACGGTCACACAGACTGTGCAGCTGGACGCAGCACCACAGTTAAGCTGGCAGAATAAAAAATGAAGCCGAGTAGTACATAGAAAATACAAGAGAAGATGGAAGGAAACGAGGGAAACAAACAAGTTGAACTAACAAAAGTTAATCTTTAAATAGACTATTGAATTGTACACAATTTATGACCCAGTGATTCAACACATAGGAGGTTAGCTGAGAGCGTGTGTCCAAGGTAAAAGTAATTCCAAGCACTGGAAACACATTACTAAAGCAAAATGCTGCAAGTTCAGTCATTTAACAGGTTTAAAACATTTAAAATTCCAAGCACTGGAAACACATTACTAAAGCAAAATACTGCAAGTTCAGTCATTTGAGGCACAGCTTGCTTTCTTATAAGAAAATGTCACAAAGAAAATGGAATATGAAATCAATTTTCTGCTCTACATTCTGCTGCTGAAGAAAGTTTTTTTGGCAAGAAGACAATACACAAAAAAAATAAAATTCTGGAGCAAAGCACAAACTGGAAAGGTGCTGGAAACACCTCACAGGCATAAAAAACAAAGTGAACAGATATTCGCTGTGGAATGATGACCAGCAGCAGTACAGTCTTTAACAATGATGAACCTGGCAAGACTGAGATGTTCTCAAACTGCAGAGAAATGATTTCAGCTGCCTTTCAACCATTGTCAAACTAATGTTGTTCCACCTGGTTCAACTTCATTTATGAAAACCAACAGGTTTTCCAGCCATCAACAACTGCAAACATGATTTCATGCAGCAAAACAAATCAACGACAGCCACTGAGACCACCGTACCTTTATTGACCACAGGCATTTTCAGGGGGATACTGATGATGCCCACTAGATCTGAAGTGGGAACCAGGGAACGCAGGATGGCTCTGATACGCAGCGCCTCACCTTTACCCGCATTGATAAGCTGTATGAGATAAAAACAGAAAACATTCAACAGAAGTCCCACTATCATCATTGTGATGCTGCTTTCTTGCTCAGGGCTCCCACAAAAAAAAAAGAGGGATTCCCCTGGTTAAATATTTGTGAAATATTTTATTCAGGTAATGTGCAAGGGCCTTTGTTATTGTAAAACAGGAATGCACCATAACATATCAGTCAGTCTGTGGATGCTGTAAACAAATTTAATAGGTCTATGTTGGGACAATCTAAATAATTTAGTAGGGTATATTATTAAAATTGCATTTAAAAGCTTAACAGCTACAGACTAATTCATTCAGTGTGCCAATGGTTTTTAATGAATCCCCCAAAATGAGATGCTTTGACTAAAACAAAGTAAGAATCACCTCACTCTACTTGAAATTGCAGCTACCCCTGTCTGTTGTATAGATAACAGTTCATTTTACATGTATATACGTTATACAGTACAGTTACTCCTCAGCTCAGGTTGCTGTCGAAAACCTCACATGCATCTCGGGAGCGCAGCGACCCAGCAGGTCAATCAGGGCTGAGTAGAATGACATGATGGAGTAGCCCATATGACTAATTTCTCCTTCTTCTTCGCCAGACCTGGGGCACAGACATGAACATCAATTTGTCATTGTAATAAAGATTTTTTTTCTTGAGTACTGCAAGGCTTCCTCATAGATGCAGGTTCAGGAACCACAGACACATACTGTGTTTTCTACAAGGTAGTTTGAGGAAAAAAGGGAAACAGAGGAGCAATTCCGTAAGCATTTGTGACCATGTTTTTGCATAGTGCATAATCACCTTATGGGCCACTTTGTTATACACACTGATCTTGACCTGCTTCTCAACCCCTCTCCTCACATAATGCAATAATAGCCTTCCCCATTAAAACATAGCCAGAGCATTACAGTCTCTCCATACTGATGCACACCAGCAGGCACCAACACTTACTACAGACTGATCACATTTTCAAAGTGAAGGCTGCTATATTATTTTCTCTTAAGCCTCTAAAGTGCCTCTGTATGATGTCTGCAAGTTAAACTTGTGTCTAGAAATGTCTCACATGGAGTATTCAAAACTTTTGCCAATGGATGTGTTAATTCCACCCATTTCTTTTCCAGCGCTTTTAGGCAATTATCTAAAAGTAAGTACTGATTGTATACAAGACTTCCCTGAACAAGTATAAAAAAAAAAACCTACACAAAGCAACATGATTTGCCTTGGAAACATTAAGTCAACACCACCTTGGATTTATTTTAAGGACAACATTTTTAAACTCAGTAAAGGAGAAGATAATTCTGCATGTGCTTTCATTAAGGCAAACACTTTAATTATTACATTATTGTTTGGATAATTCAATAGACCAATTCAACCAAATTTCACATTCAAACTGAGAAACCCGCTACCTTTTTCTTTCCAGTTAACCTGTACAAGCTTACACAGAGTAGTAAAACTACTCCCACTAATCCTAATGAACAACAGATGTATTAAACAATGTATTAACTAAGAACAAGGCTGGTTTAGCAACGCTCAAGAAGACACTGAAAAATCTAATTAAATGTATTAGTCCACACAAAGACACGTTAATGGGAGACTTCAGCATTACTGACTGCTTTTAAGCCATTCGCTGGGTGTTCAGTGATGCTCTAAATGCTGACATAAAGGCTTTTCAACTCTGTAAAGAACAAGGATATGTGGAAAAACTGGTGTGGATTCGTACCCACTCGTGACTTCAGCGGGGGTCTTTGGTAGGTCCAGGGCAGGATCCTCAGAGATCTTGATGGCCTCCTTCATGGCAGCCAACAAACCCTGGCCTCCCTCTCCCCTCAGGGCAGGACCGAAACACTCTGGACGTCTGATCAGCAGCTTCACCACTACATTGGCATTTTCCTCCACACTCTCACCTGGTACACAAATGCAGCAGGCAACATGCATTTATAATTATTATGTTATTAATAATAAAATAAAATTAAAAAAAAGATTTACCGATCTTAGCATGCACCCTTAAAGTACCTCGTAAAGACTTATTGTGATGCAAGCACATTTTGTTTACACTCAGTGTTTCTGGCCAAAACGAGCTTTCCTTAAGGATAAATTAACATGCTGAATGTATTTTCTGCCTTTGTAAGATCTTGTTTTTAAATCTACGTTTACATCAAATTTTCTTCCTCTCATCTTCATCGCTACATTGCTGCCTTTAACGGCACATTACTGCTGATGATTACAGTTGTCAATGTCACATGTACAACGTGATACAAACAAAACATGGACCTGCAGACTAATACTCTAAAATGCCACTACAAAACAAAAGGTCCACAAGGTTTCTTTAAAAGGCAACAGTATGAAAGTCAACATACCATTGCAGAACACAGCAAACCTCAGGAAAGACAGGTAACGCTCTCCCTCTATGGGGTTCCAACCGAGGTCGGGGTAACCCTTAGCAACCAGCATGGCACAACTCTGAAGACCACAGCCTGCTAGATATGTCACCACCTACGCACACACATATACATGGGTATTATAATGGAAAGCTCTGGTTCTTATCTTCCTCAGTCATTTAAGTTGCCATCAGTTGCACTTTCTCTACTGCTGGTATTTTAAATTTAGTGCTGAAGAAACAAACCTTCTCCAGATCAGGCTCCTCCAGGGCCAGCGCCAGGCCATTGTTGTCCATCACTGAAGATGCTGCGACATCCAGCGGAGTGGAGCCCCGCATTGCTTCAGAAGCTACAAACACAAAGTCAGACAACAGACACTTCATAGTAAACAACAGGGGGCAGTCTATCTACACACTGCATGCTGTCCTGATATCCTCTCATCTCTGTAGACCGGACACACTGATATTCAAACATTTTAGATATTTGTTAAAAGAGAATAAAATACAACGGACATTTCCAGGTCTACAGTACAGTAGCACCTTGTAATAAATTTACTAAATGCACTTCACATCTTTTAGAAAACATTTTATCAGCTCAATGATGTATTACTTTAATAATATCTGACACTCAATTACAAAATGAAAGGAACCATTTCAAATGTTTTATCATTGACCATCATAGAAATGTGCTGTAAACTGTTACGTTCCCATCAGGTACCTGCAGTACAATAACTGTGCAGAACGTTGTATTAAAAATGTATGAACAGTATGTACAACTCTATACAGTAACTGGTGTATAACAACTACATCCTTCATGCAGGCAAACATCAACCCACAGAAAAAAAACAAGGCCCAGCACCTTCATACTGGCACAATTTATGAATAAGCACTATCTAATATTTCATAAAAGTTGTTTGCAGTCAACTGTCCTCCGCAGACCACATGAAGCTCTCCCAGTCAGATGCTTCAGTTTCAGAGCAGCCAGAGCACAATGACTCATCAGTCCTGCCCTGCGTGAATACATAATCCCCTCCGTTATGTTCTTCCCTTCCTCCTCTCCATCAGCTGCCTGCTTCTCTGCTCAAATGATACCCTGGCATTTTTAATTACTTTGCTTCATTGCCCACCTGTCATAATCTGAACAATACATTTGTCCAATTCAATAAGCTGAAAAATCCTTCCAGAAATTCACAACTATTGTTTTCATTCTGCATCATTTGCGGAGCAACAAAAGGGCAATTTTTCAGTTCCTACTAGGGGAAGAATATCAAAATGTCATGCTATCCCTATAAATACTTTCCTCACTATTTCTCAGCTCTGCCTCTCCAACTTTCTCTCAGCCTCTTCCCCTTTTAAAAGTCAATCAGACTTTCTTCAGTTCATTCTGCTCACTGCTCATAATTAAATTCTTTAATACACTTTTTAAATTCCTCCTTTCCCTCTCTGAATCATATAGACATTTTTGAAAAAGTTATACAGTTACTATCAGAGGAAATCAGCAAAATATTTTATGAATCTGTCAATGCTTACCCAGCCCGACGCTGCTGTTTTCCAGCAGGTAGCTGAGGTGGTCAAACATGGCTTTCTGGTTCTGACGGCTAATACGGCAGAAGTAGCACAAGAAACGACAACAGCTGGCCACCATCTCTGGGAAGGCAATCTCCTGAGGATGAAGAAATGATAAAGATACACTAGAGTCAGGGCAGACCCCACTTTCTTTATGTGAAACTGGAAGTCCTAAACACTCCCATAAGTATTAAAATATTGGCTGAAGATGATATCTAGCATTACAACCACATTTCCACCATAGCAGCAGCTGCAAAGACTCTGGAGGGTGCAGAGTTTTACACTGTATGTTTGGTCCTGATAAAGGTCTAGGCCTATCAAAATGCTTATAGTGAAGTCAATAAATAAAATTATTTATGTTCACAACACAGCAACAAGCCCTTCTATGTCTAATGCCATTACATCTGTGTCATCTTCATTAATTAAGTTCTGGTACCGGTTCAGGCCAGTATCAGTTTAGTTTAAGCATAAATCTAAGAGAATACATTAGTAATAATTGTCCATGCCAGACATGAAAGTAAACTGCCAGAGGAACAGGTAGATGCCACAGAAAGTGAAATGCTTATTTTATCTCTGGCAAATTACACGACATCAATAGAGAAGATCTCCTAACTTAGCTGATTTGTAGAATTCATAAACACCAAACCAATCTCACCTTTAGACAGTTAAATCCTGATTAGATGTTTCTCAGTACTAATGCTAAGTGTGTGGTTGTACTGAGCATGACTGGTAGTCAACATTTCATTAATTTATTGGTTAAAAAATAGAAACTGTATTCTTAAACTTTCTCATTTTAATCCTGGATGTTACAGAAATCTTAACCTTTGTGAGCAAAGACTCCACTATTCAATGAAAATCATGGTTTAATATTATAGTGCTCTATGCACTATGCCATGATAAAACCAATTTATTGATAACTGAAAAGTAAATATTGCAAACCTAAGATACATTTACAAACTGTGGTATTGCCACTTTAAATGAACTGCACCTATCACATGGCAGTAAACTGGTTTGGAATTTATGTCTGAGACAACGTGATCAGAGTGCCAGAGAGATGTGGAGGCCTGAATGTCTCCCTGAGGTCTGTATGTCTGAAGTTCAGTTCATGCTTGGCACTGACCCTCGCATTAAATCACGACCACGTCTTCCAGCTTCTGTCAGCAACACCCAAAAAGGACAGGTTGGAGAGGCCTCCCGCTCACCCCTTATGCTCTCCTATGACTAGTTTACTCCTCTGCCCTCTCAATTACCCACGGTTTTTATGGACATTTACCTGATGCTCTCGACACTTCAACATCTAGCATCATATTTGATTTACTGTTTTTCTTTGTATTCACTGTATTTATTTGCTGAAAACTCCCGACTTTGCCAGTCGGAGACCCCCAGAAAACAGTATTTTTCATTATTTTCTGATATTTTATGGACAAAAGCATTAGTTAGGTATACCAGCAGCAGCTGAATCAATCATGGCAAATAGTCAGCAGCAGCCCTATATAAGATTAGGCAAATTATTATTTATACATTACTATTATCATCATCATCAGTCATCATTATTATCATTATTATTATTGACTCCCAACTTCGCCAGTTGGAGCTCACTAAAATTAATGTTGAGTCGGTTTGTATCTTCTCCAAAACAATTTCGGACTCTGTAGTTTTCTGACCAGTGATGACATGATTAACTGCATGTCCTCATTCAACCGCTGGCTGTCTAGGTGGTGTCCAGAAAATGATGTGGGATTCATAGACAATTGGAAAACATTTTGGGGAAAACCTGGTCTGATTAGCAAGAGACGGCATCCATCCCACTTTGGATGGTGCAGCTCTCATATCTAGAAATCTGGATGACTTTATTTTACAGCCTAAAGGCAGAAGGCCTCCCAACAGGAGCCGGGGTCTGTCAGAGGTTTCTTCTGTTAAAAGGAGTTTTTCCTCCCCACTGTCGCCAAGTGTTGCTCAAGTGGGATTTGTTGGGTTTTATCTTAATAATAACAGTAAGGTCTAGACCTTACTAGTAAACCTTATTAGTAAGGTCTAAAGTGTCCTGAGATGACTTTTGTTGTGATTTGGCGCTATACAAATAGCTGAAACCGATCTGAATTGAATGTCTTGTGACAGTATAAATGAAAGTAATGTTACATACACATGCATGTAAATATGCATAAGCATAACACATTTACTTGCATAAAAATACAAATACTAAAATAAATCAAGTTAAAGTACTATCTTGTAAAATCTAATTCAGTTTAACTACCACTCACTTGAGCTTTTAACCCAATGTGGCTAGAGGTGATAATAATCCAGAAAGCCCTGAATGTCAGCACTACCATGACAACTGACTTAACCTGGTGATGAGGACTGTGTGATACAGCCGAAATCTCCAGAGGAAGCATGTAATTGGACCTTCAGTTAAGGAAGTGCTGTCAAAATGTTGTCACGGCTACCTGTGACTTGTCTCCTCCCAGCACATTGACCATGACTTCCATGACAGTTTCGTGCATACCCAGCACTCTCATCAGGTTGGGATGCTGATAGAAAACCTTGTTGTTCATGATGTCGCTGGGAACACACAAAGTGATTTATCAAAGTCATTGTATATAATGTTACAACATTTAAAGATAACATACTGGTAATACTACCTTATTAATGAGGAACAAATGTATGTCACAGTATTTACTGCAGAATGTTTTCTCACCCGAGTCCATCAATCATGAGTTTCTCCTCTTCTTTGCCCATGCGTACTGACAGCAGGGACCTGATTTGACCCAGAGATGCCAACAGATTAATAGCATCCTGCACAGATGCGGCACTGATGGTGTAGGATTTCCTCATGGCCCGAAGCAGCTCCCCGATGCCATCATACTGCCTCCTCAGCAGGCTGAACATCACTCTGACCAGCTCTGGGTCCTGGATGTGAGACTCCTGGGCCCAGCTGGTTATAGTCTGGGATATCAGCTCCTTCAGGTTGGCTGAAAAAATGAGAATCCAACATCCACACAATGAGCACTGGTATATAGGGAGTAAAGCTAGTGATGCTCTCAGAGGGTAATGGCACCATCACACAGACAAACTGCTAAACAAACAAAGCTCCTGTGTGTATCAGATTGTTTGGGTACCACGTCTATAAAATGCAGCAGTACCGACAGCAAAGACACTGCTTCTGTTCTGTGACTCGATTTTACCGGATTCCAATTAAGATAGCTAATAATGTTTTTTCTGTTATATTTTTGTCCTTTAAAATATACAAATTTAACAGAGATGGGTAAATCATTAGCATTAACATAAGGGGGGGGGATCTAACAAATTAAACACAAAGTAATATCTGGTGCTCTGAAAGAATCAACCAGGACGTAATGTGAAACAGCAACAAGTCGTGCTGATTAAACCTGAATCTAATGATTTTTTTAGCCACTTGGGGGCAGTGGAAAATATGTTGTGAACACAACACTGACATATTGTCATCTTTTAAGATATGTCAAGCTTATCAGCACCCAGTTATCTAGATGTCTAGTGGCTGCAAAGCAATGCATTATCTTTCACATTATAAACGCTGCGGTGACCGTGCTTTTATTGTTGCAGCCCCTAAATTGTAGAATAGTCTACCTCTTAATATTAGATCAGCTACTGACCTGACTAGTTCTAAATCATTGCTTAAAACATATTTATTTGCCTTGGCTTTTAATACACAGTAGGGCCTGATGCATTCCTTTTAACTTACTGAATGTATGTCGTCTGTGTTATTGTGCCATTTTATTTTTGCACTGATCCTATTTATTTTAGTTATTTATTGTGATTTTATTCTGCCTATGTAAAGTACTTTGGTCAACTGGACGTTGTTTTTAAAGTGCTATATAAATAAGTTTGATTTGATCTTTCATTTTGGTTAGTGTTTCGATCTAGTCGGCTAATTTAAGTCGCTCTGAATTTCTGAAGACCTCACAGCAATCAACCCTTAAGGATGCTTTCAGCTTACTAGATCATTTTCCTCTTTGCTTTTCAGAGTTACTTACTGGGAGCAGCCTGCTCTGTCTCTTTGGGTTCCTCCTCGGTCTTCTGAGGAGGACCCTTGATCTTGTAGAGCAGTGCGAGGAGACGGCCTTTTATTGAAGTGTCCTGCTCTTCCTCTTCCTCCTCCACTGGAATTCCTGTAAGGGCAAACAAATTTCAGATACTCACACTTTCAACATTTTATATCAAGTGCTTAAATGTGCACAGCGTGAGCAGTACTGGGATCAGAGAGCAACTAGTTTAAAAAGAGGCAAAGTGTAGTATATTTAGACGGCAGATTAGCTACTGTAAAAAGACAAAAACATTTCACTGGCTTTCAAAGTACAAAGCACAATCATCTGAAATAAACAATATCTGTATAACAAGTGAGGAAGCAGTTTGACTCTACCACAGTGCAGGCATAATTCTTCATGGAAAGAGGAGAGTTCTTCTTGGATCTCCTGAGGACAGGGGCAGTCCTCTCCTGCACTAAAATTCAACAGGATCTTGATCTGCAGGATACAGACAAACACAACATTAAGGTTAGAGAAGCAGTGAGTGGGAACTTAAAATCTTTAGAGTAATTCTTGATTACATGATGTAGGTACAGCTTCATCGTTAAAGTATCCTTGATAGCTGAAAATCTGCAGTGTCTGCTGTGTGTCACAAGCTACTGTAAGTGTGAAACAGACTAAATATAAATGAGGTGCGTACTCAGGCTAAGCAAAGGCAGTGTCCAGTTTAGGTTATTCTGATGTCTATTTCTGGCAGAGCTTTTTAATAAGCCATGGGAGGAACAGAGAGTGATGCTGGAGAACGCTGCCTACAGCGTTCACCTGGTGCTGACCGCTACTTATCCACTACTTCTTTTTCAGGGACCAAAGTGTAGACTTGTGTTTATCTGCACGGTGGATTAAGAAGGCGAGTGACAACATCTTGACTCTATAGGGCTTTTTTTTTTTCTTTTTTGAGGTGGACCACAGAAATATTGAATAGTTCCAAACATTAGGAGCAGCACAATAAAGTTACATTGGCTTGGCTGCTGTCTTCTAAAGTAAGAAGTTGAACTCAATAGTAATAATTAGTCATCTATTATGCTGATTTATTCTGTACACACATCTATTGCATGTCTGCCCATCCTGGAAGAGAGATCCTTCATCTGTTGCTCTGCAGGAGGTTCCTTCCATTTTTTTCCTTGTTAAGAGATTGTTGGGGGGTTTTCTTGATCCGATTCAAGGGTCCAAGGACAGAGCATGTCATATGATGTACAGATTGTAAAGCCCCTCAAGGAAAATTTGTGATTTGTAATATTGGGCTATATAAATAAAAGCTGGCTTGACTTGAGAGTAACAACTAACATGTTTCCAATAAACGACAGAGGTGACACAGTCCAGTTTGCTCCCAGACTGAACTTTGTCCTGATGAATAAAACAGGAGTTTGACTTGTCAAAAGAGGTTGACTGCTTTAACATCTACTGTGAGAGGGAGTAAACACTGAAGGGGACATTATGGTCTGAAAGGTTCAGCTGGTGCTCTACAGTATCTGTTGGTCAAACTTATATTTTATTTATTCTTGACTGGTTTACCACTCTGCCTCAAAGCTTGCAAACAATTTTAACTACAGCCCATAAATGAGTGTACTGATGTTGTGTCTACAGCCTTTAATGCATCCTGACCTGTAAACTTACTTGACAGATAAAAAAAAAATAATAATAATGAAACACAGCATACTTTAAATTTCCCCTCTGGGATTGAAAACAGTTTTCTACTCTTAAATGCCAGCCGTTTAACTTTCACTGCACAGCTAACTCGCTCCAAGCTCCATTTAGTGTCACATATGGCCCAACTTACCCTGTGGGAATACCACCGGAGCACTGACTAAAGGAACACCTGAAGAGACACTCATACAACTATAAAACCTAACGTTCATATCTCTGCTTTTGGCTCGGTTACAGTCAAGGTCATTGATTTTTTTCGCACCAAGACCCAAACGTTCCTCTTGGGAGTTTTGTTCAAATATAACACCTCAACCAAAACAAATTACATGTCAAACAGGATGTAAACCATTTCTCATACACTTTGATTCACTGCAGTAATATACCTGCTCTTGTGGGGGGGAACGAAACTCTTTAGTCTTCTTGGCAGTGACAGCAGCAGACATGTTAAGTGCCTGCATCAGCTCATTGTACCGGAACTTCTGGTTGTACTGCAGCTTGGACACAAAGCTGTCTGAAAAAGAGACGATGGACTCGATGCGGTGCTTCAGCTCACAGTCACAGAAGTAGTGCAGCAGCTCACACATCTGCAAACAACAGAAACCCCTTCTGAATGACAATATATGTTCATATAAACGTATTTAAAGTCGTTTGACTTTAGGGAGAAACCTCATATTACTGCCATTTCAAAGCTATCATGCATTGATTAAGTGTTAACAGCACTGTGAAGTTTTTGTCAGAAGCATTAGCATTCAACCACTGCTTTCCTTTGCCATTACATAGTCACTTCAAAGCTCTGAATTGCTGACAAATGAGGGATTAGTGTGCCAAGTCGGATGAAGGCAAATAAGTTAAAACTTAAAATGTAATTAAAACCTTGGCCAACAAACTGATGGATTTAGTTTACAAACCTACTTTTAAGTTTCATATTTCAGTCACTATGCATATTTCCATGATCATTTTTATCACCTGGCGTTTGACAGACTCAGGCAGTGACTTCTCCAGCAGCCCCTTAACTGGTGGCTTACTCTCCTTGGTCTCCTCTTCTCCTGCCTCCACAGCCTTCTCCTCGTTCTTGCTCACCTCTTCCTTCTCACCCGACAGGGCTACTTCGTCCTCCTTTACTTCCTCACCCTCCTTGCCCTCTCCAAACACATTGGGGTCAATCAAGAGGAGGATCAGCCTCACCTCCTCGCTGGTTAGGACTCCCATGATTAAAAGCGTGGCAATCAACTTAAGGATTGGGACGAACTGATACTCAACACTCCCGCCAACCGGGTCTCGGATGTGTGTGCCTCCACCTTGCACGGCTTCGGTGAGCATGCTAATGGCTTTCTCTTTCAGGATGCCCAGGGGAATTTGGGGGCTGTATAGGTACTGGTGGTGTTTGGTGTTGATAATACCAACGGGGGAGAAGTTGACACGAGGTTGGAGAGAGGTGCTCAAGCCCACGCCAGGCAGCGAGTGGCGCTTGGACTCATCGGGGAATAGCTTGATAGAACGCGTCTCATCCGTCACAGGGATGATGAACTCGTTGTTCATCATTAGGCGATCCTCCTTTGCCGTCTCAAGATGGATGCTGGCAATGAGGAAAAGAATTAGTTCAGTTACTGCACGTCTTGTGCCTTTGGCCACTGCACTTATCAGAAAGAAACCATTCAGTATGACAGATGTAGATTTAAAAATAACCTTAGCTAAGTGTTATAAATGGGCAACCAGGACAATTTCTGCAGCACCACAGCACAAAAATTACCATAGTATATCTGTGGAATGTGATAAGAGTCATCTACACCCTGATGACATAGTGTTAATTATGTTAAATGTTTTGTCTTGTTATGTTGGGTACTGTGATGTGCAGTGTAAATGTGCATTTTTGTATTGTAATGATTATAAATACTGAAGAATAGCTGAGGCTATGCTGTAGCTGATGGGGATCTTAACAAACAAATAAATACCCATGATTCAGCAAATACCCAGCTACCTGCTGAGATGCAGAGTTCTCAAACTTTGTGGCCCATAATCACAGTTTTGAAAGAAAACTCCACTTGCAGAGATGTTAACACCCTACACTCTAAACTGCATTATCAGTAACAGTGGAGATAGGCACCTTGTTTTAAAGTGTCGGCTAACATCAGTAATGTGCAATTTAGCCCAATTATGTCTACACTGGATGTGTGCTGGTAATGCATATACCTCGTAGTGGCATTAAGATTTACATACATTTATTTTGTGCTCTTGTGTTCTGCTCCATTACTTTAACAGGTCATGGTGAGAGAACTTATGTAAGAATTCATCATAGATCTGAGTAAAAATATTACCAGCCTTCTTCTCTTTTATGTGCATGAGATTTCGCATGAGTTTGTTAAATATTTACACTTGTATCAATGTAAATTAAAATTTTTCAAACCCCTAACATTAGCACTTATTGTTCCCACTGTAACTTCTGTAGCCAAAAGCAAAAAAATTAATAAACTCAATATAGAAAAACTTGTATAAAAATAAATTTAATACCCGACTATGTTACATATATTCAAAGTTAACTAGCAGCGTAACTAACACACCTCATAAGGACATTGTAGAAGCCCTCTCTCAACATGCCAGAGAGGTACTGGTTGTCAATGGTGTAGAGGAGCTGCGATTGGTCCATGTGGCTGCAGAGGGCATGAGCTACTCGAGTGTTTCCTAGTGCACAGAGGGCACAGTACAGCTTCAATGTGTGGTAGTGGAACTTCCTCAGGTCTTCGTGCTCAGATAACTCCAGGATGTCCAAACACCTGGAGGAAAGGCAGGAAAAGAAAAGAATGTAAAGGCTGTCACATCAACAGATGTGGGTGCAGTGAGGAGTCTCCTTATACACTGAATCTATGAGCGGGGATAGTAGAAATTTGTTTTCATCAAAGCGACAATGTAGGATAAAAGCAATCAGCTCACCTGTGTTGCATAGTGTAATTAATTACCTAGATAGTCAAGGGATTGCTTGTCCATTTAATAATGTGCATGAGATATCCAAACCACTTGTTAATCGTAACTGTAACCGCAGCATTTACAGATCCCACACAGCTGGCTTTGAAGACTTTTTATTTAGACAGTGCAAACAGAACAAACTGTGTACAGCTGGTCAAAGGTCATGTACTGTAGGTGAACCTTATAGGTTAGTCTTTGTATGTTATAAGCCCAAATCCCTCCCTCCTTTATCCTTGTAGCAGACCTGTTCTCCTCAGGTATATGTACAGCCATCATCTGCAGCGGTTCCAGACACTGGACCACCCAGCCGTGCCTCTCACTGACCCGAGCCGTCTCCACATTGAGAAAGGTGTTCGGCATCCGACTCCACAGCACAGCCACGATGGTCTGCACATCCAGCCGTGGTGGGCACTGTGGCACTGGGTTGTTGTGCTCGCTATTAAATATGGCTGATGAGAGTGGCATGGCATTCTGGGAGCAGAGATAGAGAAAAAAAAAACTATGTATAAAGAAAATATAACAATTATGGCAGGAAAACTGTTATCTGCTGGATAGAACATAGGCGTCCTTTTGTAATTTTCTACTTGGAATAGAGACGATGGTAATTAAATCCCTTCTTAGTGATTCATGTGGCACTTTTAGGACCCTGAGGGATCCTTGAGGAAAACGAGGAACAATCTTTCAGTCAAACATTATCCCATGAGCGTGTCTTTATAAAATTATACATATTGGTCATTGTTTAACTTTAACCACTACTACTTCCTGTTCATGCAGAGTTGGATCTTTGAGGAAAACCTATATGGCTGATTGCGTTGCAATTTGGTGAACTGTGTCACCAAATGAACGACATTTAAAATATAAGAAGCCCCAAGTAAAATTTTTCCACATATTATTGTGACCTACTGTATTAATCCCTGTGAGGGAGGAGAAGTGAATGGCTTGGTATAAATTAATGTGAAATTTTAAACATAAAAAATAAGAATAAACAAATAAGAAGATAAAATATTAAAAAACAATAATAAAACTGTGTAAAACTTTGCAATAACAACATCCACTACTGTAAACCAGATTAACTTCAGTGTTGGAGTAAGAAAGAAGTGTTGGAGTAAGAAAGAAACCTACTGTGACAAAAAAAAAAAAAAAAAAAACACAAATACAGTATAAGGAAGAAACATACCTTGATCTTTACAAATTCAAACTGGAAAAGGTTTGTGCTGGTGGGACAAACAAACACAGCTGGGAAGAGCTTGGTATCTGGCTCCACCTGAAACAAACAAAGCCAAGTTCACATCATGTATTAACCCAAAGTGCTGCAGCACTGCAAGATGAAGATCAATAGTCTGATATGCTCTAAATTAAACCCTCAATGGAATCTAAACTCTGCCATTAATTTTCTTTTAAGCAATTCCAATACTCAGCACTGTGCTCTTCTATAGTGTCTGCTCTGATGGCAAATTCAACAAATGTCATGGCATTTAAATGCCAGTTCAATGAGTATTGGTTGGTACATCAATCACAGCTACCAGAGCCAAGATAAATACAAAGAGCCAGAAAAAAAAAACAGCTTTGCAGTAACAGGACAGGAAGCTTTTCATCAGGATAAAAGCCCCTTTATTCCCCTTTGAAAAATGCCAATTCATGACTAAATCAAGGAGGGAAAAGAAGAGAAAAACAGGGGACAATAACAGAGATAATGGAGAGAATGAGACTTGAATGATAGAAACTTCTAAAGGCATCATTTCAGTGTCTAGTCAGGCTTTCAATATGATGGGTTAAAACTGAATTTAACGAGGTGAGACTAGGATTCCTGAGCAAATGTCCTTGTTATTACTCTGGTACTGAAGACAAATAAGAAGCTGTATAATTCCCTAACTGCCTTTCTGCAATGAAAATATGTTTACATTACCAGAAAGGAAGACAGGAAATGTTCTGAGTATGTCCAGGCAAAACAAATACATCTTGACAGCCATCCAAATATTTATCAAAAACAAAGCATTAAAGACTTCTCAGTATCTAAATGTAATAGTTATACAGCTGATTGCTGTGTAGTAGCAAGTCAAATTTCCGTAACATAGACCTTCTTTTCTTTTCAGATGGATTAGGGAAATGAGAGGCCTACATGAATACCTGATACATAGTAGGCAGCTCCTTGCCGTTGGCAGTGAAGGAAACGAGGCCAGTGGCCAGGTCGATCAGGCAGCCGATCTCCAGGTCAGAGCTAGAGCGGCTAGAGGAAGATGGGCTGACTGCGTCTGCTCCACATACCATGTAGCAGTTACTCCTCTGTACACTGCAGGAAATGAGCAGAAAATAAGCTTGGCATTCATAAATCCATGTGAATGTGAACATCCAGAGGGCAACAAAGGCAACTGAGAAATGCACGCTCTTCTCATTACACGCCACATTTATTGATTTGTGTTGACGTATGAATCTTGCCTGATTTATATTCATTCTTCCTCACTTACTCCCCTGAATACTTAAGGAGCAAACAGGCTGATACCAGGCTGTCTTTGGTTCTTCAGCCAAAGAAACAGTGTCATTCCAAGGTGATGTTTGGTAGTCTAACATTACAATACTGACCAAAATGTAAGTAAGAATATATAATTACATGACATTCACCTTGGAGGGATTTTAATAATGATAATAATGTAAGGTATTAGGCTGGGCTGGTTTCGGTAGGGTAATGAATTCCTTCAGCAGTGTGCTCAGAGATGACTGGAAGTCTTTTAAAAAAAAATCAGTACCTTAATACAAAAGAAGAAAACATTTTATTAAATGAACTCTGAACTAACATTTGTGAAACTGTATTTGCTGTTTCAAATTGGTGGCATGCATTTTCAAGAGACATCATGTAGAAAATGCAATATTTGTTGATAATTATTTGCTAATTGGACAGAACATATGAAATACTACAGTAATATCCAAAATACTTTTGCCTGTTCTTGCGGTAGTGTCTACATAAGCCGAATCAAAAAAAATATCACACTGGAACATATTACATTCTCCTGCAACACCCACTGCTGGCCTGCTATAATAAATCAACTTAATGAATTTTATGTTGAATTTGTCTTGAGCATACAAGCAAAAAAAGTAATGGAAGGGAAAGGAGATGTCTGAGAAGTACCACAAGCAAATGCACTTTTGAAATCAAGTCCCACATTGTCCTTAGGGGCTCTGCATATAACAGAATTCACACTGTGGCCCTTGAACAATATTGGATTATCTTCCCTCGTGTTTGATACGTCCAGGTCATCAGGCATTTCCTGATTCCCGAGACTGCAGCAAAACCACAGACTCCCCCCAACCCCCTTGTCTGTACTACACCTCTATAAATGTCACACAGACTCTCATGATTAAAAGAGCAGGGAGCTTGCCTCTCATGTACGCGGCCCCTCTCATCCCCCAGGGTGACCGTGACTGTGCGAGTCTTGCTGAGGTTGAAGTTCTTGCTATAATAATGATAATCCGGCGTGACCCAGCCTATCCACACAGAGGCAGGGTCCTGACCAGCAAACACTCTCACTGAGTGGTAGTACTGCCATGAGGAAGAAAAACACACACAGGACAATAGGTTAAACTTGGTGAACAGAGAGCAGTCATTTATAACAGTACTTTACAAGATGTGTTGGATTGATTTACAGTTGTGATGCTTCCATAGTCAACAGTTCCATCCTCTTTTGAAGGGTGGCTGCAGAAACAAAGATAAAAAAAAATTCCATCTTCATTTTTCTTGTATTCTAGTTGCCATGCAGAGCAAGAGACTGCAAAATGAAACTAAATGATCAACTTGATCTATTCGAACTGTCATCATTCAATGTTTCTTTATATTTACTTCCTTTTTTTTTTTTTGGCATCACAACAATGCTCTCCACTGTTGGTCCACTGCAGCACTGATGTCTGACCTGAGTTTCAGTGATTCATCCAGCAACTTGTCTGAAGAGTAGAACTCTACAGGCATGCTCAGTCTACAGTAGACCATGTCGCTGTTGCTGTTCTGCGTGCCAAACGTCTTGTGGGTGACCTTGAGGCAGGGAGGGCTGTCTACTGTTCCATCAATCCTGGTCACCTGAGGAATTCAGAGTCAGTATGTGGGAACTCAGAAGGGAAGAATCAACAAATGTGTTTCAAATGAATGAGTCCATTTTTGTTATGTACATTTTAACATGGCACATACAGTTAAAAAAGTCAGTAACAGGGAGCAACGCTGCACATTTTGATCTTTTGTGCGATATTTATTTCAAAGCATTGCAAACATGTTGAATATGTTGCCCTCCTCAGTAATGGTATTAAACGTATATTTGGCCCAGCCTTAGTATTAGTAATTAATTATTATTAATTAAGGTTCCTAGATGGAAATAGAAAAGCTCTGTTGCCTTTACACAGTACCATATGTATCTAACCACTAGGCCAGACGTCAGCAGATGCCCCAGATGATGCCGTTAACCAGCAACTGAGAACCAAAAATCTATAAAAATAACTGGAAATACTTCTTTACCTCGATATGCATGTGATCTGGAGGTACATTGACAAAGGTGGGCAGGCGCTTGCTGAACCACATGGTGATCTCTCTGTTCGTGTTGACAGCAAAGGGCTCAAAGCCTTCCTGGAGACCAATCATTGTGTAGTACTTAAACGTACTGGCATCCTTGCCCAAGTTCATACGCCCGATTTGAGACATGCCCAGACTGCACACAGGGATGAAACCTGGAGAAGAGGAAAGGGAGGAAAACTGTCATGTATACTACCAGTCAAAACTCTGGACACACTCTCCCATTCCAATCAACAGGAACGTGTGTTAAAATCTTTGACTGGTGGTGTACATACTTCACACAGTTTGCAAACTATCTAAATACATGAATCCCTCACACATCAACTATAACAATTCATTTTAAACACTTGACTTTATTCCTAATGTATGTGACTGTCTCCCTAGATTCATCCTGAAGGATGGTTCATTTACAGAGTAATGGGCCATTGCCACAATAGACTTCATCAAATTGCAAGACTGTTAGCTTTTTCCCCCGCTCATGCCAACTGGCAAACAAACCCTGAGGTGCTGGAAGAAATACACACAGAACATATAAATTAATCAGCACTCAAGTTCACTGGAATAAGGAGCCCTCACCGTCCTCTGTCTCAAAGTCAGCAAAGCAAAGCTCCGAACCCTTGTTGGTGATCAAGAGCTCTCCGTTCAGAGTGAAAATCATTGTTTTGTCCTCCATGTTGATCATGCAACCGACCACATCGCCCTTTTTCCAGGGATGTCCAAAGTAGTGGCTGCCCGCATGCATACGCTGACCCTTATGAAGAAAGACAAAGTTTGATGTTTGGCTATTCACACATTTCTTGACAGTAAAACAAAAAAAAAGTATTATTATAACTTCAGCACAAGATGGTTTACCCTGTATCCATCAAAGACAAAGGCTTGGTCATCTAGTCCTAGTTCCATATCAGGTCTGCAGCCAGGTCTGGCCCAGCCCACCCTCATATCGCCTCCACTGAGAACCTCAAACTCAAAGTACCACTTCCCCCTCTTCACTGCGTATGTCTGCTCCACACGGAAGAAGCGGATCGTCTCAATACTTTGATCCTCCACCACATGGACAACTAGGCAGAAACATAGAAAACTCATGTTTTAACTTGGTTATATTAAATAGCAAATGACAAGGAACTAAAATTAGATGTATGAAGCTAATTTTAGGCAGCGTTTTCATTATCCAACTATATACAGTAATTACAGGCCAACTGATTTAAAGTGAGTAAAATTATTAGGCTATGCCACTCAGTTGGGAAAAATGAAGAGTATTTAATATAATACTATAATTTTTTGTGCATAAAACAGGTTTCAATATTCCAGCATGTAACAATTTTGAAAGCTGTACAAACTGGACACCATATACAGGTGCATCTCAATAAATTAGAATATCATGGAAAAGTCCATTTATCTCAGTAATTCAACTCAAATAGTGAAACTCGTGTATTATATAAATTCAGTACACACAGACTGAAGTAGTTTAAGCCGTTGGGTCTTTTAATTGTGATGATTTTGCTCACATTTAACAAAAACCCACCAATTGACTATCTCAATAAATTAGAATACCTCATAAGACCTATAAAAAAAAAACATTTTTAGTGAATTGCTGGACTTCTGGAAAGTATGTTTTTACTGTATATGTACTCAATACTTGGTAGGGGCTCCTTTTTGCTTTAATTACTGCCTCAATTCGGCGTGGCATGGAGGTGATCAGTCTGTGGCACTGCTGAGGTGGTATGGAAGCCCAGGTTTCTTTGACAGTGGCCTTCAGCTCATCTGCATT